>NC_071578.1:7961252-8263085 GCF_024509145.1 Vidua macroura | reverse complement strand
TGGCAACTATGTGTGCTGGAAAGGCTCAAAGCAGCCCAATGCAGTGCAGGCTTCACTGTGCCCTTTCACCAGGTAAACTGGGCACCCACATCTCTAAAAATGAGTGGGGCTGAGAGATAACAAATACAGTAATGAGGCTTTTATCTGATCTTGACTCTTTACTGGGATGAAGATCCCTCAGAAGACTGATGCAAACAGTCTCTAGTCCTAAGAAGAGTCTCTGCTCTGATCATTGGCTGAGAAGCAAGCAAACAAAATAATTTTTTGAGTCTTAAAAATACATCCATAATTTTAAAATGTAAAGGTTGCAGTTGAATGTTGCACTATGACACAAAATAACTCACGCACACACGCTAGATGCAAAAGAGGGAAAAGAGAGCAAAAACAGGGAACCTTATTTCCGACCTCACAATATATAGAATTCCAAAAGTGGCAGTGGATTGGAGGATGAAATTGCCACCTCTCCAACCACACTGGTCAAACCAACAGTCCATCAATTCTCTCCTCCCACAAAGAAGAATGCAAAACAATTATTGTTTACATGAGAGTGCCTGAGAACTCCAGTAGAAATATATAAACATCAGAAGGCATAGAAAACTTTTAGAAGAACTTTAAAACTTTCAAAAGAACAGGGCGACAGTTGAATTAAAAAAAAAGAAGGGTAGATTCAATGAAAGTATGCTTTTCCTTTTGCCACCTCATTTAGAATGGACTGTTTTTAAAAAAATACTTGTTTTGAAAACCTGTGTTTTCAAAGGAAAATTTGTTCCATTGAAAACACAGTAAAGTCCACCTTGAAGGCACCTTGTTAATATTTAAATTAATGACAGGTCTTATTCTTCCTGTTTCAGGTGGAAGCGAGTCTTGATAAAATACCCATCCAGATGCTTCCGAACTGTATGTCCAGGTGGGATTTTGCTCTTTCAAAGCTTTAATTTATGAAGCATGAAAGGTAATAACTAAAGAACAAAAAGACAGGGGTTCGCTTTCACTTCTCAACAATTTTGTTCTGAGTGAGACACTGTGATCGGTAGATATTTAATCCATTTTTTGTTTCTCATGGGTATCTGTGACCAGAGTTCTTTTGGATTAAAATGTCTCCCAGTAATTTCTGCTCTACTTGAGGAGCCAGTGAATTCTCATCTGTTCATGTCCCGGGGGCAGAGTCTTGCACTGCTTCCCAGTGCCTGCAGGGAGTCACTGTTCTCCAGCCAGGGGATCATGCACTGATGCTCCAGTCATACACTTGGAACCATAAGCAGCATCAGGTTAGTGGGGAGCCTGACACATGCTGATCACCAGCCTATTTTTGTGGCTGTTGAAATAGCTGTGGTCCTTCAGTCCTTTTCAGTTCAGGTGACAGCGGCTTCATTTTCTTTATCAGTACAACAGTGCCCAGGCAGCAGGCCAGATCCTGACCCCTTCATTGCTGCTGAAAATCTGTCAGGGCTGCAGGACCTTTAGCAATTCTCTGTTTATACAAATATGGTGTCACTGGCATTGTTCCACATCAAATGAAGGCAGAGTCTGGTTTGCTTTCTTGCCACAGCCTGCTGGAGAGCCATCCCAAATGGAAATTACCCTGGAGATAAGGATACACATGGCCTTGTGTTAGTTCAAACTCTGTAGCAAGAGGGGAAAAGCTGTGACCCTTTTTCCACTAACAGTGATGCTCATGCTGGCAGAGGATGAGGAGGGGCAGGCTTCCTGCTGACAACCTGTCTTTCTCTTCCCTGTCCTGTTCAGACCCTTGTGACTCCCAGCCGTGCCAGAATGGTGGCACGTGTGTCCCAGAGGGACTGGACAGATACCACTGCCTCTGCCTGCTGGGCTATGGAGGAGACGCCCACTGTGGTAGGTGTGAAGCTGTGCTCTGTCTCCTTCCCTCTTGGCTGAGTCCTGCCTTTGGGACACCCACAGTCTTTTCTCCAAAAGGCAGGCTGAGTTTACTCTCATGCCGGTGATGACTGTCAGGCCCAGTGACTGGGTGCTGCTGTTCAGACACCGTGTGCCTATGGAGAGCACCAGTATTGACAGTCTCACCCTGGCATGGCTGCCTTTGTGTAAATGCAGGTGCCATGGGATCAGGAGTACAGAGTCACTGGGAGAAGCGTGGATGTGTCTGTTGGTCCCCTCCCCACACACATGGGTGCAGCAGGAGCTCCTGGTTTTGAGGGTTCAATGTAAAAAAGCCAAAAGCTCCTGATCATTAGAAAACACCTTGTACTTCCTTTCCCCAGAATCAAGGTTCCAGCTTCAAAGAGTCTCAGGGTGTCATAGGTGAGGATGCTTGGACTCTCTCCTTTTTCCAGTATGTGATTGTGTCATTCAGAGTGTTCTGCCCACAGCACTGAGAGAGTGGAGCTGTAATTTCTGATTTGAAGTTTGCCATCCAAAATTTCATGATTTCCCATAGATATTTCCTGTCTTTTAAAGGCTTATATGGCACCCAAGCAAAACAAAGCCTGCTCCTGGCTCATTTGTCCTCTGTGTCATGATATGAATGGCAAAATGTTGGGGTTGCTGGACACAATGTCCCCTCTCCACAAGGCTTCCAGCAGGCTGGGGTTGCCCTGCAAATGGTTAATTGCCTTCTCCCTTTCCAGCAGCAAAGCTGAGCCTCAAGTGCGCTGTGGATCTCCTTTTCCTGATGGACAGCTCAGCAGGGGTCACGCTGGAAGGGTTCCTGCGCTTCAAGGCTTTCCTCAAGAGATTCCTCCAGGCCGTGGTGGGCCAGGACTTGCCAATGAGCGTGGGGGTGGCCCAGTACGATGATGATGTCAAGGTACCCATTGAACTGGGCCAACACAAGGACACACTCAGTCTCATGAAGAGTATTGATGCCTTGAATTTCAGTGGAGGAAGAACCCTGACAGGCAGAGCCCTGCAATACATTGCACAGCATGGTTTTAGGAGTACCCCAGTCTTTGCAAATGTGCAGGATGATCTCCCACGTGTGGTTGTCCTGCTCACTGACTCCAAGTCCCAGGATTCGGTGGCAGAAGCCGCTAAATATGCGAAGGACCAAAATCTGTTCTTGATTGGCATAGGCAGCAGCTTTGTGAGAGCTGAGCTGACCACAGTGACTGGCAATCCACAGCAGACCATTGTCTACTCAGACCCTCAGGACCTCTTCAACAGGATGCCAGAGCTGCAGAGAAAAATCTGCAGTGTGGGCAATCCTGAAGGTAAGACTGTGGTATGGGCATTGTGGGACAAGTTTGCCAAACCATGCAGAGGTGTCCTGAATTCCAGCAGAGAGGAGGGAAGGACAGAAGGACAGTGTCCTTGTTTTTGTTTGTCAGTCACAGATCCAGGGACTAACCTTCCATGAGTAATTTTTTGTGATCTCTACGTATGGGTGTGAAAGAGACATAGATCACCCTTCACAATCGGTGATTAGCAGTGTTGAATTTTGCCCACAATTTCCTCTCACTGCTGTTTTTCTGTCAGAAAGGAGTAGATATATATTCTGAGAAATACCATCTTTGTGCTCCTTTCCACAGGCTGCCAGGCCCAGTCTCTTGATTTGGCATTTGCTGTGGATGCCTCGTCTGGAGTTGGCCTGGAGAACTTTCTGCGTCTGAGGCACTTTGTCAGGAGCAGCTGTTTGCACTTCATCATCAACCGGGATGTCACCCAAATTGCCCTGGTGACCTATGGCAGCAAGGCTCACACTGTGTTTGCTTTGGACACCCACACAAGCAACTCTGCTGTACTCCAGGCCATCGACCAGGTGCCTTTCCTTGGGGACTCAGCCTCTGCTGGCAGTGCCTTGCTGCACATTTACAGTGATGTAATGACTGTGCAGAAGGGAGCAAGACCTGGTGTCAACAAGGTGGTGGTGCTGCTCACCAACGGAGGGGGCATGCAGGATGCAGCTGCCCCAGCTCAGCAGCTGAGGCACAACGGCATCTTGGTGTTCGTGGTTGTCATTGGGGACACAGAGAGGGACCTGCTGCTGAGAGTTGCTGGGTCTCCCAACTACCTGGTCCACATCTCCTCCTATGAAGACCTGCAGTATTACCAAGGCCTGATCATTGAAAGGATCTGTGAAGGTAGGAGAGCCTCCAGTCATCACTCTCTGTCAGTGCCACCAGCTGCTGCTGTTGTAGGTTTTCTGGTGTTTTACTGACTGAACTTGATACTTGATATCTCTTGCATTTGTACTTGATATCTTTTTGCATACTGTACTCGATATCTTTTGTCTTTACGGATGGGGAAACTATGACACAGAGGTCTGATGACTGTCCAATCCTGCAGGAATTAGTAACCAGCTTTCCTAAGATTCAGTCCAGTGGGTGAAAGTGGGCATAGTGTGACTGGCTCTTTCCAGCCCTGCTAGATCTAAGTTCTGCTTTCTCTGATGGAAAAAGAAGTTTGCTCTTTTTCTGACGTTACTTAAATCTGTAGAATTTGCTGTTTGTTACTGAACCCCTTCAGTGTTGCTGGGTTGGTGGCGACTTAATGGGCCCCTTTTTTGTGCTGGTCTCTGCTCTCTTGTCCAACAGGTTTGTGACCAGGTGTTGGTAAAGTGAGTCTGCAACGTCATCACTCCTGTTTGTCCTTAATATCCCACTACTGAAATTATCATGCAGGCTTTTGAGATTTTGTGTTGCACTGTATTTAATCTTTAAATCAGAATCTGTCTGTTTTGAAGCCCTCAGACTGTTAAACTAGGCCTTCAGACAAATTGTCATTTATCTTCTTTGTAGGACCAAATCCTTATCCTCAAAGTGGAAGGGAAGAATTTTCAAATATTTGTGTAAAAACTCATGTTTGGGGGTTGAAAAAAAAAGGTGAAGTTTTTTTCAAAACTTTGAGCCATGAGTGCCAGTCCTCAGCTGGGGAAAAATACGGCTCTAATACTAAACTTGAAACACTTACACGTTGTCTAGAAATCAGCTTTTTAGAAAGGACAGCAACCCTAATTTTCAGACAGTGACAATGAAAGTCCTCCTAGTTAAAATACCATGCCTTGTTTTCTCATTCAAAATAGCCTAAGTTTAACATCTATCCATTTGCTTTTGTTATGTTTTAAGATGTTTATAAGATAAAAAGAAGCGTGTTTGAGCTGCAGCACAATGGTCCTTTTCATCTCTGGGCATGCCTGTGTCTCTTTCAGGCTTAGAAAGAGCTACAGCATCATCTCTTTGGGGTGAGGAGCTGCTCTCCTGGCAGGCTCTGCAGATGGTTTCTACCTGGAGCTTTTCAGTGTGTTTCTGTTGCAGTGCTACTTTCAGCTGTGTTATTACAAAAACAATGTATTGTACCTTGAAATTAGCTAAAACGCCAGGGGTGAAGGGGAAGAGACAGCAAGGTTCAATGAGTCAGGGTAATAACATATCATTTCCTGAGACTGAATTGCTGCTTTCATTTCATGTGCAGGTAAATCACAGTTTGTACAAGGGTGATGTAAAGATAAGCCCTTCACTCAGTCTTCTACTCCCAAATCCAAGGCTTAATAACAGAATCATTGTCTGTGAAAGGACTTTAAAAAATTATGATTCATTATAGAAGTATTTGAGAAACAGACAGACTCTGCCTCTGTATACCTGGAATATGGTATTAGTTCTGAGGCTCATCCAAAAAGAGAACCCAGGATTTAGGAGAAAAGTTCCCAAGCATTAAATATATGTGAATCAGGTTAATGGAAATACAAGTTATTGGGATGATCAAAGTGCAAGAACCTTATTTAAGGTATGATAACAGCAGGCTTGAGTTCAGAGGAATGGTGTGGCAGAATGACTCCCCACAGCAGGGAATCTGTGGATTATGCTGTGGAGCATCCCTGGAGGGATGAGGTGGACGCATGACCTGTAGAGCAGAGCACCATGGAACAGCTCCCTGGGGAACAGCAACCTGGAAGATGAGTGGTGTGTCCAAGAGATCCAGCTTTCATTGCCACTGGCTTTTCCAGCCCAATGAAAGTGGAAGTGTCCATCCCTGGGAATACACTCTCAGGCAGGATCCCAACTTAGAAATCCCATGATGACAAAAATATCTTTGAACCTGGCTTGATTCCCTGTAAAATCAACTGGAGCTAAAGACTGATACGTCTCACGTCTAGGACTGGCAAAAAAAAAAAAAAAAAACCCAAAGAATTTCAGTTATAATTTTGCCAGTGTTAGGTGTAGGTTGAGACTTGATATGCAGAGGGAAAATGAGCACAATGTCTTTTAAGCTGTAGAAAGCTCTCTGGCAGGTAGGGGATATTATTTGTATTTTTTTTTCCTTCCCCTTTTTCTATTTTCTCAGTGATTTTTCTGCCCTGGAGCAAAGAGTAAGGCAAGCAGCTCTACACCACTTAGTTGTTGAGCAGAAGAATTTCACACCCTCACCAACACCGCAGTGGTGTTGCCAGCAGACTGGAAGCAAATTCCTCTGGGATGCTGCTACTTAACCTAATGTATTGGCAGCAAGGCAGCATGGAACACTGCCAGCCCTGCTGACAGCTGGGCTCTGTTGTGTTGAGAGGGTTGGGAAAGCTGTCACGTACTTCATAACAACAGGGCTAATAACTTGGGCTGTGCTTGCAGGCTTCTCTCAACCCCCCTAGAAAAGAAGCCCAGAAATTTTCCCTGTGTTGTTTTCCATTCATGCCATTCTTGCTTCCCAGCTGGCAACTTCTTATTCCTCTCCAGTGGAAATTTTTATCCTCTCTGGGGCAAAGTGAGGTTTGAACTTCAGTGGCATTTGGGATTTTGAACCTGTTAGAGCAGGGCACATGTCTTGCTCTGTGTTGTCCGTGTGTGGTGTGGGGAGTTTGGGGGTGCTCACAGCACTGTAGATGCTCTATTTTGCTTTTCTGTGATATGCAGCCTATCATTCAGTTACTTTTTTAAGCTTTACTAGGACTATTCTCCTCCAGACTGAAACACTTAGGAAAGCCATTCTGTTCTCTAGGTTAAAGTGTCAAGACAGAATTGTGGCTTGTACCCTGTGCCATGTTTAAATATTTCTCCAGTCCCATTAGCCCCTGATGACATTTTTTGCAGCATTCCTGATGGATGTGGGTCTTAGCTAGTAATCATGCAGATGTGCCTGAGCCTGCTCCTCTGCTTGTGTCTGTTGCAGAAGCAAGAAGCCCCGTGAACCTGTGCAAGCCCAACCCCTGCATGAACCAGGGCGTGTGCATCCTTGGGCCAGGGAGCTACCGCTGCGAGTGCCACGGCTGGGAAGGACCCCACTGTGAGACCAGTAAGGATCAGCAGCCCCTCAGTGATCCCACCTCTCCCCGAAGCAGAGAAATGGCTGTAGCTCTTGGACAGCTGTTTGGTGGCCAGGCCTTGGTGCTGATGTGGTCTCTATCTTATGGAAAGTGGTGAGGTTTGGGCTGCTGAGGGGGAGCAAGGGCTTCTCTCAAGAAGCTGTGCATTTTTATACATTCACTAAGTGAGTTGGCTGTGAGGGGGGCCCAAGAAGGTCTAATAATTTTGGTAATCTTCCATTCTGTTCTGTTCCCCTTTTCCCTCTGCCCTGCTAGAAGAAACAATCTTTCCTAGGTTCCCCAGGTGGAAAGATTTTGGCTCTCTCTAAACGGGAGGGAGCTGTTTCTGTTGGAGCAGATGCCCTCGCTATCCCTTTCAATGCTGTCCATGGTGTAAAAGCCTCCCCACCGCCTTCCTTCTCTTCAGCAGGGGAACAATGGCCAGGAGGTGGGAGTCTCTGGCTCCCTAGAGGTGGCCCTGTGCCCATAGCATGAAGTTCTCAATTTAAGTGGGTTTTCCCCTTGCCCAATATTTTGCTTTTTTACCTGAATTCTGACTTCCAGCCTGTGGCCTCTAGTATCTGTCATCTAAAGGAATGATTGTTTGGTTGCTTTGGACTGAGTGTCCAAAGTTATCCCTTGGTCCTCAAGCCCTTATCCCACATCTGTGCTTCTCTTCGGCCACAGGAGTTCTCCGGGGTGATTCTCCAAGATCTCCAGCCCTTCCTCCACGTTCCCATGTGCAGTGGAGTCCAAGGGGTTTGCAGCACTTCTCCAGAGCCCTCCAGCACAGCAAAAGGCAAACGGATCAGAGGCATCGACACAGATGAGCCAAGTGCTCCAGTTCTCCATCCAGGAACACTTCCTGCCACTCACAGGCACCATCAGAAACTGCCCTTGGCAGTGATGGAGTCGCTCCAGCACGGAGACTGTGTTGAGGCCATTCCCAATTCCTGCATTGCACAAACTGGGCTTCCCAGCACTCTCTTTCTTTCATAATTGAAGTAAATATTTGTGTTTAAGTATTTCTTTCTGGCATTTTGCATTTCCTCATCCGGGTCTTAAGGTTGTGATTGTTTTGGTTTGTTTTTTTTTTAACATATTTTGAGAGATCTGTGAGTTAGTCTAAAAATATGCAGAAGTCTGAGAAACTCTGGAGCTCTTGCTGAAGGGGTATAACACAGATGATGCACTTGCAGCCAGGTCTTGGAGTGAATGGCTCATTACATGCAGGAAGACAGAGGAAGAGGAAGGAGAACTGATTACAAGTCTATTCTGTTTCTGTTTAGGTTGTTCATACTGCTTTCTTCTCTGAATTTACTGGGCTGTGATGGTTCATGTCTCCAAAGACAGTTTGGCTGCATGCCTGCACCTTTTGGAGGATCAGTCTCACCTCATCACTAGATCAATTTTATAAAATTTATATAACAGCTCCCCCAAAGCTCATGGTTCAGTGTTGGGTTGTTGTCTGCTGACTTTCCCATGGTGTCTGTCACCTCAGGAGAGCACAACCAGGTCTGCAGAGAGCCAAGGCAGAGATATTGACTGTGGCTGCCAGTGCTCATGAGAATAGAGTCTATTGTTCCCACAAGAAGAAAAATCCCTTCACCCAGATGTCCTGGCCCCATGTTTGAATAGTAACATTAGATGGACAAAGAGAGACACAAATTGCTCAGCAGGTTTGTTGTCAAAAGAAGAATGGTCTGAAAGCACTTTCAGGGATGAAAGCTGGTGCTGAGACAGGAGAAGCACTGTCGTGCCTTGTGGGAGAAATCAGGCTGGGAGAAAGAGGAAATTCTGCTTTCTTTTCACTGTCACTTTGGTAGATTGTCTGTGTCCTAAGGCACAGCAGAATAGAGGCTTGTTGAAGGGCTGACATTTGGGATAAAAGGGAAATGAATCTATTAATGTTTCTTAGGCATGGCTGTAGCTCAGCATTGCCTCTGCTGTTAACCTGTCAGTCTTCTCTTCATGTGGGGAGAATGGGCTTGGCCAGACTCACACCAAACACGTGGTTCATGGTGTAGAAGTGCCTGTGGAGCTGGCTGGATTCCAGACAAACTGCTCTCAAAGTCTCCCTGACCTCCTTGTGCATCCTGTTTGTGTGACGGGTCTGAGGGACCCTCTTCTCACCCTGCTGCCCTGCTGGCTTTGCAGCTCCCTGGGGGTTTCTCTGCCATCGTTTGCCTAACAGCATCATTAGCTCAGTGCTCCCAGGCCTTTGTCCTCTGCGGGATCAGCCTGCCCTCTCAAACAGCAGTGTGCTCACATTGCCTGGGACACAGCTCTGGAGCTGGGACAGGCCTTCCTGGCCTTCTGCAAGTGCTTAAAGCCTTTTCCTTGTGCTGTTTGCAGGACACTGTGTACAGTGCTGCTGCTGAGCACTTTATCTTATGGCTAGTGTGGTGTAATCTGTTTGGGAGTTCTTCATTTTAATGCACAGGTATTAAGTATACCTGTGGGCTGCACAAGGAGCAAGGCAGGCTTGCCTGGGAGCTGGGGAAACCCTGCATTTTTACCATCCTGCTGGCTTTAAGCACCACAGGTACACCAACATCTCTGTGTGATTCAGGAAGCACAGATTGCAAAATCTCATGCTGGAGACAACATTTTAATGCTGGACAGGATTTATCTATCTCTGTGCATCCGTTTGTCAAGTAGAGATTATGTGAGAGGTTGGAAACTCATGGAGTAGCTCAGGAAAGCTGGTTTCTAAACTCAGTTTTTGGGCTCTGAGTACACTTGGCTGAGATCTCAGTGCCCAGTGTGCCCCAGGGGTCCCCACATGTCAGGGATCTACATGTGACCTTCCTCCTGGCATTCCTCCTGAAAGCAGGTGATTCCTGAAGCCTTGCATAGATGCTCAGACATTCTCTGGCAGCAGCAGCGCCCACCAACTCTCCTTCTGTATGAGACAAAGCACTTTGCAAGGTAAGAAGGTCATGGGGCAGTGGGAGGAGATGGGAAAGGCCAGCCTGATGATAGGGATATATGGGATGGTCTTGGAGAGATCTGCTGATCCCACAGGCAAGCAGGACACTGCTGAACAGTTTTTGGAGCTGTTTCCTTTTTCCGTTTAAAAATGTGACTTGAAGTTCCTAGCTAATCTGTAGGCCCTTTCTCTTGTAAATTTTAATTAAAAAAGAGTAAGTAGGTAAGTGGCTTGGGCCTCTGACATGATCCCTTATTAAATTCACTCTCAGACTTGCCATGATTCAGTCAGAAATGTTTAATGAGCCTTTCCCTGATGGGAGCTCATTCCCTTAAGGCTGGGTCAATATTTGAGGCTGGCACAGGCACTGAGGAGGTGGGGTCCCTGCAAAGGCAGCACTAATCCTGTCTAGCATCACAGGGGCTCAGAGGATGCTGTCTGTGCCAGCCTGTCATTAGTGTCTGGGCTGCAGTTACTAATGGAGCTCTGAATTACTCTCACTGTGGAGGATTGCTGGGTGAGCTTTGGCTGGTCCTGGGCCACTGCTGACTCCAGGAGAGAGCCTGTTTCTCCTTTAAAAATGGGATTTAAGTAAGTGCCACGATTTTCACCCCCTTTAGCCTTACATTCCCTCAGCAAGCAAAACCACGCCTATTTGTGGTAAGTAAATGTTGGCTGGCACCTGTCCTGTAAAGGCTGCAGCAGGGAAGCTGGGGTTTGGTTCCACTGTGCCATTCTCCCTGCATACCAAAAGCCAAGGCCAAAAGCAAGAGCTCTGCTGATGCTCCCTGTAAAGCCAGCTGGCTTCTTCAGCTTCAAAACCCCCTGCAATCTCAATCTGCAGTAGAAGTAAATTAATTTCATTCATACCTGAGACAACTTATATAAACATTAAGGCCAACTTCTCCACTGATACAAGGTAATTTCCTCCCCCCCCCCCCCCCCCCCCCCCCCCCCTTTAAAATGTGTCACTTTACTTCTGTCTTACTGGGAAATCAACATGTCCACTAGCAACCTTATTGTGCTAGTCAGGAACACCCAGGAGCTTTTGTGGGGCTCTGTGTATCCGAAGCAAGAAATGTAGAGGCACTTAAAAGAGAAACTCACTAAGAAAAATGGTTTGTAGCAGGAAATTTCCCTCCAGAAGAATGTGGAATTCTGCAGGGGACACTTCAGGCCCCATGGTCACCTGGCTGCATGTGCACAGGTGAGGATTGCACAGGAATGACTAACAAAGCAGTAATTTTATCAGCTGGAGCTGACACAGGGGTGTTCTAAAGCAGCTATAGGCAATGGGGCAGCAATGCTGGGGAAGGACAAAAGCAGCTGCTGCTGCTGTCCATTCAGTGCACAAAACCAGCCCCCCCAAATCGAGTTATCTGGGGATCCCTGGGCTCAGAGGCTGACAGGACACTAAGGAGCTCATCGGCAGGTTTGTGTCAAGGGGTCAGCTCGGAGAGGCCAGGGAGTGGGACCTTGCCCAGGAATTTGTGCTGTAACTACAGTGCCTCCCCAAGCTGTCTGTGGGAGATATTTCACAGATGTGTCTGTTTTGGTGTCCGTTCTGTAGGGCCTCAACTGTTTTCTTTAATAACTTTATTCTTTCCTTTCCAGCTAAAGCCCATCCCGGTTTTCCCTCACAGACTGCAGCAGGCACTAAGCTGCACACAGTTGCTATCTAGTGGCCAGAGGAAGGTAGTGGAAGGTTTTTCACTGCTGGTTCTGTGCAAAAGGACTGCTACAGAGATAGAGGCAGGAATCTGTTACATGTCCTCATGTAAATTGTGGGGATTACTGCTATTTTTCAGTGGGTTAAATCTCTGAAAATTGTTTTGCTTGACGGTGCAATCACTACTATTTAAGCTATAGTTCACTGCAGCTGTACACTGTATAGCTAAGGATTTGTAGTAACTGGGGGGATTTGAGGTATTTGAAATCTATTGGGAAGTAGAGCAGGGACAAACCCCATTACTGAGAAAACCACTGGTAACATAATATACTCAACATTTTATTATAAAACCCTCTAAAGCGCCACTTTATAGGTCACAGTTACAACACAGGAAATGCCTTGAGTTAGGAAAACAATGGGGACACAGAGACATTGTTTAACATTTCTTGTTTGGGGAAAGTGTGTTGTTCAGGACTTGCCTATGTTTACCATTCCCTCATGGAGACATCCCAGCAGGAGCACTGAAGCTGTGAAGGGGAAAGCAGAGCTGCTCTTGTCCATCGCTGTCTCAGTACCACTGTGAAATGTCTGGACAACTCCTGCAGGATGCCAGCGGGGTGTACGCTCAGGGCACGCCACTATGTGGATATTTAGGGTATAGAGAGGGGCTCTTGCCAGCTCATCATGGGCCAAAACAAAAGCTTCATGGAGTCTGTGGCCTTCTGGTGCTCTGGAGAAGGAAGTGCCCAGGGTCCTGAACCAGAAGAGCCAGCAGTTTATTTGCATGATTTTTTCCTATGTGCAAAACCTCACACAGGGACAACCTGACAGCTGAGGCTCCTGAGGCCTGGCATTACCAATTCCTCCATCTGCACCACAGTGGAAAGTAAAGAGTAAAAAAATGGGAGCACAGTCACCTTTCTTGCTTCCAGGATACCCTGACCAAGTGTTTTGTTGCACCCTGGCTCTGTGCTGGGGCCAAGCAAGCCCAGGACCCTTGTCAGGACATTCTCACTCACCCCAATGACACCACCAGCTCTGGGTATCACAGCCCTGTGCATCCCACTGGCTGTTTGGCCTTTGTGAAGAAAGAACAGCCCTTTAGAGGTGGTCTCAGGCCTGTCAAATATTTTCCAGGGTGAGGAAGGTACAAGATTTTTCACGTCTGCCTTTACCTTAGCTTTGGTGTAGCCACAGGACCCCAGGGACAATCCATCCTGGGAATTGGTGCTGATTTAACTTTGCAGGGTTGGAAAACAGCTCCAGCCCCGTCCAGTCAACTGAATTCCTGAGCCTGGGCTCTGAAGGGCCATCGGAGGAGGCAGGAAGAGGTGTCTCCAGGCTACCACACGTGTCAGCAGGTTACAGGGAGGGGAGGAGTGCATAGATTTCTGCCAACCCACCACCACCCTTCAAATTTCTATGTCTCTAAGTTTAGCTGTTCCAAATCTCCAACCTTTCATTAGAAAGCTTGGCTAGGGTAGAGAGCGGTGGGCTTGGTGGGCCATACTGCCAGGGTCCAAAGGCAGTTTTAATGATCGGGAAATTAGGGTGACAGCACCAAGATGTCCAGCAGAGCCCTGGCAGTGCAGCCTTACTGCAGGCCAGGTAGGGAGGGCACAGGGGCATAGGGATGACTTCAGCCGCAGCTGTCTGTGAGGATCAGACACCATCAGAACTGGGGCAGGAGCATGGGGACTGGTTTACCTCCCCTCTCTTGGGAAAGGGGATCCCTAAAGGATGCACTGGGATCCAGCTTTCCCATGAAACAGCTGAGCAAGCCCTCAAATATGACTTTTTTTTCTTTTTTTTTTTTTTTTTTTCCTTGTTTCCCCTTTTTTTTTTAGAACAGACTCGTCAGGTGAAGTAACATCTTCAAGAAAATTAACTGAATCTGCCTGGCAGATCTTCTTTGCTCAGAGCTCTTGGTGCTGCCAGTCTGTAACACAGCCTAGAGCACGACAAGGTGAGCAGCTCAATATTCTAGCAAACCTGCAGCTGGTAGGAGATGCTGGAATGCATCAGGACACCGATTAGAAATGCCCTGGACAGGCTGCTGTGTGCTTCTCATTCATGTTTGAAGCATTGCTCACATGTGGGGATAGCCCTTGACTGAAGGCTGGATGAAATGCAGCTGAGTGATGACTGGCAGCAAGAGAGGTGAGACTTCAGTTGACTCCAATTTATCAAGACAGGTACAAACTCACCAGGCTGAGGAATAGCAGAGGTTTCTTCTGAATCCACTACAGTCACTAATATAGAAACCTTAATAACTCATTGATAAACCTTCAGAGTAGAAATACACAAAACACCCCCTATGTACAGTAACATTCTTGTTTACATCAGCTGGGTTAGGACTTGGATGGAAGGATTGCCACTGGTTGTTATTGTTTTAGCTACACGATTGGGATTTGTCTGGAAAGAGCAAGTTCATGTGGGATAACTGGGATCAGCAGCTGTTGACTCCAGCGCTGCGTCTGAGCCGTGGGCACGACGTGGAGGAGGCACTTGGTGTGTGGTGCTGTTGAACACCCAACCTCCACCGACAGATGGTTGAATCCCCTGGGCCATGCGTGGGCAATTCGAGTCTTTAGTCCATCTCTGAACAATGTGCTTCTAACTAGCTCCCTTTTTCTCCCATTCCTGCCAAGGAATAGAGGCAAATTAGTCAAAATGCAAAGCAGGCAACCGTAACGTTGATCAACGTTGATTGTCTGGTCCCCATGTGGTTTTGGCTGCAGGGTGGGTCAGGGATATCTTTAAGTTATAAACAATGCATGTATTTATTCATTTAAATTGTAGGCAAGGCAAACATAGTTGAAAAGACTGGAGGAAAACCAGGCTGACGTGCTCTGAACTGTGTTGGTCAGGGGTGTTTCCCAGACATGAGACCCCCCCACAACCCCATCCCACCACAGCCAGTTTGCTCCACTGCCAGGAGGGAAAGGCAGAGGCTGTCCCAGATGGATTTTTCTGCTGTACCTTACCTTAGCTTTCTGTAGGACTGTTCCCTTCCCTGTGACCATAACAGATAAAGGCCGGTTCTTTAAAGCCGTTGCTGAATTGACCGGTGAGTTCTCTGCGCTGTTTGCTGGACTGGCACTTTTTGCCTGAACCTACAATACAAATCATAGGAATGGTTATGACTACAGACTGCTGAGAGAGACTGCTGCCTTTTCCCACCATCTCTCAGTCACAGTGTCATCCCGTTCGCACGGAGGCGCATTCTTTCAGTGACATGCCGATTTAAAAAAAAACACCAGGGGAGTTTGTGGTGTGTTTGGGTTTTGAGGACTCTATAATTAGAGATACAGAGCAGGGTGCAGGTGGTGGAGATCTCCATTTCATGGGAAACAAGTTCTCAAGAAGGAATTTAGATGCCTGAATCTCCTCCTGCAAAAACCATCCCTTAGCTCAGCCTAGTGCAGAAGGAGCTAGGTCCAGACCTGCATGGCTCTGAAGGGTGCTGCTCAAGGCCCCACAGGAAAATACAACCACTCTCCTGAGTCCCATCCACTTTTCACTTCCCCATTACTGCTGTTACCTCATTAGATTACTATTACATTACGTATACTATATATGATATACAGACATATTAGCTATACATTCATAAAAGATTGCATATTACCCTAATGATGCTATTATTATTACATTTCTAAGCAGGCTGAGACTGTGTGACTGCCTAGCTGCCAGAAAGCTGCTGTGCATCCCAGGGTTGCCCCACATACCCGTGGGGCTGTGTTCTCCAGGTGTGTGGTGTCCACTGCCGTGCCCAGTGTCACCGGGCCAGACTCTGCCTTCTTCAGGTTCTCTTTCACCTCCACCAGGCTCAGCTCCAGGTCCACCCTCTGGCTTTCCTTCCTTTTGCATTCTTCATCTATCTCCTTCAGCCTCTGCTCCAGGCTCTTGTCTGTGTAGGAAGAGGAATCTTGGTGCCTGCTGGGAACCTGGGGAGCTCCTGAGGGGAGCAGGGATCAGGGCATTTTCCTTGGGTTTTTATCCCAAGAGGGACTGTGGCTCTTGCTCTACTGTAATCTGGGTTATATGGTTTGGCTCAAAGCACCAGGTTCCCCCCCCATCTCTTCCGGTCCCAGAAGGGCCAGGTTCAGTGCCCCCTCTTTCTCCATGACCCCACCTTGGCTCATTTCCACACATCCCACCTTGCCCTGCCCTACCTGAGCTGCCACCAAGCATTTCCTTCAGCTCCCGTCTCTCCTTGCGCAGCTGGGTGAGCTGAGCTCGGATTTCATCCTTCTCCTTCTCCAGCCGTTCCTTCTCCTCCGTGAACCGTTTCACCTCTGCCTCTGTCCTGTTCTTGCCCAGCTTGGTTTCCACTGCTGCTGGAAACACAGCCCACCAACAAGCTCAGTTAGGGGAAAAAAGCAGGAGGGAGAAAACCTTCTCAGGTGCTTGAAAAGAAAACAAGGGAAGGTCTGAAAAGTCACCAACCACTAGAGTCAGAACACAGACTGCTGCAGAGCAGAGGCAAGTCAAATCACAGGGCACCACCTCTCTTTAAGCACCCTTGGGCCACCTGAGCAGCACACCCACCTGGCAGTGGCATCTTGGGCCGGTGTGCAGGCACCAGCTGGGGACTGCCAGCTGGAACTGTGCCCGCTGGCACCTCGGGGACCACAGTGTTCTGCTGCCAGGTCTGGATTTTGATAGCAGGGACATGTGGCAGAGCCTCCTCGGGCTCTGGCTTCTCTGGGTTTTTCTGGAAAGGAGAAATGAAGTGGGATGATGAGGTGTAGGGAACTGGCTCAGTGATTAAGCCTGGCCTGGCATCATGGTTTGGACAGTACCTGCTCCGAGGTCTCTGCTGCCTTAGTACAGAGCTCAGCTTCCACAGCCACGGGCGCTGTCTCAGCTGTGCTCTCTGGGGCAGCCTTGTTGGCAGCCCTTTCTAGAGATGGTGAGCTGAGGGGGGAAGACTGGCATGACATCTTGCCAGCACAGTGTAGTAAGGACTTCACTGGGGTGAGATCCAGATACACTCTGTCTTGATCCCCCTCCAATTTGCTCTCACTCTTGGGTACTTCTTCCTGCAAAAGAGACCATCTGCTGCAACTAGAAGTACAAGAAATGTCTCACTGCAGAACAGCACTATCTCAGGCAATCTGGAGTATTTTCCAAAAATCTTAGAGGAACTAAAATGCCAGTCTCTGAGTCATTCCACAGAGGCCTTTTTGAAGTACTGAAGGAAAGGCACCTCCTGTTTTCCTTCAATAGGTCTCTCTGATGGTAGCAGCAGCCCCATGCAAGGATATCACAGTGTTGTACATCCAGCAACCCATGCCACATTCTTTGCCTTTCCTGAGGTAACAGTCCCATTCCCAGCATGGCCCATTGTTCTTCTCCTTTCACACAGGACTTACACTTACAGGCATAAAAAGGAATTTTGAAAGGCTAGGCTCCAAAAAGCTCACTATCACCAAATAATCCATGCTGTTTGCTGATGAAAACTGTGGAATTTTATCCCAGCTGCCAGAGGATCCCCACAGCCCCTTTAGGAAATCTCTCTCCCATTCCTTAGCAACTCCTCTCCACCACTTGGTTCTGCTCCATTGCAGATCTCCCCAGGAGCTGGGAATCCCCCCCTTTTACTGCTGGAGACTCCCCATGGCCAGATGTTTGCTGTGGTGTCCCCAGAGCTCCCTGCAGCAGGGCAGCTGTCTTACCACAGGCAGGTCTGGCAGATCCACGTCGTCATACAGCTCGTCCTGCTGCACCCTGCCCTTGGGCAGGTTGTCGATGTAGGCGTTGGGCTCGGAGTATTTCCTCTGCATTAGGCTGTGAACAGGCAGCAGGACATCCCATCAGGGGGACTGGATTTGCTGCATGGCTCTGCAGTGCTGCATGTTGAGACATCTGAGAACACCAGTGCTGAGGTCTGGGCAAGGCCAGGCAGCCAGATGCAGGAGAGGAGCAGGCAGAGCCATACAAAGCGGGGTCACTGCTGCTGCTGCCCGGTAAGTAGCAGCCACCACAGCGGGGCTGTACTTCCCCCGGGCTCTCTCCTTTCTCGCCCAGCCCTCAGCCACAGCACTACAGTCACCCTGCCCCAGTGGCATGATGGACTGGGTGGCTGAGAGCCCAACCTGCTTCTGCAACAGCCACTCAGGCACATGCCCCATGGCAAGCTGCAGCTCAGGCCAGATGCACCCTTGAGGGACAGGAAGTGCTCTCCTGTCCCAAAAGCAACTGACTGAGCTGCAGCTGTGAATTTACCACCTATTTCCATGGCAGCCAACCTCCCACAAGTGCAGAGCCCCCTGCTCTAGCTTGCTTTCCCTCTTCCAGCCCCACCCCATTACCAGTGACATACAAGAAGGAATTCTTCGCAGCGCTCACAATGCAGGAAACCCTGTCAGCATCCACGTAATCGTAGGTAAATTCCTCTGGGTCTGTTTTCGAGCCTGACTCCGACAAGAGGAGGCCCAGCCAGTGGCCCATTTCCTCTGAGGACTTTGCCTGCAGGGTGATCAGACAGACAGGACAGGTTGCAGCAGTGATTTCTCTGCATTCACAGAGTGAGCTGCCTTAGATTAGGTAGGGAAGCACACTGGCAATCCCCTGGGCTTCCAAAGGGAAAGATGAACTGCTGGGTATTTATAACAAACCTGAGGCTGCATTAAAAGTACAGCTCTGCATATGGACTGATTCAAAAATTTGGCAGCTACATAAATACAGCTCTTTGCTCTCTCTACTCCTTCCTAAAATTTCTCATCAGTCTGCATTTTCTTTTCAGTCGTGATCAACTCAGCTGTCTACAAGAGTAAGAGAAGTCTCTGGGGCTGGAGGTGCTGGCAGGGAGCAGCTTTGGGTGAGGGAAAGCGTGCGGGTTTCATTTTGCACCAGCAGAGTGCAGCAATGGGATTGCCAAAACAGAGGCAAGGAGACCCGAGCCTGCGAGGTCCCGCTGCCAGAGCACAAACCCCTTCCTGCAGAGGAGAAGGGAAGAGTTTAGAACATCAGAGTCCATTGCTTTAACATGATCAGGACCCAATTCCCAGCTGCAGTGAGCAGTCTGACATTTTGCAACACGAAGAGTTAAATTCTGTGCCACGAAGTCAGCTCTAGCAAAGAGCCACATGCACCTCCCAGTGCAGGGGACTCCACCTGAAGCAAGAAGCTGGCTGATGCAGCCACTTTTTGCATTGATTTGAGGAGTCACAGCAGTAACCACAAAGTAAAATTCAGGGCAAGTGAATATATATATACACTTTCCAAACTGGAAAGTGTATTTTAAGCTTTCAATCTGTTTTATTTAGCAGAGACTTCAGTCCCTGGGAAGCCTGCCAGCCAGCCAGTCCGTACATTGAGTCTGACATTGAGTCTGACATTCCAACAAAATACAGATTCTTCCATTCACAAAATGTAAATTTTCCCAGCACCTCTTCTTCACATCTATAATTGGGCAAAATTTCTTTGATACAGACATACCCTGAATTCGAAATTAAACAAAAACATCTTCCAATTTCACAGCATGCCCTCAAAGTCAGTTGTTTAGCTATAAATATTCCACCCACTGGAAAAATACAGGAAATTGCTCACATTGTCCACCTCCTACTATAATCATGCTGTCGTCAGAGAGAAGTAAGATTAGAGATAAACAGTCCTGGATGCAGGCAAAGGAAATTCACTTGCACTTTCAGGGGCAGATCTGTGATAGGCTGACTTGGGATGTGTGCCCCATGGCTTTGGGGCTCTGCTGTCAAAACATGAAGTTCTCTGTTCCTCCTAAACACAGCCTTAAATCCCTAAAGTGGCATTCTTCTGATCTAACATTAACCATCTGCAATGCACTCCACAGAACTTAATTATCTAAGGTTATCCTGCAGCAGGGGGAGAGATGGGACTCTCCAGAGGACCCCACGTCCCACCCTAAGATGAGTGCCTAAGATGAAGGCTGAATGGTCCCTCTGGAGGTGCCAGCATCAGACACAGCCTGGATTACCAGTAGGGTGGGACACATTCTAGGTGACCACAGGCAGATGAACCAAAGTCCTGCTCTTCAGGTTCTGTTCTGTAGGACTGAGGTTCCTCTGGAGGAACTCACTGGCATTTAGACCTCCTAAGCTGACAATTTTAAGCAGAGTTTTCTTGTAGATAGACACTCTACCTCCAAAACAAGCCGTTCTTCCCCGTTGTGCAGGATGCGGAAGGAGTAAAGATGATCAGGGCTCGGCTCCGGGACGATCTCACAACCTGCCAAGCTCAGGGGCTGCTGAGCCAGTTTGCTTCGGTTCTTGTCCTGGTAGAAATGGAGGTGCCCATCTTTTATCTGACACCACCGTGACTTCCACTGGCTGTTCACCAGCACATTCAGGTAACCTGCAAGTAATCACAGCTGACTTAGACACATTTTCCATTTAATCCATATTAATTTGTGTGCCTGGGGCTGTCTAAGGGGTAAGTTATGAGATCACCACACAATACAAAGTCACAGGCACCAATAAAGAGCAAAAGCACAAAGACAAGCTGTCCTATCTATACAAAACAGGGTGAAAAGGGTAAAAATCTTGAAAATGAGACCCTTGAAATTCAGGATAGCTTTGGAGCAGCAAGGTGGCTGCAGCTGGTTGGACAAAGTTGGTCCCAGGTGGTAAATACAAGCTGACCCTCAGAACTCTCCCTGCAGGTTCCCACACCCTGGGCAGCACAAACGCCCTGTGTGTGCATGTCTGGTATTACCCACCCTTCCTCTTGGGTCACCCTGAGAGCCACAGGCACCACAATCTGCATGGATTTGCTGTCAGGACCATCTGGCACAGGCACGTTTGAGGAGGATGATGTCTGGTGCTCATCCTGCCCTGCACACTGAGATCCAGCCCTAAGGCAAATCCCTGCAGAGGGATTCATGCTGCCACTTACTTGAAGTCTCCAGGGATCTCTCTGGGCTATCCAGGGAGCTGGACTTCTTCCTCCCAAGGTTCATCAGGTTGCTCAGTTTCAGGCCAGTTGTGCCCTTCTTCTTAACTACCAGAAATGAAAAAGACACGTGTGTGGCTATCCCAGCTCCCGCCCTGCTGTCCCAGCTGGGGGTCCTGCCCCCACCTCACACACATTCCTTGCAGAGGGCAAACCTGCAACTCAGGGACAGGCTGGAAAAGTCCAAAGCCCAGGGAGTTCAGGAGGAAGATGGCACGAGTAAGATCAGTTAGGGATTTGTGGAAGATCCTAATCTGCATTGCTTTACACCTGGGTTGGCTCTGACCAAAGGCCAGTCACTGCAGGAGCAGTGGGAGGTGCTTGCACAGCTCTTGCTGGGCAGTTACCAACCTCCCTTCACTTTCCTACACCACAAACAATTAAGAGCCATTACCCATTAACATTTACTGTATTCAAGTCTTTTCCTCTCTAAAACAGGGACACAAGGTGGGAGAGGGAAAAGTTTATGTCCAGAGAACCTCGCCAACATTCTCCTACTGAGCACATCAGTCACTGTATGAATATGCTTGTGGAACCAACAGGTAATCCTGGTAATTCAAATTCCCAGGCAATGAATGCACACACAGCTTTCATCAGGTCTGTTTGAGGTGGCAGTGGCAGGAGCTACAGAAGGGTCAAGGGCCCATTTTCCCTGTCATTCCCAGGGCAAAGTTTTACCATCTTTTGCCTCAGCTGTCTCCGTGTGGCCGTCGGTGCTGCTCCCGCTCTCGGAGGCTGCAGAGTATCTCTCGGACACCTCCACCTGTCAACAAGCACCAGGCACAGGCTCCACAGATGCAGGTGACCCATTCTTCCAGCCAGAACGTGCTGCAATGACCTCTTTCCCCTTCTCCCATAATATGAGGTCCCACTCTCTCTGTAGCAGATGCTTTCACTGGGATATCCCCAGCCAGCTCACTCACACTGTGCCCTTCCCTTTGTTCCTGAACATGCCCCACCCCAGATGGGCTCACCTCTGAGGAGACACAGTGACACCACTATGGCCTCCTACCCTGCAGCCTGGCTGGTGGGGGCATTTGACAGTCCCTGTAGGGGACATGGGCAGAGGAACCAGCCAGGTGCCCAAGCAGGTCCATTCTGGGTGTCCACCAGAGACTTAAGAAAGTCTCTTTGTGCTCCCACTGTTTTGGAATAAGCTGCTCCCATGGCAGCTTCACCTAAACCTGGACTAGAGATTGCTCAAGCCCTGGCATCCAGGGGTCTATGACCCTCCCAAAGCTCTTGGAGAACACAACTAGCCCATTGGATGAGACAGCAGCTCCTGCCCTAGACAGTGGGTAGCCAAATGCTGAGTTAGTCTGGGAGGGAAGATATGGCAACAAAATTAAGATGCAAAGGAAAATGAAGATAGTTCCAAGAATGCTCCTTTTCAGCAGCACAGGGGTCTGGTTACATTCATATCAGTCTTTGCTTACCTAAAATTAAGGCACCTACACTAGTATCTATTGAAGGAATAGGGCTGGAAAGCCTGAGTGCTAGTTCTGTCTGAAGAGAGAAGATGTACCTTTGGGTAACTGAGACGCTGTGAGTCTGGGATGTACTGGTTGCCTTCACTGCCTCCTTCACAGAGCAGACCACTGGTCTCCTGGATTACCTGTGCAGAAGGGGAAGCCAAAGCCTGTGAGAGAGCTGCAGTAACAGGATCAATTAATGTCCCCCAACTAGGACAGGCAAAACCACATCAGCCTGGGAGACCCATGGTTTACTGTCCCTGTGACCCTGGGGACTGTCCTGGTGCTGCATCAGGCATCCAGCAGAAATTGCTGGATCCAAGTCACTGGGAGAGGCTGCCAGCAAAGGCAGCCCTGGCGTCTCACAGCCCTGGGCTCCAGGAGGCTCCTCCTCCTGCTGCTGTCCCAGGGGAAGGGCTGCATTTACCCCTGCCCTCAGCCAGTTAATGCTGGGGACCCACCCCAGACATTTCCCCCCACAGCTCCCACCACAGCAGCTGTGCTGGGAGGTCTCCACATGGCCTCCAGCACACTGAAGGCAGCAGGGAGCTGCTGGAAGAATCTATGCCAGGACATGAAAATGAAGTGGTATATTTGTATAAAGGCTTGCAGTGAGGAAGGGAGCCAGAGCAAGGACAGGGCTGAGATAAGATCTGGTCTCCCAGCAAAGCATGGGAGCACCAGTGGGACGAGTCCTGAAGGTGTCACTGACCCTGAGCCACTGCTCTGCCTGGTCTTTGCTCTGCAGCCCCAGCACGATGACATCAGCGTTTGTGGGGATGATCTTCAGCTTGTGCTCTTTCTTCCTCACTTGCTTTTCCTTGTGAATGACTGTGCAGCCCAGCAAATTCACATCAAGCTGGGGGTTGTGGTCTTTGGAGCTCTTGTAGCACTGGGGAAGGAAGACAGGGACAGGTGAGAGGCAGAGGAGGAACTGGCATGAACTCAACCCCACAAGTGACTTGTGCATTAAGTGCACTGAACACAGGGAGATCCTACAGTTCTAACAAGTCTGTACAGACCACACACAGGAGATCCCTGTATGTACAGGTACACATACACCTAACTGCATGCATATATGGTCTGAAATACCTTCTACTGACACAGGATCAAGTATGTGGTTAGCCTCTGGGGTAAGTATCCCTTCTTCTCAACCACCTTAAAAAGTTTCCCTAGACATTTTGGGGGATTGGATTTTGGTCACAAATGTGTCCTTGTGCCCCCTTCAGTAATCCCATGCCCATGTTCCTTCTGAAAAAGGAATAAGATCCCCAAATCTCCAGGACATGGCTTTTGAAGCATTGCTTCTAGGGATACTTTGTTTTTGCCAGCTCATTAACATGGGCTGAGGTGCCACTTCCTTCCTCAGCTCATAAAACCAGATTGTTTTAGACAGAGTAGAGGATCTGCTCACCAGCAACCTGGTGTCCTTGATAACACACAGCTGTTTTGCCCACTGTCCCAGCCACTTCTTTCTCCACAGGAAGGCACAGATGCGGGCATCCTTCATCAGCTCAATGGTGGCCTCTGGGGATGGCCACTGATGGGTTGCTGACTTGCCTTTGCTGCTCTCTTCCTCATCATAAGATTCATAGGAACTACTAACAGCTTCACCATCTTCTGCAACAAAAGCAAAGCTCTGTCATTAAATCCATTTTTAGAATAACTCTGAGTCAAATGCTTCCCTCAGCCATGCTCACACATGCACAAGCTTCCAGTGCAGGGATGTGTCTTTTGAGGCTCTCCTACAGGAGGGTAATTAATAGGAAAATTACCCTCATATATCCTTTTTTCTTTCTAGCCCAATATGAATCTAATTGCAGTATTTTGTGCCTAATAGCCTCTGTTAGCAAACACTCAAAAGACACTTCTTGGTTGACCACAAATCTGAGAACATTCCCTTAGACATTTCCTGATGTTTGCTGCTTTCCCCCCAAAGATGTTTTTACTACTTTCCATTTCAAGCCAAACACACACAATTTTTAAGGCAACAGCAAGCTACAATCAGCCCTTGTCCTCTAAATGCCAGAAGTAAAAATGGTATTTGCAAGGCCATGCAGCAAGCAATGATCTATTGTATTTGAGATGTCATTCACTTTCCCTCTCTGGTCTAACAGGTCCCTCTCTCTCTACTCAGCATCTAAGGGACAGCAAGGAGCTTTGAAGTAATACACTGTTGCAGCACCAAAAATTAGTCATAAGTGGCAAATGTGAGGAGCAGTAACAATATTTTTCATGTCCATTCTTAAATGGATTGCTACGTTACGAGTTGGAATTTTCAATACTCAGCTCTAAGACATTGCAGAATTTTGGAGTTTTCACCTGATCACTGGTACCAGGCTCATCAGAAACACTGAAAATGTTCTCCCTGATTGCAGGGGGATTTGCAATGCTCTGCTGGCATTTAGAGCTCTAAGTCACGACATAAGCTCACAGAGCAGCATGGTAAGATTGGGGCAACATTTGTGTATGGTTTGACATTCTTGTCCTACCAAACAGCATGGAGGAATATTGTTAAGTTTCTCTCACTGGAATTTAATCTAATTTGGATTCTCACCAAATCTTACTATCTACATAACAATAGTATTATCAGATTGGTGCAAATGAAAAGAAGAAAAGCTGCCAGGAAAGAGAAAGAAAAAGGCATTAGGAGCTTCACTGAAGAATGTTTCAGTTGGGTCTGTTTGTTCTTTAAATAAAAAGAACTGAGATGCAGTAACAAAGCTACACTCCTATCCCCAGTGAAATTTCCCTCTACAACCTCCCTCAAGTGATCAAAACTTCACCAATTAAACAAACTTTTTAAAAAGCAAATATTCCCTTTCAACGTCTCTGAATGGAGCACATCTCCATGCCTTCAATGTATCAAACTGTCCATCTTTTATGGGAAAACTTGTATGGGAAACCTCCGTGCATTCTCACTATGCAGACCTTGTCCACAAGCAGAAATTCAGATGGAGTAACAGTGTAGGTGTTCCTCAACCCTACAAACACCAAGGAGCTGAAACTCTGCACTGCTGCAGGACCTTTCCATATGCAGCAGCAAGGATGCCTAAGGGAATCTCATCTTCCAAAACTCCCTCCTTTTCCATATGGGCCCTCTGGCCTCTTTTGGAAGCCTCTGGTGTCCCCACAGTAGGTCTCAGGCTGCCACCTTACTCCTGAGAAGCCCTGGATGCTCTTCTGTGCATCAACCACAGCCCCAAGTGCGGTTCCTCATGAGATGAGCTCTTCCCTACTTGAAGAGCTGCAGCAACTGCTGGCCTGGTGGCACTGCTACAGCCCCATGAAGGAAAGGCATTTACCAGGCTGTGCAGCTGGCAAATGGGGACAAGTCTTGTCTGCCAGCTTGTGACAACCCTGTGGTCACTACTGAGGTTCACTCAGTCCTAAATCATACAGCTCAGGCATCGGTGGCAGCCACAGTCCTGGATGTCTTTATCTAAATCCACCTCTGCTTTCCTGTGGGTCTTCCCAGGAGCTCCCAGGGAGCTAAATCTGTGCCATGATGCAGGAAGCTCAGACCACCTTATACTGCCACTCTGCCTCAGTGGAGCACCTTCAACCATTCACCAAACAGCTACTTGTCAATACAGCCAGCATTGCCACACATCAGCTCCACACCAGTGACAGAACCAGGGGAACAAAAGCTAGGGAAGTTCTCTTCATTGTCGTCCTGAGCACAGGGAAAGTCACAAAAAATAACGTTTTGTGCAAAACAGACAGCGAGACATGGTTATCCTCCATGCATGTAACAGGCAAATCCAGGGGGAGAGACCTGATAATCTTTACTAAAACTGAGGTTTTGGGGGGTATTTTTGGGTTGTTTTTTTGTTGTTGTTGTTTAAAAAAGGCACTTCAGGTTTGGAAAGCATGCCATACCCATAGTTATTGTGGCATAAATAACGCCCTCAGTAACCTGCAACCCTGGCCTGGGTCCAGCCGCAGCAAGCCTACCAAAAAGACCTGCACAGTCAAAAAGAAAGAGAAAGGGAGACAAAGAGAGAAAGCCACAGATAAGCAAATGCAGAGAACAAGGGCATCAATCCCCTCGGCCAGTGAGGCTGTCCCATCCCTGCATGCTGAGATTTCATAAAGGGACAGCATTTTCAATCCATCCCTCAAACAAGGCAATTCCCTTTCAAACAGAATCATCATCATCATCATCATCGCAATTAAAAGCAGCCAGGGCCGATGAGCTGTTTCAGCCAGAATAATGATTGCTCAGTTGGCAGACATGCTGCCCCTTGCCCGTTTTCACTCCGCTCCTTATCGCACCCTCCAATTATGCAAAGGCTGCTGATAAGGCTTCAACAGTTTCAGCCCAAGAGGGAAGGGAAGCAGCAGCCTCTGCTGGAGCTGGAAAATGAAAGGCAGAGCATCCCCAATGGAGGAGTGGGAATGCTGCTGATCAAAGATGGACCCCGAGATGCAGCAGACTCGCCTGCTTGCTTCATTTTAATTACTTCACCCACGGTTTGTTACAGTGTCTCACAGTCCCACCTCTGATGGTGCACGAAACCTCTATCTCTTCAGCCCATCTGGAGGCTTGCTTTGATGTCCTTTCTTGGCAGAGCACCCACTTATTTTAGTCGTGTTCCTATTTTTGTCTGATTTCACTACGCCCATTTGTTTGGGGACACATGGGTGTCTTCCCAGGCTCACGCTGTAACACTGTCAGAAAGTATCGCAGAGGGACTTCTCACAAGAGCTTCCAGCGACAGGACAAGGGGAAATGGATTCAGACTGAGAGTGTAGGTTCAGCTTGGATTTCAGGGAAAAATTCTTGACTGCAAACATGATGAGGCTGGCACAGGTAGCTCAGAGGGGCTGTGGATGCCCCAGCCCTGGAAGTGTTCAAGGCAAGGGTGGCTGGAGCTCTGAGCAGTCTGGTCTAGTGCAAGGCGTTCTTGTACATGGCAGGGGGGTTGGAATGAGATGATTTTTAAAGTCCCTTCCAACCCAGGCCATTCTATGATTCTGTGAAAGAATCAGCAGCTTCCTGGACTGCCACTCCTCCCTAGGCAGGTTGTGGGGAAAGGCACAGAGGGCTTGGGGGTTACTGGGGTCAGGCTTTAGCATCTTTGGCCGGGGCAAAGTCATGCATATCCAGACTGCCCTTTAGCAACAGCAGTCACACCAAGGTCCCAATCATTTGCTGGCAGTGAGCACCACTGTGTAGGACAGGTACAAATACTACTGACATCTGATAGGGCACGGGGTGGGGCAGGGGGAAGGGATGGGGAGTTTGTGCTTGTCGAAACAAAGGGCAGGACAGGGACCTGCAGGATGGCCCACATGCTGCAGCCTGATCTCTTGAGGCAAACCAGGGCACCAACATCAGTGCCCAGCTCCCCTCTACACAGGACACCACACTTCACCTTCTCCTGAGCACCTGCAGCCTCTCCTCCCACATACCTGCTGCTCCACATCTCTCCCTGCTCTTCCTTCTGGCTCACTCCCCAAGGAACCACCTCCAACATGAGGTTGCCAAAGAGCAGGGAGATTCTCATGATGCCTCCTTCCTTCCTCCTCACACAAAGCATACTTTGTAGCACACCAGGAGGTTTGTGTATAGAAGGGATGTTTTGTGGTCTGCAGAGGGGACCAGTGGCTGAGCAATCACAGGATGCAAAGGCACCACACACCTCAGTGGTGGGGAATCACTGGAATCCTCTGCCCCATCTCTGCTGCTTTCACAGGCTCCTAGCCCCACTTACAGCTGTGACAGTGTTCAGTAACACACAGAGCCTGCTGGTGCAACACAGCTGACCACAGCAGCCACAGACAGCCCCCCAGAGCTGCCTCATTTGGACAGCACTCCCATCATTTGTGCTTTTCTCTTTTTGCAGAACTCTGATCTCTCATTTCCTTGGGCATGTGACTGACCCAGATTTCGGTGGGTAGTGGGTGTATTTGCACCTCAGAGCCCCAGATTACCAAGGAAAAGCAGAGGTGGGAGCTGGGTATGCACTTACCATTCCTGCCAGCCAAGTCTCTGATCTGAGGGCGAGTTTATGGAGCTGCCTGGATAACACAAGCTGGGTATCCCAGCACATGGATCCATGGCTGTACTCCAGCTAATCCAGCATGTGCCTTTTTATGCCGTGGCTCTTAACAATTTATCCGCTTTCCCAATGTGCAGCAGGGGGAAAAGAAATCTCCTTTATCTTACATTGCAGGCATGGGGGTGAGGCTGCAGCACCCTGGGCTGCCCCAGCTGCAGCAGGGCTTCACAGCCCTCACCTCAGCCACATGACCCAGAGCCTTTCAGCAAAACACAGGGCAGAGCTGGGGGCCTCTCCTCTGCACTGAACAGCACCTTTCACCCTGGCCATGATGAGCCTGAACCTCTTCCCATCTGAGCTGGGCACCATCTTCCTGTTCACTGACACGGAGCTTCAAAGCCCAGTAGTTCACACTGGGGATGGAGAGGACCCAGCTTCTCCCAGATGAGGCTCAGATTCAACAGCCAAGGCTTTAGATCCAAATCTGTCACCCTTAACCCTCACTTCTTTGCTTGCCTTGACTCTTGCTACTCAGCTCTGCCCATGCCACACACTCTGCTGCAGCCAAGGCTGATGAGCAGAGATCTGCTTTTGCAGTGGGGTGATATAATCTATCGAGTATGGGCTTAAATGGATTATAAAGCCACGACAAGATCAGCTCTACTATCAGATCACAGGCAGGCAATCTCTCAGTGAAGGGTGTTCAACAAAAGGATGCAGGAACACATTGTAAAAAGTGAGAGTGTGGGAGCTCAGCATGCAGCAGCCTCCTCCCAGAGGGGTGGGGAGCCCACAGGGGACAGGCAAGGGTGGCACATGGCTGGGGGTGCTGTCCCAGGGGGTGAGTGGGTGCGTGCAAGGGAACACACACACTTTCCCCTCACACGAAGCGTGGCTTTCTACTCAAGTTTACAGATGGTTAAACTGCCACAAGAGACAGAGCTGAATAAAGAGCCAATTATAAAAATGGTTATCACTCCTAACAGACCAGCAGAGCCCCAAGGGGACAATTAGAGCGCTAGGACACGAATGCAAGCCACCACAGCTTCACCACTCAGTCCTGAATAGAAACTTGTGTTTGAGTGCAATCTGTCTGCCAGAAAACCACCAAAACAAAGAGGACCCACAACGGTTTCTAACATTTTACACTGATGCTATATTGACTCAAGTATATTACTAACTTCTACAGGAAAGTTAAAAATTGGAGCAATTCAGTAGTCTTTGCTTTCCAGCTAGCATTAGGTCTGTAATATCAAGTGTGATGAGCAGAAGAAAACAAATTTGTCCCAAAAGCTGTATGAAATATCTGTGCTTTCATTTACTGATTCTCATAAATCTCAAGTCCTCCATCTCCCACATGAACCCCTTCCCAAGGGTTAGATGGGATATACCATTTACAGAGATGTCATAGGGCTCAGCCTCTTCATAATATCCCTCTGGGGATTCAATCTTGGGGACTGGTGGTTGTTTTGTTTCCAGAATCTGCAGAATAAACACATAAAAGAAACATGATTTAAGGTAAAAACAGATCCACCAAAACAACAGGGCATCCTTTCCCCCCTTTTTTAGCACTCAAGTGCATCCCAGTGGATGAAATCTTGTAGATGTGGTACAGTTAGCTCAAATATAAATTGAAATTACTGTATAATTGCATCATAAATGTTAATTTCTTTCATGTTGCTGAAAGCCTTGGGAAGATCAACTCATAGCAGCAATTGCAACCCATCAGCTTTGCTCTGAACTGAGATTTCTGCCTACTGCACTGACCCCCCTGAACTGCCCATGGTAACTGGGGATGGTCCTCTGTGCTATGGATTATCTTATCAGGGAACCAGAAGGGAGGACAATTGGTGCAACCCTGGCTTTACACTGAAAACATAACCTGAGCAGTGTCTGGTTGTGTCTCCAAGTCTTTGACTGACAGAAACTAACAACTAAAAATCTCTGCTTTAGGAACTATATTGGGAATCTTTAATTGTGCTCTTAACAAAAAATGAAGGAAATGGATAAACAACACTAAGGGAAAATAAGCCTTTGAAAATAGTCCAAGTACTGGAAAATCCCTGTGCTGCCTGCCAAACCCCTCCCTAAACACAAGCAAAGGCTGGCAGGAAAAACATGCCTTGATCCTTTAGAAATATCAATACATGAGGGAAAAAAAAATGAAGAAATTAACTTTTTACTTTTCAGGTGATTCACAGAGTTGTTGGACATGATACAGCAGAGCAGCAGCATGAACAGATCAGTAGGATGAACACAGAGCTTATATTCTTCCCAGATATGGGGCACCCCACCTCCCACCCTGACCTGACAGCAGCATTTCCCTGCTCCCCAGTGAGGTGTCCCTGCTCCTTTGGAGGTCAAACCACCCCCAGCCATCTGACAACAGGATGCTGTGTCTTGCCATGCTTCAGCTGACGTGACTGAGGCTGTGCAAACCCTGACAGGATGCCCAGGGTTAAAGCCCCACTCCCCCCAGGAAGAAGGGCACAAAAGCAGGTCTCTTTGCAGAGACAGCAGTGTTGAAGGTCACAAATTGTGCACTGTGCCAGCCCACGATTGCCCCCTGGGTGAGAGGGGCCAGTTGTGCACCAGCATTGCAGAGCAGCGCTCTCTAAGGCAAGCCCAGCCCATCTGCAGGTCATGCCAACATCATCAAATGCAGGTGCAAAGCTGCCCATCCTGCCCTGGATGTTTCCACCAGCAGCTACTGGTGCTGAGAAGCAGAAAGGAAGCTTTGAAGGAAGAGATTTTCTGGCCAACAGCTGCCCACAAAGGGAAGCTGTTTGGCCTGTGGGAGCGAGGAGCCCTGACCACACCAAAGTCGTGCCTGCTCCCACCTGGGCCAGCTGCCCGTGGCTCTGCCAACCTCCCAAACTTCTCCAGTGTTAGAACTCCTTACATGGGTCTGCCAGATGCTGTGAGCAGACTGAGCTTTCCTTCCAGAGACACGTAGAACACTGCTGGAAAACACTTGCCCTCCAAACACTTAAAAGGTTTAGGAACTTCTTGTCTTAATGTGTTGCATTAAAGAAACAAAATCAAACCCAGTCACTCCAGGGCTTTACTTAATCCCTTCCCTGGCTAGGAAACATGTCTGTAATTGCCATCTGTGGTGGCCAGCTCACTTTGTGCTGTGACCATAAAGAAATTGCCCACACAAAAAAATGCTGTGGGTTTTTTTAACAACATCCCACAACTGTCATGGAAGGGGTGCTCTGTTTTGTTTCCTACAGACAATGAAAGCCTACAGGGTGCACCTTGGCTGACCAGAAGGTATTTGTTTTGTCTCCTCTTTCCTAGGGGTGTGGAGTGGTTTACTCTCTAGCTTAAGTCAAAGGCTATATATTTTGTTATTTAACCACACTGGCCCTTACAGAACATTTGCCTGTTGCTTTATGGCACAACGAGTATGCAAATATGACCACCTTGTGCATTTGCATCCATACCACAGGACTTTCCCTGTGGGTGCCTGCAGGAAGAGACAGAGCTGCAGCACAGGAGAGCTCACCAAGGCAGAACTCATTGTTTAAAGGTTGTTTTGGGACAAATCCAAAGGAATCAGTGGGATCCAAGTGGGCCACCCCTGCTGGGTTGCCCAGTGACTGCTGGTGCCTGTGGGTGCCAGGGACACTCTGCTGTGCAGAGCTTTATCACCATATTTCTTCAATGCCTCAAAAGGCAAGTGTAGAGCAACACCACAGGATGCCTGTCACCAAATCACAGAAAAATCTTCAGAGCAAAACCAGATCTAATCTGAATTCCTCTCCTAACCTCTCAGTTTCTGTGCAAGGAGTTGTGTTCCACTCTCCACTGCCCAGGTGGCGGTGGCTCCTGCCTGCACTGGGAGCTGCAAATGCAGACAGGGAAGATCCATTTCCCCCAAGAGCAATTCCCACTCATTAAAGCTCTCCCCAGCCCCATTCCCTGAAGGACACTCAGATACCTTCACTGCCAAAGCTCACTGACACTCAGATGCTCACAGTGAGGAGGTACTTGACTGCTGCATCCAAGGGAGGCCAACTCCAGTGGTAAGCAGCTGGGAGAAGGTAATTCCCAGCACAGGTCTGGGAGAAGACAGGTGCCCTTCTCAGCTAATCTATGTTTTTCTAATTCCCTCATTTAACTTCCTGATTGCCCAGTCAGAAAGCTGGGCTGCACCAAGCTCAAGAGAAATGCCTTGGGGACACCTGGCTGCTGCTTCCCCAGTGGTGCCTTCATTCCACCTCCTGCCCACTGTGAAATAGAGAGCTAAACAGAGATTCCTGCTCTGGCCACTGCTCCCAGGCACTCCAGCTCCAGCCATCTGCGTGGGCAGAGCCCTCTGGGGCTGGAGCAGCTCTCAGCAGGCAATCATGCTGCATCCAAGGGTTCGTCAGCTGCATCCCATCCTACCCCTTGTTTTCCCAGCTCCTCCAGCTAACCACACAGATCCCTGGGCAAAAGTCTTGGGGCCTCACCCTGCATCCTCCTTTCTGGGAAAAGAACAGATCCTCCTCCATGGTTGATGGATGCACCACCCCATACTCCTCCATGCCTCCTCCCCATGCATGCTCCCTGCCCTCCTTTTCCTTTCACATCCTGAAATCCCAGCTAACAGCAATTCCCACATTGCACCAACTACTGAACAGCACCATTCAGGGCCTCGAGGATGACCTGTGTCTAGGACAGCTGGGCTGGCTCCTGGCACAGAGACAACATCCCACTGAGAGCTGATGGTGTTTAACTGGCTTAGGGCTGCCCTACAGAAAAACCTACAGAGCCAGCAACTCTTCCTCACAGACCTGTGGGCTGCACAACCAGGACAACACCAGCACCCAGTGCACAGACAACACCAGGTGCTCCAGCTGTGAGCAAACCTCTGGCAATGGCCAAACTGAGAAAGGATCTGGCAGCAAGGGAGGTCCTGGTACTGCCCAGGGACCTTCCCACCACCCTGCAGCTGAGAGATTCCTGGCTTTTCTAAGATCATGTCAGCAGCCCAGGCACAGCTGATTTACAGCCCAGGAGAGATTTCCACAGCAACAGCTGAGAATCATCATCACCTCTGTTTCTTTGAAAAGCTCTCTTCTCCTCCCTTGAGCCTGGAGTGCCATGCAATGGGTGTGGCTCTCCCTGGCAGGGAGCACAGCCCTGTTTGCACACTCACGGGGAGCTCCCACAGCTGCCTGCTCCACCTGTGCACCAGCTTTGGGAACCACAGGGGCTCCTGGGTTCAGCCACCCCAGGCCATCACCCAGCTGCACCAACCACATACTGGCCCACAGTCTTTGTAAACATGAAGCATGCAGCTGGAAATGCCTAGTTCAATGTTTTGTTATTATTTTTAAAATAAAGCTCACCAGGACCCTTTGCCTCACTAACAGACACAGGCAGAAGTCTTTCCACCCAGCCATGCTGCACAGGACATGACAACAGTGAAGGCTCAAGGGGTTCAGAGCCCCAGGCTGAGGCAGTGAAAAGCAAAGGCTGTGAAAAGCTTACCTTTGGAGGGGGGAGGCCTGGCAGGCTCTTCTGAGGAGGCGACAAATGCAGTCCTGAGTCTCCATTAGTCAGGGAGTTCTGATCCAACACTGCAAGGCAGAAACAATTACATAGACGACTTGTGGCATCTCCCAGCAGAGCACTTGCTACCCTGGGCTGTGCTGGAGCAGCAGGATGCTATTTCAGTGGGGAGCAGAGTGACAATTACAGGCAGGGCTGCAGGGCCACCATGTCATTTCAGGCCACAGCCAGGAACGTGGCACCGGGAGACCCAGCAAAAGCTGACCTCTGGTTTTAGGGCAAGTTTTTCCTTCTGGAGGGAAAACTGTGAAGGCCAAACCCACTGCTGAGACTTTAAAGGGACTTGAGAAGCAGCATGGGCAGACACACCCAGTGTCTGGAAAGCCACGGCAGTTTAGTCCTTGCTAGCTCTGATCCCTGCGAGCAGACAGGTCAGTGACTGCTCCTCTGCTACCTTTCCCAAAAATGGGGCTAGCACCACCCTGCTCTCAGGGCAAACTGCAAAGGTGGCTGCTCAGCTCAGTGCACAGTGGCTTACCAAGGCCAGCCCTGATCAGCAGTGTGATCACTGCTCAAGGGAGGGTTGCTCTTGAAGCAGCCCAGGCCAAACGTGTGCATGGGCAGAACTGCTCCAGGTGATCCGTGTCTGCCTCTGGAAAGTCAGATTTTCCAAGCTGAATACAGAGTGATTTAGTATCTGGAGGGTACATTGAAGGCTCAGAAAATTAGTGTTCAGTCCTCCTTCTCCTACCACAGAACTCCTGGGTGGCCTCAATGAGTGCCCAAATCCCATGACCTCTGAGATAGTGCAATGATGGATATACCTCTTCCTTCTCCAGCTCCACATGCCAGCATCACAAATCACAGACTGTTTCCTTACTGGGGTGGGAGGGAAGGAATATTTTTCCCTAGACAAGCATTAACATGTTGCAGGTGTCCTCTGATAAAGACGCCTCTCTAAAACCTGCAGTTTGAAGAGGATTTAGAAGAAGGAAGGAAAAAGAAATACCATCCAAAATCCTGCTGAAATTCACATCTGTACAAACTGTTACTTATCTGTGCTCTCTGTTCCTTGTAAAAGTGAATGTCACCTGGCATTTGGGCTAAGAGGATCGCAGTGGCCACACCAGGAGCCCTTCACATCAGTCCCACCTCCCAGACTCCTGCCCCTTTGTGCTGACTTTCAGAAGGAGATGGCACCTGGCTCACTGAAGAGCCCTGTGGACTTGCAGGGCAGGGACTTGCTGCATCTCTCAGGTAAATGAGGTCCAGTAAATGATGGTGCCTTCATCACCCTGTGCAGGGGATTCAGTTACTGGGCCACAGGAAGGCATCTCAAAAGCAGTGTCTGTTCTGCTTAAATCCTTACCACTGGAATTGCAAGTAGATACAAGGAGCAGGGAAATACATTTTTGTGCAGAAATTGCATATTTTGAAGTTTGGAGGGGTGACTTTTGGAGCTGATGGACTTTGGAAAGCATTTCACCCTGAGCTGCTGGAGCACAGCTGTTGTGAGGAAGAAGCTCTGCAGAGCACGAGAGGTCCTGTCAGCTCAGGCACAGAAGTGTGGTCCCCAGTCCCATTCCAGGCATGGAATTGCAGTAGATAAAAGGAACACAGGGAGCTGCATCATCACTGGAAGATCAATATTACCAGTGGGCACTTGGGCCCCCTCCAGCTAAACCTGAACCTGCAGGCACCTCTCCATCCAGTTACAGAGGCAGAATCAGGGCTCTACACCCAGCTGCAGCTGTGGCTAAGACCCCACACATGTGTCTCACTGACTTCAGCATTTCCAAATAACTCAGAAGTTTTACTTGGAATAGGCAAGTTGTTGAAAACAGAAAGAGAGAAGTGCCAGGTCCTGCAGGGAGTGACTGAGTGGGCAGGGTCATGGCCTTGATAGGGAAAAGTCTGAAATAAAAGAACCACCTCTAAAAATAAATTGTCTGAAATTTTCCCTGTGTTTGGGCACGGTGGATCAGTGTTTTGCTTTATCCACCCAAATGAGAACCTATATAAAGAGATGTTTCTGTTGCTGCTCAGGGGCTGGGAGGCTGTGTGATCCTATTATAGAGCATTACAGCATCACCCAGAGGGCCCTGTCTGGAGGTCACACTGGGGCTGCACGTGTAATCTGGGAGGACATCCTGTCTTCAGAGGCACTTGAAGTTAGCCCAAGTTTGGCTGCAGGTAGTTTAAAGAACAAATCAAACCAAATAAACAAAAAAACCCACCACAAAGAAATAAAACCAAAACAAACAACTGTGGAAGTGGAACAATCCCAAGTATTGCAGGACCAGCACACCAGCAGCAGGCTGCACTGATGAGTCCTTGTCTCATCCCTCTGCATTGGAAACTCTGGGGTAGGATCAGCCCCTGACTAGGTGTGCATTTAAAAAATGTGTGTCACTAATACTCTCACTCCATGCAATTATCAGTAACCTCTTTCACAATGAACTTCAAAGAGGAAGAACATTTTTAGACAATTATGTTCTTTGCCATGTTACAAATTCAAAACCTGGGAAAACTAAATTTGAAATGAGTATTTCACCTAGGTCTGATTTCTTTTACTCTGCAGAAGTCTCACATCCCTGGGAGATGAAGGTGCTCTGCCCCTGCAGGTGGTGAGGGCTGAGCCCTGCGAACTCACCTCGCAAGGCTGTGACAACACAGACCCTCTGGGCCAGAGCAGAGCAACACAGCAAACAAGAAATACACTTTCAAGGTCTCAAAGATGCAAAAAGTGATTGTGGCCAAAGAAAGCATGAAGGCTTCCTTGAATATTTCAGGCACTGGAGCTTCAAGCCTTAGAAGGCAACATTTTTATCCCAAAATAAAGACCTCCAAAGTGCTACTTCCAGGAATAACCTCACAGTGTTGGCAAGGACCACTATTTCCAAGGGAATGTTATGAAAATGGCCCTTCCACAACCAGCAGCTGCTCCAGCCCTCAGAGCTGCCAGAGTAAGGCTCTAACCTTGTGTGCCTTCATCATCCCATGAGACACGATGAAACCATTAATCTTCAGCTCCCTACCTTTGTCTTGTTTCTCTTGGTCACCCTGCTGTTTATGGACTGTCACTTTGTTCATATAAATATACTCCTCATCACCACCTGCAAACAAAGGGAGAAGTGAACTCTTTACCCACACGCTGCTTTCACACTGCTAAGTTTTTCCACAAAGGCAGATGTAAGAAATGTATCTGCTGAGCACATATGGAGAGAGCACGCTGGTTGAGGCAACGTGCAGGAAAAACCCCAAGCAATAATAAAAAGCAGAAAAATTAAGTGCTTTATGGTCAGGAAATTCCGTAAGTTAAAATTTCTACTTAAACATTAACTTGGCCAAACAGTACATCCTGTGTATCTTACAAAGTGGATTAAATAAACTTAAGGTTTAATAAGGAAAACAGAAAGGATCAGGAATCTTGGGAACCCTTTGCTTGTAAAGCTGGACACATAACTATAGTAATTTTACATAAACAATTAGAGGCCACTGCAAAAATAAACTCAGTTTCATTTTCTCCTTCTAATTTTCATGTCTCCTATTCCCACCAGCCACCAGGAAAATGTTGCTTCAAGACCCCATAGCAATTCCCATGACAGCCCACCACCCCATCCCTGGTTTTCCTCATCTGTACCACTGGACTTGGTGTAGACTTTCAGGAGGTCAGAGAGGAAGCTCTTCTTCACCACAGCAGTGCTGCTCAAGTTCTCCTTGTCCAGTATCCTCAGAAAATCTTCAAGTTCTGTGAGCAGCTGCTCAAGAGCTACAACAGAAACAGAGACAACTTTTGGCAAAGCAGCTGGGTGGTGTGTCAAAAGAGGACATATGTTAATTCCATGATTTCCAAAATCCTTTGCTTTCTCTGCCCAGGAATAGTTCATATTTAATTTTCCAGCTTGAACTCTGCCTCTAGCTTTGGAAAGAAAGTGGGTCTCAAACAAAAAAATCTCCAACTTCCCTTAGTCTGTTCACACATCAGTGAAATCCCATGTAAATACCTATTCTTCTTCCATTAGGACTTCTTGCTCAAGCAAAGGCAACCTGAAGAGATTTTGAGCATTAGGGTGAGATTACACAAAAGCAGCTTGCAAGATCTTCATACATGCACCTTGAGTCCTGGCAAATGTAATTCAAACCTCATTTGGCTTGGGACCTACCAAAAATCCTGCTTTTTGCTTCCTCTTTCTAAGCCTCCTCCTTATCTGGGAGAGATGGGGCCCTGGCAGTCTGGTGTAGCAGGAGGTGTCCTTGCCCATGGTAAGGAAGTTGGAACTGGATGATCTCTAAGGTCCCCTCCAGCACAAACCACTCAACAATTTTATGTTTCATTCTACTATTATTTCTCTGTCTGCATTAATTTGAAAATGTTTATGTGTGTATTCCAAAAAGAAAAGAAGAATAATCTCCACCTCCACACGTACATAAATCACAATCACAGTAACTTCTCAAGCCACCTTGCTTGGGCAGTGAGCACAGAGCCACTGTATCCCGTGAAGCTGAAGACACAAGACTCAGCAGCATCTCTCAGCACCTCAGGAAGCCCTGCTGTAGCCAAGACACCCCTGCACACCCAAAGCAAGCAGCTGGGACACGGCACTGCCCAGCTGAGCCAGGCTAATGGGTTTGTTTTCCTCCTGAGGAGGTGCTGCACAGCCCTGCCACCAACAAATCACTGCTCTGACAGGGCTCACGCTGAAGCAACAGACTCTTAATTGCTTGCTTTTGTTCACACCAGAGTTTATCATGGGCTAATTAGCAGCAGGGGCAGGAGGAGGAAATAACAGAGTATTATGTGGAGAGAGGAAGCGCAACGCAAGAATGACAGTGTGTGGGAAAAACATGCCAAACCCAGCTGGGACTGCTCTTCCCCTTTGGAAGCTCCCCTGCTGCCCCTCTCCATCGCTCCTGGTGCTGAGGATCTGCAGAGATGGGCAGTGAAGCTTGGCTTTGCCACCACCACCACCCTGCAAGCCAGGCAGTGACACCTGAGCACCATCAGGGAACTTCGGGATAACCTGAGTGGGGCAACGCTTCCTTCCCTTTACTTAGAGCATTTACACTGGTGATCCCATGGACCCCCTGTGACAGCATTCCCACACTGGTGATCCCACAGAACCCCTGTGACAGCATTCTCACACTGGTGATCCCATGGACCCCCTGTGACAGCATTCCCACACTGGTGATCCCACAGAACCCCTGTGACAGCATTCTCACACTGGTGATCCCATGGACCCCCTGTGACAGCATTCCCACACTGGTGATCCCACAGAACCCCTGTGAGTCACAGTTCACACCTATTAACTAGGAAAGTGTTAATACTTTGGATTTATAATACAAAGCATCTGAGCAGTTCTAGTTAAAGAGCTACCCCATTTAAGGTCACAACACTTTTTTAAAGGCAGGAGAAAGCCATCACCTTCCTACTCACCTATCTTTAGCCACCAGGCAACCTTTCTGGGGTAAATACATGTTAGAAGATTGATAAATAAATTACACTGTAAAGGTTTATGTTGCTAGCCGTTAATTGAAAAAACTTGCTACTGCTCTCAAACTGAATTAATCTTCACCAGACTGACTGTAAAACAGCCTAATGACTCTAGATCAATCAATAACAGCTCCAGAGGAACCAACCAACTTGTAGTTATTCACACTTCATTCTATACCCTCTACACCAAATTAATTCTCTTCTGGTCTGATTTAGGACCAGCAGGGAATGGAAAACACCTGCATCATGCTGTGTTAACTCAAAGGTCTTTGCTAGCTTCTGTTTTACCCAGAGAAAACAAGAATTACCTCAAGAAACAGAAGCTTTTTTTTTTTTCCATAAGCTGTGAGGAAACAGGTAGCATTTGCTGATAATCCTACTGGATGCCAGTAAGCAATGAATGGCGTCAAACCTACTCACAACTGGCTGCTCTAAAGCATCAGGGACCCTGTTTCTTCCAAGTTTAAGGAAATCCCCCAGAGTAAATCACAGCCTTGCTGTACTCATCTGCTTCAGTGGCCCACTTCAGAAAATTCAAATTGAGGTCAGGTCCTGCTGGTCAGGCCAGCTGCATAGGACAGGGATGTGTCAGGGATGATACCAGAAAAAACAGCACCAAGGACACCTAACCTTAATCTGAAGCTTCAGAAGCAGCTGCCCACGTGGATGTCACAACAGCGGGTTTGCAGGGAAGGGGGTACAATTCCCATTCCCTCCTCCACCCCCAGACTGCAGAAAATGACTTTATTCTTCTCCCAGGCATCCACAGCTAGCACACACACAGGGCTGAGCCCTTATGAATAGCAGAGCCCATACAGTAGGTTACATTTTCCAGCCCACCAAAGCTGAACTCAGGCTTCCAGTGACTCAAAGCAGCTCATTTAGGATGTGATCCTGGGGCCACAGAGGTCAGTGGAAAGATTCTGTCAGACCTCAATGAATTCAGACTTCAGGGACTCAAGAGAGGTTAATTTTGTTCTTCTTCTGCAAGAAGCAGTATATAAACTATCTGCTTCTATGCAAGTATCTTTCTGACCTCAGCTAACATTCCCAATCCAAACCTGATACCTGCAAAAAAACAACTCCACTGACCATTCATTCTCTCCTGTCAGAGGGAGAACAAGCCAATATTTATCAGAGAGTGATGAGTGTGAGAAGTAAAAATACAAAGAGGGTCTGTAAGATCCTCTGTGCAAGCCACTATCACAGCAGGTCCCAGCAGTAAAAACAATTGAGAGCCCTTGTACATTAAACCATCTCAGGATTCTGAGTGCTGGAGGTCACTGCTTGATCTCAGCTAAAGACCTATCATGCTGTGCTGGTGATGTATGGAACATGCTCATGGTAAAACCAGGTTGGTGGCTTTGCAAAGCAGCCTGAAACAAATGGTTCTCCCTCCAAGCTGCACGGTTGTGCTCTCCTTATGTTAGCAGTTTAGAAATGACAGCACATAAAGAGATGATTCCTGCTCTGCAGGGCAAGAGTAACAGATCCAAGGAACATATTTGCAAAATGGTATGGCTGTGAGCAGCAGAATGAGAGATCAGAAGTAGACAGAAGCCTAAGGCAGAGAAATTCTCAGATGCTTTTCTGAAACTTTTCCCCACTGCTATATTGCTCTTCTCAACTCTTATAGCACTTCTTTGTGACTTAAGTAATATTTCTGGCACCAACTCAAACAAAGAGCTTCATAGATCCTACAAAAAGTCAGCCCCCTTCACAGAAAACAGGGATTACCTCTAAGGTTTAGATTGTCAGAAAAATTATGAGACTTGGCCAAGGTCACTGTGAATGCCTGCACTGAATCCAGTCCCCTCAAGCACCAGGATGTGACCTACTTCAGTTCCCTACAAAGCATGGCCACAGACCTGGGGCACCATTGGAAATCACAGCACAGCTCATGTCATGTTCTTCTCCATGGCAACAGACATCAGTAACTGGATAAAACCTGTAGGAATTTCTCAACACATGATGGAGAGAGGCATAGGAGCATCACAGTCAATGGGAAACTCGAGTGATTTGCATCTGCAGTGAGTGGATGATCATCACTGAAAGGACGGTACTTTGAAATATATAGAAATATCACATCTTTACTGATGTAATTCAGGGTGGGGGCTACAGGCAGAATTACCAGCTCCTTCTTCTTGCATGCACTTAACTGGATGATGAGATATGTTCTCCCTTCTTTTACTCCAAGACAATGCAACCCATTTTACAGAAACTGCCCCACCACAGGCTCTCTCAGTTTGAAGGCTGCAACTCTGGTCGCAGCAATAACCAAAGAGATGCTTTAAACACAACTGATCTGTTCCAACAGCAATTCAGTGGCAGCAGGACAGCACTGAAAAGGGCTTCTTTTGGCAGGAGTCTGTGCCTTTCTTTGCAGACTGAAAGTCTCTTGCATTGCAGCAGTGTCTTTCCTAGCTCATGAGAAGCTAGAGCCAAAAATGAAACAGCTTGCAAAGCCCTCATTGAGGAAGCACATTCCTGGCAAAAGAGCTGCCAATTTTGCCTGACACCAAGGTCACTGAAAGGTAAATGACCATTAAACTAGATTATAAAAGCCATTCCTACCAATAACCACTGATCTCTGTCATTGTGCTACAATAACAACCCACGTCTACATCTAATTACTTCATGTCTTGGCCTTATGAGGAAATGGGAAGACAGGCTCTGAATGAACTTTCATTCAAGTGTTTCAGTAACCACTGGGCAGGATTGTATTAGACCTTTTAATCTAAATTCAATTACTTATTTTATCAAGGTAGAGGGGCCCCAGCCACCGGACAAAGAACTGTAATGGGATATATACTAGAAGACAAACTCTTTCCTCTGCTGAGATGAGAGGTGAAAGATAAGGAGTATCATTTGCTAACAGGAAACTAAGGCATTGGGAGATTAAGTGATTTGTCCAAGGATATGGACATATTCTTCAGCAGATCAGGAATATGAACTAGCTTTCCCACATCCCAGCCTGGGGACTGTGTTTCCAACCCCCCATCCACGGATCCCGAAGTGCTGAGATATATTCCACCCTTCTGCCCAAAGCAGAGTCTGGGTTTGGTACTTTTGGCTTCACCTTTTCCTCCTAGAAGGAGCTGGGCTAAGCTGCTGTCAAACAATTCCATTCAGGCATCAAGTAAATACCTGCAGTCTGTGCCATGCCAAGCTTGCTGCTTCAAAAATCTTGGAAACTCCAGAGACAGTAGAAGTGGCAGCAGCACTGTGCACCATGGAAAAGCCAGCCCCCAGGAGCAGAGGGGATCCTGAGGAGTATCTTGAGGTACCTGCCCACACCCAGCCTCCCCAGGCTGCCTCCACCATGCACTACATCCCATGGCAACCTTTCAGCTCCCATTTCCCACTGACCAGCCCTGGCTGGCAGCACTGGGATTCCCCAGGGGCTGCTTTGGCAGACAGCAGCTCCTTTCTAGCTCTGCTTTCTTTTTTCCTTTGCTGCATAAAATGAATAGGGCAGCTGAGGAGTGTGCTGAGAGGACAGAGGCAGCATTCAGGCTGCTGAATAGCAAGTGCTGTCAGAAGAGCAGGAGGGCCCAGCCCAGGCCTCCTTGGCTAATTTGGAGTCTTACAGTAACAGTTGGGCTTTGCAAGAGGGAAAAGTCACCCACGGTTACAGCTGGAGAAGGCCATTCTCCCCAGCTGTGAGGAAAGGCAGATGTGTGGATGGTGACAGCTGTAACAGCTGGATGACCCCTACACTGGGCCACCTTCCAAAACAGCAAAGCAGATCCTTCCTCAGACAAACCAGCCCTCCTCACCCTGCTGGCTGCAGGGTCGTGCAGAGGAGCAGTGAAGAAAAGGGAAGAGCACTGCTTTGGCTCCTCTGCAGTGGATGCAGCTCCTCTGCCCTGCTCCAGATGCTGCTGGCTTTGGCAATGCAGTGCAGGGAAGGACAGGTGTGGCAGATGGTTCATCCAAATGCACTGAGAAGCAGCAACATCCCTGCTGAATCCCAGAAAGCTGCTCCTCTGGAAAGCATCCCCATCCCACTGAAACCCCACCAGCATTCACCCAGGGTGATGAGCAGAATAAACCAGGTGTGTGCAGACTAAGGCACTCAGACTGAGAGAGACCAGGTTTACCACCTTGGTTTTGACCATCAGAAACAATGATTTACTTCTCACACTTGTGCCTGTAATGACTGGCTAGCCTTCCATCTTCTTGCTTTTCATGGGAAGAGAATAAAAAGCCCAGCTCACTGTTGTCCAGTTGAAAAGGTTTTTTTTTTTTTACCCACAGAAAAATAATTATGAATATATAAATAATTGTAGAAAAAAGAAATCTCCCCACAGCAAAATGAGAAGTGTTGTGTTTTTCAAAGGAAAATCCACAAAAACCTCCTCTAAGCTTCTGGCAAACAATGAACTTTCTCATTGGAGAATCACTGCTAGATTAAACAAAACAAAAGGCAAAATTCATAATCCAGAGACAAGCTAAAATCCCTCAAAATAAGAAAACTGTAAAACTGGAGAACTCCTATCAGATTATTCCTAATGAGCCAGACCAGTGTCAGACAGTTATGACCACCGTCACAAAGCTGTCTGGTTTTTAAACACAATGAGTGCTCACAGGGAAGAGAGGAAGAAAAAAAACCCACCCAGACTGTTCTAATAATGTACCTAAAATCCAGCACCGCTTGGATTCACACTCTCCTTGGGAGCACTAGGCTGGTCTTTGTTGCAAAGTATGATTCATGGAAGGACAGAGGCAAACAATGTGTTTGGCTGGCTGTGGGCTGTGAACTGCACAGATCAACCCAAGCAGCTCTGCGTGGGCTGCTCTGAAAGTTCGAACAAGACTCGTATTGAGAAGTGGCAGCTCTAACCCAGGAACTCTGAACTTTAACAAAACGGCAGCAGAAAATGCACACAAAGCTTTTTTCAGTTAGCTGAGCAAACAACAGACTCCTCTTCCCTCCACTGGAAGGTGGGAAACAGCATCCAAGAAAAATTAAGAAAAAAAAAAAGGAAGAGAGAAGAGAAGCAAAACATGAAAATTACTGTGTCACACAGAGATTTCACTGAGCACTCTTGCATTTTAGTGCCATATTGCTCTATTATATCATAGAAAAGTTTGGGCTGGAAGTGACCTGAAAGATTATCTGGTATGCAATGGAGGGTGAATGTTTGACACTTCACAGGCAACACAGTGATGTGCTTCTTTGCAAAGGATCTCAGCCTTTCCATGACAGAGCAACTGGTGAGTCACTGGAGGTCCCCCACTGCCAAACAAATTTGTTGGATGACATCCGAGAGATGCTGGCACCTCTTCCTTTGGAGCAGGCCATATTAGCAGACTGCCCATCAAACTCACGAGATCCCCAAAGCTGTACTGGGCTACAAAGTGCAGGCCTGTGCTCAGTAATGCTCGTAGCTTCAGCAGATGGGAACATACCACAGAGTGCCATGGAAAACCATGCTGGGACATGGAGTGGATCAGACAAGCGCCGCATCCTCACTGTGCAGAGCATCCAGGTCGCATTCAAGTTGTGTAACACAGTAACTCCTGCTGGGACAGAACCCAGCTAGGAAAACAGAAAGGAAGCAACTAAAGAAACATCATTGCAGTAGTCAAGAGGGTAAGTAACGATCCATCCAAATTAAGATGTCAACTAAAAAAAGTTGGACCAAGTCAGGCAGGGCAGGACATTAAAGACAACACTGTTTTTAAGGTAAATATCCTCAAGAGCGGGGCCTGGTGGGCTCCTTTCCCTGTGGGGAGAAAAACAGTCCGTACAATTTTTACAAAGCAAAAATCACGTTTGCTGCCAAGCCCCAGAGCTGAATCCTAGAGTGGCACGACAGAGACACTGTTTCCAGTGAAGCTGCCTCCACTGATTCCCTTCTGTCGCCACAAACTTGTCTGCTGCTTTTCTCCCTTACTCCTTCAGTTTCCAGCTAAGATTGGTGGTTGGCTGGTTTGGGTTTTCTCTGCCTTGTGAAGGGTTGCCCTCTTCTCCATCACTCTATGGGGCTGACTTCACTGGAGGGGCTGGTGACCATCTGACCTGCAACTCAAAGCACATCTGCTGTTTGCTAGCTAATGCCATGCACAGCTGTGCCCAGGAAGGGACTACCAAGAAGTGGCTTGGATCAAATGGAACAGCTGCCTTCAAGAAAAAGAAACACACAAAACACTCAACCAAATGCCACAAACACACAGGGCTCTACTGCTGGAACCTTGTGCAAGAAGGCATCCCACAGCTGCCTGCTCAGCACAACCTTGCTCTCCTCTGCCTTAATGCAGCCTTTGCTCCATGAATGGGGCAACGTGCTCCCTGGACCTCACCTCAGGTCTTTGCCAAGGCTTCTGGAGCACAGTTTCAGTCAAAATGCTGTGGCAGACCTTGCCTCATCCCTGCTCATCACTCTGCAGAGGAAAGCACATTTCCATCCCTGTCCACATGACAAAGCAGCAGCAGAAGAGAGGCACACAACAGTTCCTAATGCCTGCTGAGCCTGCAGCCACGGGACCTCTTTCCCATGGAAAAAGGAAGCCTGGGATACCTCATTCCCAAAACAGAGAGTGAGAAAATGCAAGGTCCCAGAGAGATTAACTCTTACAACGATGGTGAACAACAGCCCTGGAACAACACCCGTGGTTTGTGCCACTTCAATACAAATAAAGGAGGTTAGCTGCCAAATGTATTTTGAGATGGATTTCTCTCTCACAGGCAAGACACAAATTAAAGGAAGCTGCCAGATACACATAGGGTTGTGCTGGTTTTTTGAGAGAGGATAAGCACACACACACATGCACACGCCCTCCTAAGGCCTCATATCAAAGCATTTTCCCACCATTCTCTGTTGATTTAATGGCATCATTTCTCCAATGAACAATAGGAACACAGCAGAAGGGGAAAGCAATTATGTTTGAGAAAGCAAAAGCAAGAGCTCTGGGGTCAGAGAGAATGACAGACACACAGCCCTGGAGTCCCCAGACTTTCCTTGCTGTTTCCTCTGCAGAAAGGGCTTTTTGACCCACGCTGCCCACAAGAGCCAGGGCTGAGCCTCTGTGCCTGCCTCTGAAAAGCAGAATGACCACAGCAGGCTATTGCACTAGTGCAGGGGCAGAACAGGTTTTTTTAAATATCCTGAGTATCAGGGTAGGCTGGCAGAGCCTACAGCAACATCGTTACTGATTGCTAGATTTCTTTCTTCATAATATTGCTCAATCCCTTGTCCAGACACTGCATGCAGTCCTTGTCCATCCTTCTCAAGGTAATCTGGAAGCCTAAACACCAAGAGGGAGGATCATGCAGCTGAGTCACTGAGCAGTGTTGATGCAGCAATTTCCTCTGGAAATCTGGTGTTTAATCATCAGCAGAGAAAAGTGCTAAAATCCCCAATACCAGTGCTCCCCCCCCAGAAAAAATCCTCCCCACCCCCACAAAATTCCCCCACCTATAGATGTAACTGAGAACCAGAGGTCACACTCCTTCCTAACAAGATTCAAAGCCAACCAGTGTTCACTACACTTCAGTTTAGGGTTAAGAAGTGTATAAAGATGAGCTTTAGTAAATACTGCAAAGAGGTCAAATAACAAACCCTCTCCTGCCATGAGTCACCGCTGCTCAGTGAGTACCTCCCAACATTGAGCCAACATCTGCCACCAAAGGAGGTCACAGCTCCCACCCACCACGTGTGAGGGGAAGGCACACCTGCCAGGTGACCTGAGGACATTCCTCTCTCTCACCTGTATCCAAGAGATGCCACCTTTATTCCTCTCCCACACCTCCAAAATGATATTCCAGTAAGGGTGGCAGAGCAGCCTCCCAGGAACAGGCAGCTCCCCTGTTTGCTGTGGATTACCAAGGCAGCTGGGCACTGCATGAGGGGTTTCAAGACACATGTGCCCTGTTAGGAAACACCAGTCTTGTCCTAATGCTGCAGTGATGCTCAGAGAAAGAGAGGCTCTGCCCTGCTTCACACCCCAAACATCATTTTTATCACTAAAAAGCTTTTCAAATGGGATTCAAATCTTTGGTGCCATTTTTCATCTGTGTTATTAATTCCTGTTGCCAAAAAACTCCCAAATACATTTTCTTCATGGAGCTTCTTTGTCCAGTACTCAAAAAAACAAGTAGTGATGGCCTTGAGAAAAACAAGTGTCACTCATGGAGAGGATGAGCAGAGAGAACCTCTCCCAGGCCACCCAATTTCTGCCATGGCTTCACACACATTAATCTTCCAACACAGGCCCATCCACGTGACAGAAATGTGTCCTACTGAAACACAGGTGGCATCACTTGGAGACTACAGGAGTGGCACACCACAAGTGACAGGAGCTCCCACTTGTCTCCTGCAGACCCAGGCCCCACGTGGTGTGATCTGACTCATGGAGCACGGACAGAGAATCCACAGCATTTCCCTACTGAGATGAACAACTGCAGTGACCAAATGGAGGGCTCCAGGTCTGACTCATGGTGACAGCCCTGCCTCCATCCCCATGCCTTACTGCATGGGAGAACCTCTTACAAGGTAAGGTAGAGGTTAGCACCCAAAATTCTGCCAAGACCAAGCCTTGGTCAATAGACCTTGATTTACCATCTGTACCCTAAGCTTGAGTTCATCTCCAAGCAGCAGCAAGTCAGGCTCACAGAGATGCCCTGGGGGAAGAGGAGGCTCAGGACAAGACCACCCCATGGCACCTCTGCCACCCTCCCCAGCAGAGCCTGGGCAGGTGCCCAGGGGGGCTGATGTAGTGGAAAACCAGGACAAAGACCTGCATTTCTTTTTTTTTTCCCATGTGAATTGGAAACTTCTCCCTTTCTATCCTGACTGTGAGGCATGGGAAATGAAAGACAGCTCTTAAACCAGCAAAACAACCATTTACAGGATAAAAAAGATTTTCTTACTTTGTCTGTCTTGCACTTTGTTTACATGAATGAGAGCCAGTTATCTAGACTGGGAACAATACTCTGAATTAAACCCCTAAAACCCATTACATAAATATGCCAAAGGTATCACTAATCCTATCACAGACTTAAAAGTTAGATCATTATTTTAATTTACCATCTCAGCAGAAAACTTGTGACAAGAAACTGCTGATGAACGAGTTCAAGTCTTTCCAGCAAATTCAGCTTCCTTGGAGCTTTTCTAAATGCACTTTTGACTCTTTCATCCCCCTCTTAATACACTTTGGAGGCATCCCTGTAGCTTGGCTATAAGCTAGCCATGCTGGCATTTCTCTGTTCTCAACATTACACGCTGATAAACACTTATGCCATCGCTGGTACCCGGGGATCATTTGTGGAGCAGTGGTTTGGGACCAGCAGCTCGTGCCCGGCTCCCCGCGGCTGGGCAGGCCACGCCACCCTCACTCCAAACCACACTGCTGTGCCTTCCATCCAGAAAATGAGTGGAACATAGTTCAGTGTGGGCACTAGTGAATTAATAACCTTTAATGAGAGTAATAACTTGAAGGAACTCTCTGTTTACTCAGTGCTAAGTGCAGCCTGGCTAGTCCACCGCCCTGCCGGCAGCGCTGGAAGCAGTTCAGTCAGGACACGAGGAGCATCCTGCATGCAGGAGCTGCCCTCGAGACAGTTTTCTAGCACTCACAGGCACAAAGAGATGCATATCCTCACCAGTGCCAGCTGGTAAGGCACAGCCAGCCCAGCAGCCTTCATGCTTTGCAGAGAAAACTGCTGGCCATTCAACTTGAGGGCCCAGAGAAAAAGAGGAGCAGCACATCTTGGACATGGCTCAAGAGAGATCCCAGGCTGCCACTGCAAACCTCTACTCAAACTTTTGTCTTTCCTTCCACCAATTGTGGGTTTAAGCCCCAGCCCCAGAAGCAAAGCCACAGAGCCTTTCAATCTTCTCAGGTCAAGAAAAACACAAGGATTGCTTCTGTTGTGGTTTGTTGCAACTTCCTTTGCTTCATTGCTATCTGCCCAGCATTTCTAAGAAAGAAACAGGCAGGTGAAGGAAAGACAAATGACTGGGTAAACACCCCCCATTTCTAGGACTAGGCATATTTTGTTGCAGAAGACAGTGAAAACAATAAAAATCTGGGCATTTATAAGATAAAATACCAATATGATTGATTTAACTTGTTTGTTTCAGGAAAAGAGACAAAAAGTAGAGGGGCCAGGAGGATCCCTAGGGCAGCTGTCCTCTCATCCTTATTTCCAAGGTGGTGGATCCTTAACCAAAGGGATTTGAATCCATCTTCTCTGGAGGCTGCTTCACCTACTTACGTTGCTACAGAGGGTAAAAAGCACCATCTCTCTCACCCAGAGAGTCCCACCTCAAACAGCAATGGGGATGTAAGTACCACGTGTCTCTTTTGGTTCCACTGAAAAGCTTCTACGTGTTGTGTGGCCTAGTCCTTCATCACTCACCTTTGGTTACAAAGAAAACCAGACAATCTCTTGTTTCTCCCAAAAGAGGTTTGTTTCAGGCACTCACCCCAGAACAGCAATTTCTCTTACACTGACACCAGGAGGAGTTTGCTACCACCCCACACTCCCCTGTGTGAAAAACTACCCAAAGGGGAGAAGTGCTTGGCCTGGCAGCCATGTGGAAAGGGCAGGGAGCAGTGATTAGCTCCATCTCAGCCCTCAGCAGGGACATCTGTCACAGCCACCTGGCAAGCTGCTAAGCAGGTCACACACTGCACAAACTGCAGACAAAAAACACAGGCACAAGAACTGCCAAGCTCTCAAGGGCTGTCCAGGCCATCAAACTCCTTCGTCATGGCATTCAAGAAATGTACACTCTCTATTTCTTCTCCATTTTGAGTAACACCTGTCTGAAATTTCCATGTAGGACATGCCAACTTATGCTTCTACAAATTCCCCCTCCTGAGGGGCAAGGAAAGTGCAGGAAACCTTTTCAGAGAGGTAGAAAACAAACTGGACCCATAGGACCCTCTCAGCAACAAAATAAAACATTTCATTTCCCCTACCCATGATTATCCATCCTTATTCAGAGTTCTTTGGAGGCAGTGTTCCAGCTGGACACTGGACATTTCCCCCACATCCTTTGTGCTCAGGTGCTGGGAGCAACATCTCAGGACAGCACAGTGCTCAAGAGCTCTGCCTCTCTGCTGCTTTAGGGATCTCCATCAAACTGCACACAGCTTGGGCAACACTTGGTAAGTTTGTCCTGCACAACTGAAAAAGGCTACTGTGCATTAAATACTCCTGAGATTTTGCAAAAGTCCACTTTGTTCATTTGCCCTTCATCACAGGCAGCCTTTTAGACCAAAGCACAGGATGGGGCTGATAATCTAAGCCTTGGCAAAGATACACACTCAGCGCTCACTGATGCTCACACTGGTTTCACCAAGATGTATTTTTTTTCTTAACACACCTCTCTGCATCCAGACCTCTGCTTGCCACCTCGGCCATCAGACTTTGCAGATTTTGTGCCCTGTGTGAGGTGCCTGCAGGAACTTGCTCTCCTGGCTGACACAAGGCACTCTACCTTTCTCGCATGAGTCAGCAGGCAGCAACAGGAAAGCCATTCTTTGTGCTTGGAAAAGAATTAAGTGTTTTCAAAGCAGTGGAATGTTTTGGACTAGTTAGCTGACCGACAGCATGAGCACTTCAGAAGAGGCTGCATTATGAGAAGCAAACTTCAAAAGGATAAGTGACAAGGCCAGAGTGTTTGTGGTGCCTGAGGAAGTAATTAGAATTTAAAAGGGACACAGATTGGACAAGTACACTAGGCTAAGAAAGATGAACTGCTGCCAAAAAAGTTTCTTTTGCTTTCCCAGCTCTCTCTAGCCCACATTAGAAATGCAGTTTCATGAATATCTCTGTCTCAACACATTTTTACAGAAAACCCTTGCAGTTGTTGAAAACATGAGAAAGATGCCACCATCAAAAGCTAGATGCCTCCTGCTCCCATTTCTCTTTTCAGCTTATTAATAGCTGTCTTGCTTTCATCATTCCCAAAGCGAGGAGGGTTTCTGCAAACCCCTCAGAGATAAGACATTTTTTAGACAAGGGGTTTTGTATACAGCACAGTTTATCTTCCTTCATCACAGGGTTGGATTTTTTTTTTTTTTTTTTTTTAAGCAAAGGCTTCAAAGGCTTGCAGGGTCGGTGAGCACTGATGTCTGCTCTGCTGGTGAGTGACCCGCCAGGTCAAGAGCACTGCTCCAACTGGAGAGGTGTGATGTTAGTCAGAGATCAAACTGCATGCAGAACTCAGTGGTTTCCAGTCACCAAGGATCATTGCTAAATTTCTGCTGCTTTGAGATCTCTGCTATGGAAGCTTTGAACAGGTGATTCAAACAAATGCGAGGCTGCAACACAGCAGAAATGTCTGTTCTGGTTTTCTCCAAAAAGCTGAAGCAGCTCACAACAAACTCAGCATTTAGCCCCTTCCACCAGGAGGTTTCAACACTTCTGGGAAAGCAAAGGCCAGAGCTAGAGGTCTGCAATAAACTCCAAGGGCAGAAGTGCAGCTTTGGAGTGAAGCCAAAGTTGGTGATCCACCAGGGCCATTTCTTCCCAGCATCTGTTCTCTACCTGAAGACATTAATGCCCATTTTCTTGAACTTTTTCCCTACAGTAGAGACTCAACAGTTCAGACAGTGACAGAGACAACTAAAATGAGTCACCCGCTCTCCCAAGTCAGACAGAGCTCTGTTGTCTGCCCAGGTGCAGGTGAGATATGGTGACTCAGGTTGGAGGAATGAGCTCCAGCAGCAGCATCTGGCACAGCCGGTCGCTCCCGACCGCCCCATTCCCAGCTTGGTGGGTCACGGCAGCTAAGGCTCTCAAATTGCTCATCTGTCAAGTGGGCAAGGAAAAAAGATTGCTGGGAGTTTGGCAGGCGTAAACAGGCTTCCAGTAACACTGTGAGGAAGCTCACAGGATGTCATAACACAAAGTATTTACTGAAAATTGTCTCGGCATTCAAACATTCTTTATGTATTTAGTTCAAGCCGTGTTGGATTCCATCTGCCTCAGGCTTGTGGGTGCAACCATAATCTCAATGGAATAAAAGTTTTCACCCTATGATGTCACTTATGCCCACAAGTTTCATAGGGACTTTCTTTCCCAAGCACCTGACTCAGTTTTGAGGGAAAAAGAATGATCTTTGTACAAATGCAGCTACTCCTCACAAGAAGGTCTACAAAGGGTGCCACATTTTGGGACATAGTGGCAGATTGGCAAAGCTTCTTGCTATGGAAGTGAAGACACCACTTCAAAATTTGCTCCAGGAGGTATCAGTGGTACCATGACCCAGGCCCATACAGAGGCAGCCACGTGGGTGTTTGAGCCATGAATCAAAGGCAATTGGACACGCAGCTCCCCCTGCTCACCTCTGCAGTCAGTGCCAGGATTTGGGTGTCAGCTGAACGGGCTGAGCTGGTCTTCCTGGCCTCTTGGACTTGCACTAGAAGTTGGAAGGTTGGTTTAGAATTTGAAAAGACTCCTTTGAGAACACAGAAATGCTTGGAGGATACGTGAACATTGCTGTAGTGCTGGGCAACCACCACAGATATCTACTGGAGCTGTACCTTCATCTCATACAGATCTATGCAGCCCCACTGCAGAGTTTGAATTTAAGCCCAGAGAAAAATACTCTTTAACATGGAAACCCCAGGTTTGTGCAGGCACAAATGGACAGTGCAGAAATTTCCCAGTTCACATTAGATGCAGATGTCCAGCTCTGGGGATTCCAAAGCAACAGAGAAAAACTAAGATGAAAGCAAAACAAATGCAAGCTGCACTTTATTGAAACAGAAAACCGCAAACCACTCCATGTTCAATGGGAAGCCCAAACTTTGGGATTCTGTTTGTTTTGAACAATAAACCCCACAGGCCAGTGGAACCCTTCTCAAGGGTGGGAGGGACTGAGGACCAAAACCAGCTCATGTTGGGTAGCACCACAGGCAGCTCCTCTGCACACTTCACACCAGCTCCTCTGGAGCTGCTCTCTCCCATTTTCTCCCATTTAAGTAATTCCCTATACATAGATGTAGACATGCTGCTAGTGTTCCTCGGGGCAGGAGTCCCTGAAAAACACAGGCAGTGATCTCGGAGGCGCAGGCCTGGAGACCTGAGTTTCCTGGACACTTCCAAAGGCTGTTTTTGATCTGAAATACCAGCCAGGACCCGAGGAACTTTCATGAAAAAATACTTCTGTGCACTTTCACTAAGAAAAAATAAACAAAAAATACCACCACTGTCCTGATGGGTCAGGATACATAAAAATCTTCTACTTGTTGTGTGAGAGAATAAATACCAGGATCAGACTTCTTCATGCTAGTAGAGTTCCCCTGGGTGAGATTCATCAGGGCAGCTCCAGTGACCTGGAGGGATGCTACAAGGCCCTTCCAGCACCTGTTAACTGCACTAGCAGATTGAGTTTATGGCCCTTTTGCATTAGCCCAAAAAGCCCAAAGCAGCTGGGAATTACCAGGCATAGCCACAAGACTGAAAACCAATACTGAAAAACAAACAACACCCAAACCAAGAATCACAAGGCAACCTTGAACTTCTTTTTGGAAATATTTAGGCAGGATGTCTTGCTGAGCTGACACATCTGGTTTCCAGAAGTACTTCAGCTGGGAGCTGTGCTGGACTAAAACTTTTCAGGATGCCACGAGAAGTGGGAAATGAGGAGCCTGGGACAGACAGTCAGCAAGACAAGGAGATGGAGTTAGAGAGCCCCAAGGGGACAATTCCCATGGCTATCCCTGCTCAGCAGGGACTTGGACATAACCTGAAGCAAAGTCCTCTATTCCCTGCATGTACCAAGTACAGTGGGGGGGTGATGTGAAGGCTGTGTTCAACTCATCGACTTCCCCATATCCATCACAAGCCCAGCTTCTGGCAACTCAGAATGGCAGACCCGTACAAAGCATGGGTGTGACTGACTTACTGATGGCCCTGGTCCAACTAAAGATATCCAGCACATAGTTACCCCCATCCCTTCACAGCACATCCTTGAATTCTCTCTGAAGCAGGTCTCTGGTGGGTTCTGAGCCCATGCTCAGGCTGGGGGAAGGATGTCTCAGCAGCAGAGCAGGCAGGAGCATGCCTGTGCTTAGTCAGTTCAAAACCTCCTAAAGCATCCAACCCAGCTACAGAGAGGAGAGGAGCTCCTGAGATGTACACAGTGCTCATTCCTAGCATATTTCACCTTCCAGTACAGGCAGGAAGCAGGATCCAAATTTTCAATAGGACAAAAATATCTTTTCTTTCCCTTGTTACACAAAGTGTGGCTCAGGAGCAGCAACCAGGTGAAAAAACCAGCTGGTACTTGCACCAACACAGCCCACCCAGCACACTTCCCATTCCAATAGTATCCCTTCTGCAAAAAGGGGAGCACTGGGTCTCTTGCTTTGTCTTTTGTCTCTTGCTTACCTAATAAAAAGACCATAAATCACAGCTGGTTTCCAGGTCTTCGTTAGTGTCCAAGCAGCACTAACAAAGGCAAGAAGGCAAACCCAGCACGTACCCAGGGGACCTGGAAACACCCAGCCATTCCCAAAATAGGAGCAGCTTGGCGACTCACAGCTGGAGCAGGGCCGGCCCCCCTCCCAGCACTCTGCTCTCCCAGGCAGCGCTGCAAGCAGTGGGTCAGGAGGTGCATTCCTGACAAAAATACTCTGAGAAAAAACGACCTAGAGGCAGCACCAGTCCCCTGCACTGGGGACTGCCCTGGCCCTGTTCATCTCCGGGATGATATCAGGATTCAGGGACCCCTGGGAACAGGGCTGCTTCTCACGGCATCCCTGCAGAGTGCCTGGCACTGCCTGCAGCCCTTACAGGACGATGCTGCAGTGCAGAAGCAACTGTGCTGAGATCCTGGTTGCATCAGGAGGACGGGAGATGTGCAGCAGCACTCATTCAAAACACACCTAAAAATGGGCTAAAAATCAGCACAAACCCCAAGAGCAATCATCTCATTGCCATAGGAACAGGTTTAGTGTTATGGCAGCCAGACCACTGGGTCCTGTAGGATGGTGTCTTTCTGGTAAACTTGGGAAAATCATCAGCGTTTCATCACAGATCTGGGGGAACGTTGGATATTAGTGTTTGTACTGCCACGTTACATCTTGGCTCTGGTTAAGGCTTCCCTTGGCTCCCAAGGTGCTGGAAGACAAACATGTATTTTCTTTCATTTCAAGACAGCTGAAAGCCACGGTCTAAGCAATGATGAGAACTGTATGTGATTAGGAATAAATGAATAAAACATTCTTAAACAAACAAAAAGAAATCCCTGGACTCAAATCCCCAACCAGGACCCTGAGGAGCCAGAGAAATGCAGCAGGGGTGGAAACCATTGGGCCAGCAAGCCTGAATCAGTAGCTGGTGCTCCACAGCACACTGGATTCATAGGCAGCACCTATGAAACAGCCAGCAGGGCACAGGGTCTGCATTTTGGGGTCTCAGCACAGAATTTTTTGGTCTCAGCACAGCACAATGTGCAGGTTGATTTTGCCCAGTCACAAGGCATGATGCAGACTGACTGCTTTGTGCTCAGGGAGATTTGGGTGACATCCATTTAGCCAGGCCTTTTCACCAGCAAGGTTAACAGCAGGGATCCTTTGGCCTGAGCAGCACATCCCACAGTCACACTCACAGCATGTGAAGGAGCCCTTTCCTTTATTCACTTCCCATTTCCTGCCCATTTGTTTCAGCAGCAAACTCCCTGTTCTCAGTGTGTGTGGGATATATGGAGAGGGAAGGAGCAATCCCTCCCCTCTACTGTCTCTACTTCTCCATCACACAGTATCAGGATCATGAACTGTTTCACCCTGCTCCTTCCAGGAAGGGGGAAGATTTGCAAACACAGTCCTTCTGTTGAAAACCAGCTTTTCCAGAGAAAGCATGGACAGAATTAACAGCACCCTCAAGCAAGGCTGGACATGCAGTTTGAAAAAAAAAAAAAAAAAAATCAATCCAACTGTGCAGGGGGAACTGCCTCCCCTGGGTAAATGGCATCCCCAGGCAACTTTGCTCATTAAGAGGAGATCAGCTGCCACAGCAGGTGGAGGAAGGAGAGATCCAGCACAATAAAGCAAACCTCCCTGCTCTGATTTTGTTATTAAGGGGGTGGAAGGGAATGTGAGGAGGCTGAAAAAAATCATTAACCCTGAGCACAGAACCAGTCTGGGCTCAGCCCCCCTGTGCCACAGCACAGACTACTCCACTCCAAAGTGCCCCCAGGAGCAGCCCTGGTGCTCCCTCTTGCTTACCCTTATGCAAGTGAGATCAAAGTCACCTTGCTGCAGGCTGTAGCCAAGGCAAGAACCAGCCAGAATGGCCAGAGCTGCACAGGCATCCCTCACCAGCACCCTGGGTGCTGAAGGGTGAGTGCAACCAGCCAGCTCAACCGAGCTGTGAGCAAATCTTCAAAGCTCTTCCCCTGTGCAACCCTTTTCCCATGCTTCTGTTTCTGCCCTGAGCTCACAAGTGAGGTTTTGTAAAGAAAAAGAAAGCAAATTAGCCCAGCAGTTTGATGCCTCATGGATGGTTTCCTTGAACCAGCTCCTGTGATCACCTCGCAGCCAGAACCTGCTGATCTGGGCCAGTAACCAAGCCTGAGACAGGCACAGGGCGTGGGGGGAACCCACCATGGCTGGCCAAGATCTTCCAAATAAGTGCTGGCCTCTCCTCATGGGCTGCACAGAGCTCCAGCCCTTCTGATTTATAAATACACTCAGTGCCAGATGACTCAGCCCTGCTTCCCCCCAGATTTACAGCCAGGACACGGGCAGTGGTGCAGGGGAAGGTGCAGGGAGTGGTTTTGCACCATGTGAAAACAATGCCATTTGTTTTGCTGGGCACACTCACACCCTCCAGCAGGAACACTCCAGCTGGAGAAGGAAAGCTGAGCATGGACCATCCTCCACAAGTGGCTGTGCAAGGCCCCTTGCAAGGTGCACAAAGCCACAGCAGACACGTGGGTCCTGCCTGGCCAGGCCCTTCAGCAGCTTTCCACCAACACAGCTGTGGGTGTCAAAGACACTGACTCAATATACTGTAATTTAAAACAAAACCAATCTCTTCAGTTAAAAAAAAGAATCATCCTGAAGGTTTGCTTTCCTTCTCCTCCTGAAAAAAATCAGAGGTTACCAGGCCTCTGGCTAAGATCTGCTTTGCTGGAGGGATGGAAACCTTGACAGTGGTCACACTTAAGGAATAACAGATGTTCCTTTCCACTAGAAATCCTTCCTTCCCAGCTGAACTCCAGTGCGTGTAGGAGGACTCATGTGCCAGATACTCTGGTGAGGAGCATCCCAGGGACATTTCCAGACCTACAAAAGCAGAGGGCAGCCAAGGAGGAGCAACATGGCAAATGCTGTGCTTGGCTGAACTGGAGCACAACCTGGCCAGCAGCTCTGCCCACATCAACCACAGCTGCCCAGGGGTGGGAGCTCACCCTCATTCACAGCATAGGAATGGAAAACAGCAGCTTGGGAGGGCCTGGGAAGTGGCTGACCTGCCAAGAGAGACTTCATGGTGAACCAACCAAATAAATAAATAGAGTGATTTTCCCCCAGCCAAGCAGAACTGCTAACGAAACCACCTTTCTGTATGACACATTTAGCAGTGCTTCGAGAAAATCAGGGAGGCAGTAAATCCATTAGCACAGAAAAGCCTCATCTTCCAGCCCTGACAGCACACTGTCAACACTCAAGATTTTCATCTGTAGAATAGCTTTAGAGCCACAGATTCACAGATACCTGGAGTGTTTCAAAAGCAGATGCAGCAGAATGGCTGTTGGTCCATGCAGCTGTGCCATGCGTTACAGGAACACAGACCCTGCCCCAAGAAGCTAAAACTCCCTTGACTGACACAGATTTGCCACTATGCAGAAGCATTGTAGGATAGCTTGTGCCAAATTTGTTCAAAAATTCCTCCTCTGTTACTGAGGGTGTTAGGACTGGACTAATGTGTGCTCCCAGCTTAATGCATGCTCCCCTGAGGCTGCTGGCCTGCTGCCATGAGGGCACACTGCTGGCTCACGCTCCTCTTGGTGTCCACCAAGAGGCTTTTTGCAGAGGTGCATTCCAGCTGGTTGGCCCAGCATGTTATTCCTGAGGTTATCCCTCCTTGAGATCAGGGCTTTGCCCTTCTTTCTGGAAATTCAGAAGATCCCTGTTGGCTTATTCCTTCAGGCTAGTGAGGCCCTTCCTAACAGCAGCACAACCATCTGGTGCATCAGCCACTGCTCCTAGTTTGGTGTCATCTACAAAACTGCCCCTTCAACCAGGTCATTAATGCCAGTGGAGAAGTGACTGGCTTCCAGCTGGATTTTGTGTCTCCATTCACAATCCGTTGAGCATGGTAGTTCAGCTAGTTTTTGCCTCACCTCACCATCCACTTCTTGGGCTTGTACTTCACCAGTTTGCCTAGGAGGATGTTACAAGAGAGTGCTGAAATAAAGTCAATAAACATGTGGGTGTTTATTGCTCTCTCTTCATTTACTAAGCTTGTTGTTAAGAGTTGTACACACAGCAAGACTCTGACATGATAAGGTGTAATAAATAAATGCAAACATTTTCCATCTACTCATCAAAACCCAAACATAAGTAGTAAGGTGTGTTCAGGGTTATTTAGAGCGAGCAAAATTGTGTATCTGTGGGTTGTTTGTATTTCTGTTTCAGGATAAAAATACAGAGATAAGAATATCCATATATCATCAGACACACAGAATCTGGTTCCCTCACCTGTATTTCTAGATGCTGCCTTAAACCAAACAACAGATGCAGTAGATAGATATTGTGAAGGCTCATTTTCATCAGCATTCACCTGCACTCAGTTTACAGCAGAAACACTGGCACTGTGTCAAGTTACATCACACCATTCTGGCAGCATTTGAATGCCTCCCACTAATGCATCAGACTTTCTCTCTTGGCCTTCCTTTTCATGGGGTTAGAAGAACATCTTGTTCAGAAGATTTGTATAGTGTATACAAAAATCATACAAACAGGTTGATGCTTCTTTGTTAAAGTCTTGGGCTCTTGGCCTCTTGCCTGAGCTTCATCCCAAGAGAACAATTCAGTCCACATTAAAGAAGCCTTGATCTGAGTTTCACCGATGGACAGGGTTGCTAACAAGCTGACTGATCTATTCCACCCAGAGGAAGGGAGTCAGCTTGGAGAGCTCTTGCTATACTGACAGCCCCCACAATCTTTATCCCCGTGTGAGAGCCACACGTGAGCAGCTCCTGGCGACAAGGAGCAGTCTTGGACTTTCTGCCCTGATGTGCACGCAGGACTCACAAAATGGCTCAACACAGCTCACATGGCCTCCAACCATTCCCCCTAGGCCAGGGCCCCTTCCACACACCCCAAAGGCAGAAGTTCAGCTAGAACACAAACCACCATCATTGTTCTTCTTCAGCCCCAACATTTAGCCAGTTCTTTACCTATCTGCTAGCCCACTCATCCACAGCCCACCCCCTTGGACCATAACATCCCAGTCTGGGCACACATTTGAGCTGGACAAGACCTTCCCCATGGCTGAGTACCCTCACTGCATCCCAAGCCAGGAAATATCCAGTTTTCCATTCAGAGACAGGCTTTAAGACTGGGGAACATGTATTTCTTTCCTATTTACAGCTAACAAAATCCATGTTTACAGCTGTCAAAATAATTCATATAAACTTTTCTCCATGTTGTGGGTAGGAAGAGAGCTGAAAAAAAAAAGCAAATCAGAATAGTTTACTCAGGGAAACACAGAAATTGCATTTGCCAGCACAAAGTCATTTTGACAGAGATCTTCTGTTTGTCTTTCCTGGTTGAACCCAGACTGACAGATCTAAGGCCTAGTTTCCTCAAAGTCAGTGAGAGAATTTCATCAATATGCTGAGAATTTGGTTCTCAGATGGAAATATCACAGATTATGTATACAGTCAGTCAAAAAGTGTAATTTAAGAAGCAGTTTTTCAGGTTGAAAATTGTATTTCAAACGCAGACATTAACATCACGAGGGCTTTGGAGGGCTCGGACAGCTCCAGCCAACGGGCAGAGCATAAGAGGTCCTCTGGAAACAGGGACAGTAAATTCCCAAAATGAGTTTGTTGGCAAAGGCAGCACAATTCCCTTCTGATTCATTTCTACACTGAAAAAGACATTCAACAGCTTTCCAGCATTAAGACATTTTCACCCCTCAGTCCAAAAAGGGCTTAGAGCTACTTCTGCCCAGTTACTGTACATTTCCACAACAGTGTGGAGCCTTGGCAGGCTTCTCAACCAGCTGGTCAGCCTCAAATCCACCAAAATGTGAGGAATAAAATATTTTTCCTTCCAAATTTCTGAGCAGCTGTTTCTCAGGAAAGACACTGGCCACTTTCAATGAATCTGCAAAACTGCTGGGTGAGATGTAGACACTACCACTTTAACCTTGCTCACAAAGCCAGGGGTGTCTTCACCTCTCTAATGTGATTTTAGGATGGATTATTCCTTATCACAGAGGATATTTCTTGAGCTAAGATAAACAAGTCTTCTAGAAATGCAAAAGAAATGTCTAAGGAACTGTTTGCTCTTTCTGTGTCATTGTCCCCTCTGTATTTTTTTCAGTTAATTCACTTTGGGAAACACCAAGATTATTTCACAGACCCATAAACCTTCCAAACAAGGAACCCATAGAGTTACTGAGATCCATGAGCTACTCTGTCCACTTCCTTCTCCCTGCCTTTGGTTATACTGCTTCAGCCCTTCCTTGCACTTACAACGGTGTCCCCCATGAGCTGATGATGAGCCACATCAATTCTCATTCAGGGGAAGATACACGCAGCAACAAAATGATTTGGTTTTTGTTTTGTTTTGTGGGTGTTTCTTCCCCCATCAGGTTGGCCAGATGAATCAGCTCAGAGGGTGGCCTGACTGAGCCAGCACAGAGCAACCAGCAGCAGTGCCTGGCTAGGGAAGAGCAGGTACTGCAGCTCCCCTTTCCAGCGTTTCAGAAGTGTTTAGCAACTCAAGGTCCTCCACTCTGATGACCCACTTAGAAACCTCACTTACCTCAACCTGCCCTTCAGGCTCTCACTGGACTGGAAACTGTCAAGGTCAGACTTTCCCACCACTTTTTATCTCATTACTCTCCCTACCTCTGGCATCTCTTAATTCGAAACCACCCACACACTCAGTTCATGTGACAGCTCCATCCACTAACGTTTAACAGCTGACATTTTCCCCTAATCTGTTGATTCAGAGGGATATTTTTATACACAGTAACACTCCAGAATATCAAACCTATTTCATGTGGGGAAAAGTCTCTCATGAAGCCCATTGCTTCCCAGCAGAAGGTCTCTTCTAGTTAATATGTACCTGATGCTCATCACTCAAACACACCTTCAGTAAGTGCCAGGGCAGTGTCCTGAGCACTGCCAGTGTCCAAGGTACCCAGAGCATGCACTCCTCACTAAACCCTTACATGCTGTGTCCTCCCAATGATTCGCACTTACAAGCCAGAAAAGAAAGCCATCAAAACCCAACCAACCAACCATAAAAAAAACCCACAAAACCACCATACTCAGAACCTCCCCAGAACTTTCTCTGGGCTCTCAAACCAGCAGCAAGGATGCTCGGCTGGATTCTCAGGACCAGCAAAGTACCTGACAGCCAGTGGCCACAGAAGGACTGCTCCTGCTGAACCCAGGCAGCTTTTCCAGGAGGGAGGCTCTCTGGCAGATGCACTCCTGTGCTGCCAAGTCCCTCACACTGCCCAGAGCACACGTGTGCACACCAGGACGATGCACTGCTGCTCCTCCTTCCCGAGGACAGTGACACCAGCTAGAGCATGCTCATGCCAAGGAGCAGGTTCTGCTGTTCCCTGCACAGCTGCCAGGCTAATGATGGCTCATTTTCAGGGACAAGCTCCAAGCTCAGCTGCTGCTGCTGCTGCCAAGCCCTGTCACAACAGAACATCAAGCACAGGACCCTGCCAGGTGCTTTGGCTGCCTGCCCTCCTCCAGGAGCTCTTCTTCTGCTCTGCATCCCTTCCCCACCACATGCTGTGTCTCATGGGATCACAGTCATGCCATAGGAAGGTCAGGAGGGTCTTTGGGCAGTTTTGCAATGCTATCAGTGTCCAATGCTGCAGGAGTCCTCTGCCTCCTGGGCACAGGGGACACCCTTCTCTCCTCCTGCCAGATAGAGCCCCTTCCAGTCCAGCTGGGGGTTTGAGCCCCTACCTGGGCAGGGCCTTTCCTTACAGCCCACTGTAGCCCAGCCTGGAGGGACAGACAGGTAACCTGCAGTGCAAAGGTTCAGACAGATGGAAGAAAAAAAAGGAGCTAAGTTTCACCCTGAACAACCAGTATGAGGTGCATGTGCATCCCAGACTCTTACTGTTTGCCACCTCATACAGATCTTCTGCCTTCAGACCCCAAATGAGTTTCAGGTTAGTGGAAAGCTTATTTACTCCTGCTGGGCTTGGATCAGGCCCCTGCTAGGTAAAAAAACCCAACAGCTAATGGCCATGAGACATACATGGAGCTTCCACTCCTATTAGCAGGCCTCTCTGAGACAACACAATTTTCCACCCATGCATTAAGCCAGTCCAATACTGACATCAGCTCATTTCCATTGATCCTGATTACATAATAGTGACTTAATTCTCCACAGAATTGAATTTTCCATATGTTTGGATCTTTTGCAGTTGCTACATGACTTCCTTGTTCCCTGCTGAATTTATAATTTATTATCTCTTTGTCCTATGCTTAAAAAGTATGGCTTTTGCTGCAAGCAGAAATTTATGCAGATTTTTTTGGCTTTTTGTTTCCTGATATGTTTATCACATCAATTTCCTTCCATCTAAGAGACCTCCATGACCATACTGCAGTATGGACACCCCTATAGCTTCAAGGATTGCCACCAGTTCTGGAGTGAAGTTACATTCTGTTACAACACACATTAAGAGTAGCTAATAACCATCATGGCACCCAAGTCTTTAGGTACATTTACTGTTATTTATAATTCATAAACATCGATTTTATGAGATCTGAGTGTTGTCCAAAAACCCCAGGTGATTGTAAAGGTTACAGTTTTATGGCTGCAGATGAAAATTCTCACTGCATGTGTCCCACCCATCAGAGAGGAATCTCTGTAAAACTATCCTGGTCCCCCAGCTGCTTCACTCAGAAAACACCCAGTAACACCTCTGACTCAGTTCATTTCCTGGAGGACTGGAGCCCACATTTCTAGTCTCTTTGAGAACATACACATTTCCAGTGCTACTCACAAGAAAACATTTTTCCTTTAACATTCATGTGATGCCACTGGGTAAAGCCATTAGTTTTCACAATCTTCTTTTATAGCAAAGGCAGTTCTATGGACTCAAGACAGGAGTAAACTAGAACATGGGAACATCAAAACCACATTTTAAAACATTCTATAGAAAAGACTTGAAGACAGGGGAAAGACATAATCTAAAAGAAGGATCCCTGGGTTGAAAAAGCCTTTTCTGTGGCAGGAGAGCCACTGCCCAAAGTAAGATTTTTAAAATAAAAAATTGACCATCTGCTCCTTCATAGAAAGGAACTCCTTCTGCCCCTGCAGGTCTTTGAAATGGGTGTTAGTTCCTGGAAGTGCATCAGCAAAACAAATCATCATAATGGTATGTGCAAAGGGAAGTTGGAGAGGAAGAGGAGGATGTGATGACATCTGGGAGCTCTCAGCCCTCTCTACTGCAGGATGGACAGCAGGTGCCACCTCCCTCCCACACAGGCTAGGACGAAAGCACCTGTGACCCTGCTCCTTTCTCCTTGAGGAAGGAGCATAGTTCTTCTGTTCCACACCTGCCAGAGGTCAGTCCCCCACCTGCACACCCTGCTGGAGGCTGGTGGGGCTGCCCTGGATGCATCCCCAGGAGCTGCAGGGAGCAGAGAGCCCTCCTGTCGTGGGTAGTCCCTGGTGCCTGCCTGAAGCTCAGCCAGTGCCTGGCCAGCACTTGCTGCCCTCCAGCCCCACTCTCAACACTTTCTGTTTTCAAGCCTTGAGCTTCTGACCCCTCTCCAAGCACAACCTCTGCTCTCACTCTCACACCAGCTTGACAAATTGCATGATGACATTACAGTGGGACAGCCACTGCCTGCTGAGTGCAGGCTGGCTCTGACCCAGAGCCAGGACAGCTCTGATTTGGTGACAGCATGGAATGTGGGTAGCTGCATCCTCAGCACATCTGATACAGACACACTGTCTCCAGTTCTCACATCACAGCACTGGCTGTTCTTTGGCATCAGTGAAAATGGCCTTTTGTTTGCCATGCCAAGCAAGGAAATTATCTGATTCTTCCATTATATACATCCAATCTGAGTATCAGATGCTCTTATACATCACACCCATAAGAGTAACAGGACCTTCCAGACTATGGAGTAATCCTTAGAAGAACTGAGGCAAGTCACCTCACTGGGAATATTTTGCATTTAAATGGGAAGAACACCAGAAAATGCACACTCTCCAGACCACGGGATGAACTAGATGACCTAAAGGATCTTTTCTCTCTCTAGGAGGAGCTTTGTCACCTCCAAACCTGTACAGCTTGGGTCATCTAACTAGACTCCTATTTTGTAACAAATTCTGTGACCAGGTCTACAAGACAGACCAGGCAGATCCTGCTCCCAGGCATCACTGAAGGACCAGCACATCTTCAGCATCCCAAGTGAGCCCACTTGACAGAGCTTTGCTACCCAACAGACTGGCTCCCTGCCCCAGCACCCTGCTCCTGCTCCCATCACTGTCCAGGCTGTCAAGTCAAGCCAGCAGACTAATAACCTTGTGAAAAGTCAAGAGCTGTCTGCTGTCTGTTCTAGAAGGGGAACTAATGCCAGAGATGGTGCAGGTGAGGAGGTGGGGTCATGAGTTTGAGGAGAAATAAACTCCTCAGCCTCAGCAGAAACAAATTGTTACTAGCAGGATACTTCACAAGGCAACTGTGCCAAAGAAGCCTCACTGCAAATTCACCTCCTGCGTGCAGCCACCAAAAAGAACCAAGAAAAGTTCTTCAGGTAGAGACCCATTTGTTCTTAGCCTACATAGGGCAGTGGCACAGAACAAAATGAAGGTCAGGGGCTGGATGTAGACTAAAGCTGCAGAAATAATGAGCACCAATGACACTTTGCTTTCACACTGGGGACTGCCAGCAGCCCGTGGTGTGGAGCCAGATGTGTTTCACCACGTCCCCAGGACACTGGCCACGCCACAGGGCTTTCACTCCACGCGCGTGTGCAGCAAGCGCAGAGACCCAGCCGTGCTCCAGCTGCGTTTGTTTGGCCAGCTGCAGTGCCACAAAACACAGCTGCATTGATCAGGGCCGTCACCTGGCTCCAGATGAAAGCAGCTCAGTAGCAGGAATCTGGCCATCCCTGCTCTGTGCAAGTGGAGCCAGCCCAGTCACCGAGCGGGGTCTGACCGCGGCCGCCTCCTGATCCAGAGCGCTGCGAGAGGTGACAAAGGGGATGATGCATCGAGGCAGGGTGAAGAGCAGGCAGCACAGATGGATTATGGAGCCTGACTTGAGGCCAGGAGATCCCAATTTTCATCCTGGCTCCACCTCTGGCTTGAGCTGCGCTGCAGGAAGTTTTTCCCCTTTCTGCTTTGTCCACATTGCTCATTATTCCTATCGCAATAGGAATGATCTTACCCCACCCCAGTCCTTTCTGATTTGAGGAAAACTCTTGTCAACCAATATCAGAAATGTTTTTTTTCTCCCTTCAGAAAAGTTTCCACACTTCATTTCAGATGTTTATGGTTTTCATTTTCATATAATATATGCTATGACTGATGTGTCAAAGCCATCATAGCCTAAATCTTCAGGTTTTATTTCTAAATGCACTATAAAGAATTGCTCCCTGCTACTGACTGAGTCATCTCCTCTAGATCAAAGCCTGTCCTGCTCAAACTGAAACAAAACAGTTTGGTATTTGACTCTTTCATCTAGAAGCCAGTTCTGTCTGTGCTAAGCAGCACCTCCCTTTCCATATTCAAAACGGAACATTTTCCTTCCTTCTGTCAGTATGATGGCAGAGCAGGCCTGCACATTTGTGAATAACTAACAAAAAGCAACTGCATGAATGAGGAAACGCAATCGTATAATCAACGGGTGAAAGAAAATTTGAAATTCCATCCCAGAATCTGGGATAAGCAAGCATTCCCATGAGCACAATTTCATCAGAAGCTGGAAAGGCTTCAGCCTAGAGGATCAGAGAAGGTGACAATGCCCTTGCTGAAGTGTTCACAGATGATTTGGCTGGGTTTTCATAGAGCATGTCTCCAGTGTGGTAGAATCTCCTCATCTTTCATGGTCCAAATAACTAACACAGTCCAGACCCTGGTCTGGAGCAAGGGTCAGCCACGTCAGTGCTATTAGGACCTGGAATTCTGAGCATGTCTGCTTGGCTAAGGAGTTGTCAGCTCTACATCCCTCTTCTATAACAACAAATCATCTTTAATTACATTAAATTCAAAGGTACCTTTTTCACTTGCACCAGAAATACAGTTAGGTAACATATCACTAAAAACTAGTAAAACTTGCAGTCAATCCAGTGTAAATCTTAGACCCAGTCTGATCGTTGTGGTCAGCCCAGTAACACCAGGAATTAATTTGGCCCTTCCCACCTCATCTAAATGTGGGCCAACAGACATGCATGTTTATCAGGAAAAACAAGAACATATGCTGGAAACAGAACATTTCCAAAAAATCCTCAATCCAGCATGGGAACAAAAGCAAACTGCAAAGATTTTGTAGCTAACCAGAATGTCAGAGTGAGATTGTCTGATCAGGGTTAAATGTTAGAAGAATACTTTAAAGACAGCACTGGATCATCATCCAGACCTACACATTTTTAATGGAGACACTGAGAAGCCAAAGGTGTAAGAATGTGTGACCTGGAAGTGGTACCCAACAGTCCAGATAAGTGGCTCTTATCCTGGTTTTAGGGAAATGCTAGTTCCAAAGGGACAGCCAACAGCCTACATTAACTACAAGGATGGTCCATTTTATCCCCTGCACAACACTAATAGGACACCCTATTTGTGATCTTCAGTCCCTCTCACACAATGTGTGCTCAACACCCATCTATGCTCCTGTCAGTCCCTATGGCTTTGGCATTCCTGTGGGAGCTGTAACTGACCATCACAAGAAAAAAAGACTGACCATAGCTGAAATGGTATCAGCAGCAAATGGAAAAAAAAAAAAAAAAACCTCCAGCACATAAGCTTAGGGGATGCCATTATTTAGGCCAAAGAATTGAAGGAAGGCTGACGTAGCCAATCCAAAGAAACACGAATGTGAAATCCTGTGCTGTTCAACACAGATTTCCAGCCAGAGTCAAACCTTGCCTCTGGGTGCTGCCCCTGCATTTCAGGCCATGCTCTGGCTGGGCTGCACTCAGCAGAGGTCGAATGTCTGGATGAACCTGCCCTCTCCCTTCCTACAGCACTCCAGGTTTTTCAGCCTCAACATTGCCCAGAGCTTGCTGCCTTTATTTCTAAGTATAATAAAACTGTCACTGCTCTTTTGGTTTAAGAGCTCCAGTGAACTATCAGAATTAAAAATAAATCATTCTGTTTCGGGGAATGCTGAGCCTCCTGGGTCTAGAAAGCATTTGTTTCTCTTCTCAGCCAGACGTGGGAATTCAGCCTTTAGGATAAAGTATGGGAATTTTGATTGCCATTTCACTTCCCCCCACGCTGCCAACTCCCATTTCAATTTCCAGAAATAGATCTCGTCTACACTTAGAGAGCATCTGTTTGAACAACCTGATAGGAAAACTACACTCACAGAAGTTAACTAGTGCAGGATGCCAACAGGCTCAGGCTTCAAGCACCTGCATCCTCGGCCACGTCTGCTCTGCTTCACACACTGCAGTTCACACTGGCTCAGTATAGACCAGTGTAACCCATATAAAGAGAGTCCATCAGTATTTTGGCATGTACTGGTGATTAAAGCAAGAGCCTGTTGAGCTGAGAGTGTGACAAACTGCCATGATCCAAGTGCCCAGATGACAGACCACGTCAACAGCGTCTCCAGAGCTGTGGATCACAGTCAGAGACGGAATTACAGTTCAATATCCCAGAAATCAAGAGTATATGCTGGCATAATTAATAGACTTTGTGATTGATTTACTGGTGAATTTTCCTAGAACCAGACCTTGGAGTTCACATGGACTCAAACATATGCCAAACCACACTTGGAGCATTGATAATTTTCTGACACACTTTAATCAGTTACAGGGTCTGCACAGAAATGCATTAGGACAGCCAACACCAAACAAGTCAATAATTCTTTTCAACACCTGAAAGACAACCTAGTTTCCAAGAAGCATCATCTCATGAGGGGGACAATTTCAAAGCTCTAGCTATAGCAAATTAAACTGATGTGGCATATAGGCAACTAGATAATATCATCAGCTAACATTGCTCATTAGAGAAAGGCAGGAGACACTGTGCATGGATTTGTGTGTGCTTCTTGTAACACAACTAGTAGAGAGAAAATGGAATAAAGTTGAAGCAGTAATGAAAATCTGTGTTTATACAAAATAATACCATGCTTTACTCAAGAATAAATCATTTACAAGTGTTGCTTTCCTTAATAGTTTGGTAGCTGACTTTTGTAGAAACAAGACAGGCCCTTGCAAGCAGAAATTGATTTTATTATGAACTCTTTAGTCTTATGATTACTTAACTTATAGACAGAATCCAGTAACCCTTGATTAGGAACATCATGAGAAGTTCAGTCCTCATGTCTTCCTACAGCTTTTTCACAGCCTGGCTGAAGGAGGTATTGCTGGATGAAGTGGTGGGTGAAAGGTGAAGAAGCTGCTCTGCAGATATGACTGACTTATTCCAGAGGTCACTGGCTTTTAGGTCACTGTGACCCTGCACAGGCTCACCAACAACTGCATTCAGCTCTGGCACAGCTGCTCAGAGGAGCAAGACACAAGTGTGGAGCACAAATAGTGGTGTGGGAGAAAACCAAAACCACCCAAAACTGTCACATGCACATTTCACTGGTGACTGCACAGCTCTGGGGCACTTGTGACCATCTTCCAAACTCTGGGGCCACTTGTGACCGTCTTCCAATGAGACAGGTGAGGTTGCTGAACTCCAAAAATCACCTGCAGGCCCAGCACTGGCTACACCTAGAGCCCCAGGCACCAAGTGCAACGTGCCCCAGATGAGGTAAACAACCCACATGGGCTGAAAAAATCCAGGAGAAAAAGCACGTAGCCACCCTGCTGCCCAGCAGATTCCAGACCCCTGCAGCAGGGGATGGTGAAGCCAGAGTCACCCTGCCAGTGTGTCCCCAGCTGTTTGTGACCTCAGGCCTGAGGAGGAGGGCTCCTGACCACTGGAAGCAGCCAGGCTTGCCTGGCACCTCCACTCAGACCTAGTGCATACAACTTTATACACAGCTCACACCTTGGCAAAAGAGATGCACCCCTGTGCATGTGTACTGAATTCCCATCAGGGAAAAACAAAACCAGGCTGTGGTTGGGTGAAATGAATGCACATCCCACCCCTCTGCCCAGGTAACCACAGCAAGGTAAAGACAGTTCAGTTGCTTTGTTAACTGAGCTCAATTAGTCTGAGTGTTCTCTTCTCCTTTATCACATTTCAGCAGCTACCAGGATCAGGCAATCCTTTAGCAGATGTGGAACTGTACACTACAATCTCAGCTCTCTGCCTGATGCTGCATTCCCCAGAGCCATGGAGAAGCCTGAAAAGCATGACAATAAAAAGAGCAGACGTTCCCACTGTTCAAGACTACGTGGCACATTTTTAGAGACTGCAGTAGAACACAAAAGATCCTTGAAGATGCTGGGTTTATAGAGAGGAGACAGGATGTGTTCCCCAGCCAAGCAGCCTGGATGAAGCTGCTGATGGGATGGATGGAGCAGACAGCCTCCAGCTGTCACAAGCCACTGCTCAAGTCCGGGCTGGCCACATCTCCACTTTTAAAGTCAGCCCCAGCTCCCAGACTTGTGATGTTTTGCTACCACAAGTGTTGGCCCCCTAACTGCTGCAACCACGTACCTGTTACCAGCAGGCACCAAAAGGTCTCTCTGCATTCTACTGATTTCAGCTCATTCACAGCGAGACCATCAAAAGTCAGAGCTGTTTGGCACTGGGACTGTCTGAACAAATACATGGGTTCCTTCCAGAGATGACAAACTGACAGTGCTACTGGAAGGCTGTGGGGCTGCAGCTGGCTTGGTTGCATTCCTCAACAGAAGAAAACCCCAAATTTCACACACACTTGGGGAGGACTTTCAGCAAAAGCCACTTGTGACATCATGTGACTTTGTGCAAGTCAGGTTCTCTGTGAGCCAGCTCATTCTTCCCAGCCTTAATATTTGTCATACTCTGCAGTGACAAATAGCAATGATGAGATATGCAGAGCAACTCTGGATCAGAGATCTCTTTGCAGATACCTTATCTCATCTCACAGGAGCTGCACACACACTTCCCCTGCCTGGGCTGGCTGCCTCAGAACACACACAGGCTGCAGGACAGAGATCCTCTCCTTGCAGCAGACCAAGACTTGCTCCCCATCTCACTCAGTCCAAGAGGGAAGGGCTCGAGCATGAACTGTAAGAATCTCCTGGCTCAGACCCACCTCTTTCAAAGCACTGCTGCCAAAGTGTTATGCAAACTTCTTCAAAAGGCATCCCAACTGCTTAGCTGCCACTCTACACTCCAAACTCAGTGCCAGCTCTGGAAAGCCTCATTAATTATTAGCAAAATTGGGAATCTAAAGATATTTTTTAAAAGGTTCAGTCTCCTACAACACAGAAGGAAGTAAAAAAAACCTCACATGCAACACACCAGTGCTGGGGGTAGCTAGTGCTCCTCATTATCTCTGGAGGAGATTCCTACCCTCAGAAGTAAGAAGCCCACAGGCTAAACTGCCAGCTAAGACTTGTGATTCTCTATTTCCCAGGCTTTTTCTAAGCTTTGTGCTATACTTTTATCCTAAGCAGATCCAAAATGTAAAAAAGAAAAAAAAAGATCAGAAAATCTTTAGGCAACACAGAGCACAGTCCACCCAAGGAGAGGAAATACTTCTATTAAATTGCAAGTGGCCAAGTCTGTATGTTACGTGGGAGTTTCAGTCTAATCCCATAATTCTGAGGTATTTACTTCCAGACAGAGCTGTTTACAACCAAAGACAACATTGCCATGCCTCGAAGCATCCTCAGGCTTGCTTTCTATGGAACTTTGCCCACGGAGAAAGCGATAGGTCAGCAGAGGGGAAATGTATTTTAATAAGTCCTGGCCCTTGTCCTTTGAACTTCAGACCAACCCAGCACATTTCCCAGGCCTATGGTAGGAACTGCCCCACTCTCAGCTTCTCAAGCAAGGGCTGCTCTGCCAGCCTGGCCCGCCAGCCCCAAGCCAAAGCACTGGGTGGCTGCAGCCCGGGCTGTTCCCTGTCCCAGCTGGGCGCACGGGGGGCACCGCGCCAGCACCGCTGCGCTGAGCTTCGCCAAGGCCCCCGCTCCTCTGGCCACCCTTAGCAACTCCTGTTTGTTTTGGAGGTTTTTCCCTCCTAAAGCTCTGCTCCCTGGATTCAAGTAAATCTAGTAATTTTATTTAAAAAAAAATAAAAAAGGAATGTCGGGTACCAGGGGATTGGCGGCTTCCTACTGAACACTTCTGAACAGATTTTTCGTTTGTGAACTTCTACAGTCATTCCTCCAGTTCACACAAGGTACTGTAGCACACAGCAAGAAGTTCCCAAATTGAATCCCTCTTCTTCACAGGGCAGCATAGCTCTTACAATGGAAATGCCTCCTCTCAGCTACTGCCAGGGAATTTGCCAGTTCACTGACATTTCTTCCCAATCCACCACCACCCCAGCAGCTCCAGCTCAGAAAGTGGCTGTATGAACACCTGCACCAGCACTTCCTTGGAACAAGACCCTGTCAGACACATCTCTGACCCAGAGCTGGGCTGACAGGCTGCAGCACAGACTGGACCAGTCTGTCTTGTCTGTTGACCCAAACGAAAAGCACAAATGACTCAACTTCCATGATGAAGTAAACAATAATATGCAGGTCATCAAACTGGCTGTGTGACTGTAGGATCCCAGTTCACTTGCTGGGTCTGAATCTGTGCTTCAGCCAGACAGCTTCAAAGAGGAACACCTATGCCCTGGGTGCACATGCTCTGCATCACCTCTGATCATAGGTGCACCTCTTATTTTCGGTTCCCCAAGACGTTCCCTACAGCTCTGGGCTCTCTGGTTGCTATTGCCTGAAGATGCACTTCCCTGCATTACATGAATCCTGCCTTTCCACAGGGTACAGCAAATTAGAGTTTACAAAGACTTCTCTAAAGAACAGCATCCCTAATTTCTCTTGATCTAGGGAGGATGGTTGCAAGGACAGCATTGGCCATTGATGAAGGAACTTGGGATTCGGGTCCTGAATTTGCCATGAAATCTTAAGGGATTCAGACAAGTCACTAAATCCTTCATATGTACTGTATGTTGAGATGGAAACATTGAGGAACAAGTATGCAGCTGAGCAGGTGTCCAGAATTCAGATTTTAAAGCCTGAGCTGCTTTGGTGCACAGCCCTGCACAGCCTGGGTGACACGAGCTGCCCAGTTGCCTGCTTGCCCCCAGCCCTCCTTGCTGCTGGGAGCTGACAGAGCCAGCCATTCCCCAGCATAAAGCAGTACAAGCATTTTTGCATAGACACTCCCTGTGTTCCTGGCTGTGGGCGTTCAATGAAAGCCATCAGTGAGAAGCCAGGAACAATACCCTCATTCAGGCAGTGTCTCCAGTCCTCAGCCGGGCACTCGGAGCCAGCTTGGAGGAGAGGTGAAGGTGTGGGGAGGAAAGGGAACGAGACTTGCTTACACACAAAGGCAAAAGAAGAGCTCTTGCCCTGTCTAGAGCATTCCAAAAGCAGATACCCAAAGGCTCAGAGCTTGCGAGCTAGCTTTTATTCTCTTTTTTTCTTCCTTCTTTTAGGAAGAAAGCTTCTCCCCTGGCTTTAGGAGCAAGGCTCTTGGCAATTTTGGTGGTGACACAGATGGGGCACAGACCCCAGAGCAGCAGAGCTGCAGGGGTAGTGCTCCCCTGCTCTTCACTGCATGGATCCCTGCCCCTTACTCTCAAGCGATGGAGCCAGCCCCAGGGATCATTTTGGGGTAGCAAAAGGAGCACCCCAAACCTGGCAGTTCCACGCACACCTCCCAAGGGCCATCGCTGCTCACGGAATGGGGCTGAAGCCAGCATCCCTACAGCCCACCTGCAGTGAGCCTGTCCTGGTGTGGGGAGCACTGGAGAGCCTTGTGTGCACGTAATTCAACTCAGAGCATCCTCCTGTGCCCTGTCTAAACAAGAAATGCAGCTGTGCTAGAACAGACAGAAGTACTGTACTGGCACAGGTGGGATGGCTTGGAAGGGTGGGCATGGCAGATGTTTGAGACAGGCTGTGGTTTCAATGGCAGAAAAAAGCATTCATGTCCTCAAGCCTTGCAGAGTAAATAACTCTGTACTCCTGCTGCCTACTCCCCATTCCATTCCCCAAAACAAACCAGGGTCCCTATCACATAAGTGAGAGTTACTGTGTATGTTATGAGGTTCTGCATGACACTAATTTTCATCTGCATTTAAAAGAAGGCTCAGCCCAGCAGCTGGAAGTTTACTGGGTTTGGCTCAGAGCAGTACATTGCCCTGCTTTCTCCAGCTGCCACACCAAGACAATGAGTTAAACACAACAGCTGTGTGGACAATCAGCTGTGGAGAAACCACATATGCCTGCAGACAGACCAGATTTTGTTCATATGAATCAATCCATTTCCAACTCTGATTACCAACAGTTTATATAAAGCACCTCAGATTGTTACCAGGGCTCATGTCTTTCATTCATGTCCCCACTTTTCAGTCTAACCCCAAGCATATCCCTTTGTATGTGCAGGAACATGTGGAAAAGGACACGTGCCCTAGTCCTAAACAGACCCAACCCCTTTCCCCTCCCAGTTAAAACATGTTAGCTTAGCAAGCAAACACTTCTTTCTACAAACAATGTTCATCTCCTTGGGGGAGAACTGCAAACACTTCCAAAGACCCTCTGACAAGGAATGTGAAGCTTCAATCTTTGCTCAACAGAGATAGTAAAACATGAATGCACACTTCTCTTTGAAGAGCTGGGCTGGAAGTTGCTCCAATTTCCATTTCAGACCTCTAATACATTTAAAACACAGTAATTATCTTACCGAAGTCTCCACATTCACATCACTTAAGATTTTAGACTATGAGCATAGGGCTGCATCACCCATGACTGCAGTGACAAGGGTGTCAGTCTGAGAGGACTTGACAGAGATGGAGGGTAAATGAAGGTGTCCCCAACACACCCCTCAGCAGTAACAGTGCACTCAGAACCTCTTCCCCTCCCGAGGTCTGCAGATGGTTGGTCACAGACCAGCCAGCCATGTCTGACAAGCGTGGTAAGGAGCAGGCAAGAAGCCATAATGCCCCTAGAACAGGGAGCACAAGTTGGGACGTTGCCATATTCAAAGGCAAAACACATGGGAAAGGGGTGAGAGCACTCACAGGAAACAGAGGAGGAGCAAGAGCAAGAGACCAACAGCTCTGTCCTTGTCACTACAGTGACCACCCTCGGTCACACTTGCTCTCTGCAGGTCTCCCTCTTGTCCCCTTGGGCTGTTGAGTCTGTTGCTCTTTATGGCTCACACACAATCCCTAATCACAGGGAGAAGGCTCCTTTGTAAACAGCATCTTCACCAACAGCAGGCATTCTTTAGGGCAGCCTGGCAGGAAAAAAACAAACCCCTCGTGCACATCAAGATTATCCTTCACAGCTTCAACAGCCTAAGAGGCGTCAAGAGGCAGCAGTGTCCCCCTGTGCAGCTGGGCTTGCAACCTCATTTGCAGTGGCTGGGAAAGGAAACCCATTCCCAGGAGAGTTTCACAACCTCTCCTTCCCTTCCCACCGTGCAAGTCTAACAGCCCCAGCTCTTCCCACTCCACTGGTGCCACCCTGCCAGTCACCAGCCCCAGCCTCCCACCCCACCTGGCTCTGCACGCTCCACCCAACCAGATTCCTGTGGCTGCTTCACCTGCCATTGAAACAGCAGAGACACTTGCACGTGCCACCTCAGAGTCTGGATTACTGCACATCCCTGCCTGTGTTTAAAGGATAGATGCTGCTGTTTGCTAATGCTTGCAAATTTAATTTCGTAAGCAGTAGGACAGATTTTGTAGTCAAATTCGTCAGAACACCAATTCATTGCTCAACACTCCTCTTTGAGTCCATCCACCTCTATCATTACAGGATTTTCCTGCACAAGCACTCTGCCTGGCTAGTGGCAAGGATGAAGACTTCCCATAGCAAGGCATCAACAAGTTATCCCCACCAGAACAGGCACATATCCCCCGTGCTTGTTCATAACAACCCACTTGTCTGCCCTCTCCACCTGCTACTCAAGGCTCCCAACTCCCACATGCTCTCCTCCAGCCCAGCCTTCCCCCACGCCTCACCAGCCCCAGGTGACTCCAGTCACCCCCCACACTGGGGACACCTCCCATGCACTGACCCAGCTGCGCTGTCACCTGTGGCTGCCCCACAGGGCTGGCAGTGCCTCATTAGCACCCCCGCTCCCACACCAGTCAGCACCAACACAAAAAAGCACTGGCAGGGCTCCACCATCAGTTGTGCTCGCTATTTATTCATCACACATGTGCAGAACATCCCCGCTGCTCTGAGGGAGCAGTGTGCATATTTAAAAAGACAATATACAAAACATAGCTGAATCTTAATGAATCTACTGCTTTGCTACTGGAACTGAATGGAATTGTGCAGACCCTGCCAGGATAGGAAAAAAAGCCAAAAAAACCAAGCCAACTATACAATATTTGACTTGTAATATAATCCTTAAGATCGCTTTTGCAGTGTGTTATTATTGTGCTTATCAGGCCTGTAAAGCACCAGTTGTAAGGAGGAAAAGGATCAAAATGCAACAGGCAGCACAGTGCCAGCCCTGTCAGAATGCTAAAGCATTGCACAGTGAAAAAAACACACAGTCCTGGCAAAAGTTAACTTCACACAATATGATTAGTTAACTTCACACAATGTGATTCCTCAACATTAGGAAATGCACTATTAGCTCAAATGCATCGGCTGAGGTCTCGGCAAACCCTTCTGGTTTGACAGTAGTAAGTACAAATGTGGTCTGGCAGAAATACGTTTCTTTAGTACCAAGTTCCCCATTTAAATGTTCGAGTTCCGTGAGGAGGACAGCAGTTACAAGGAGAGACCCATTTCCTGTCAACAGGTAAGATTTACCGCAGACTTACTCCGTGCTACACAAGGCGTGGATCCGCCTCCTCCAGGGGAGGTTTCTACACATCAGCAGGAGCAGAAACCAAAGAGCGCCCGCACGCATCCGAGTGCTCCGTGCCCGGGCACCTCATCCCACCTCATCCCGCCTCAGCTGGCAAGGAGCGCTCATGTTTGAAAAGTGTCCAGGAGTGCCCATAGCAGCACGGTGCTGAGATGTGCCAGTCTCGGTGCTCATGACCGAGCAGCATCACACAGGAAGCGCCAGAGCCATTGATTGAGGGGAAATAAATGGGCTGTGGGTGACAGCCGGTCCGGATGAGACTTGCCAGGGAGAACGCTGGGAGCTGCTCACCTACCCTCTCCCTAACCACCAAAAACCATTTGCGTTTAGAAAACAGGACACTCAACGTCGTTCATCCTGGGAGGGTGGGAAGTCCACGCAGATGGGCAGCTTAGGACGTAAGACGGAACGGGCAATGTCAGAGAACTGAGCGGCTCCAAAACCCGCAACAAGCCGCTGCTTTTAAGTGGCAAAAAAAGGTCTCGATCTCCGGATCGGATAAAACGTGAAATGTTCCCACTTCTCTCTCCTTCTCCTTCCTACCCGGTGCCCGGGGCAGGTACGCAGGGACTTCACATCCCCGGGTGGGAGCTGCCCGCGCTGCCCCGCACCTTCCCCATCGCTCTCCGCACCCGGCCCCACGGGCGGGCACCGCTTCCCCTCCATCCCCGAGCTGACCCCGGCCCCGCTGGCGGAGATCATCTCCCCTGGGAGACAGTTCCCGTCCCCACCATCCGTCCGCCTTCTCCTCCGCGGAGCGGGACCCCCGTCCTCACCGCCCGGTCCCGCTGGCGGGACAGCCCTGCCGGCCCCAGGATCTGGGCTCGGCCCGCACTCGCAGGGACCCCCTTCCCCGCAGCTGATCCCGGTCCCGCTCTCGGGAGACATCGCCTCGGGAGCTGTCCCCGCATCCCTCCGCCGCTTTCCCACGCGGGGGGACAGCATTCCGCATGGTCCCGTGTCAGCGGGTCTGTCACCCCCCACAGACCGCCGCCCCCGCAGGTCCCCGAGCGAGCCTGCCGCGGGACACGGACACGCGTGACGCCCCCGTCCCCTCACCTTTGTACTTCTCCATGGCGATGAGCGGGACCGCAGCCCAGCGACTCGCGGGGGCTCCGGGACACGAGGCCGGCCGCACCGGGCTCCGCTCGCAGCTCTGATCCCAGCAGCGCCGGCTGCCCCGGCCGGCCCGCGCCGCCCCGCCCCGCCCCGCCCCGAGCCGCGGAGCTGGCCGGGATCGGCGCTCGGGGCTGCGAGCGGGACCTGCCTCTGCCCCGCGGAGCTGCGGCCGCCGAGCCGGCCCTCCCCGGGACCTGGGGCCCCGCGGCGGCCGCTCCCCGGGGACAAGCGCCGGGCTGGGGGCCGGCGGCAGGAGAGGAGGGCACCGGGCGCTGGGATGAGGCGGGGAGGCGGCTCCCGGGGATGCCCCGTGTTTGGGATGCTCCTGCGGATGCCCCACTGGCTGCAGTGCTTTGGGCACGTTCAGAGAAAGGCTCTGCTTATCCCGGGACAGCCGTACGTGGTCCCGGTGCCACGAGCCCCGGTAGGAGCCTGCCAGAGACCTGCTCCCTGCTCCGCGCTGGGAAAGTTGGGTTCTCCTTCCACCCCGGGGTAGCTGTATCCCGGAGCCACTGAATTTGCCAATTTCTTTCCAGTGATTTCATTAAGGCTTCCTGATAGGACCTGGCTCCTGGACAGAGCCAATCTCACAGGAATGTGTCCCTCTCCTTGGGTTGCAGTGACATTTTTGCCCGACTTCTGCCATGGCAGCCAGAATTATTGTGTCCAAAGTGCACAGATGTGCACACGTGGAGAAGTGGGCATCCAGTCTGACCTCAAATACGAGGTACAGGTGACAGTCTGTCCTCAGGCAAAAGTTTTGGAGATGCTGAAGGAATTTAATGTGTATATCAATAGTGAGAACATTGAAAGTAACAAATGGTGAAGTCTATGAGGGTTATAGGGGAAATTTTCTCTTCAAAATTAGCATTGGTGTGGGGACAAGGGAGCTATACCTGCCTATTACAGAGCCTTTATAGCAAGAGGTGAGGCTAAGTGCCTGACCTGGGTGTGCAGCTCCACTGTTTCTGTGGGAAAATACACAACCATTACCTAGAAAATCAACTGTTCTCCTTGGTACCTGTTAGATAAAGCCAACAGAAAGCTCACAGAATCCGTATTTCCCAGTTTTTGGACCTGTCAGCCCATGAACCATTGACATCCATGGGCCAAGGTAGCCTGGAAAATGTTACTGCTGCACCCCAAGGCTTCATCATATGGCCCTCCTTACATTTTTTTGAAAATAGCCATAAGCAGGTTCTCTTGGCTCACATGGAAAGCAAGCAGCCAGGCTGGATGGAAGAGCACTGTCCTGACATTCCTTTGGTCCCTGTGTGCCCCTTCTGTCCCTACCTTTCCAGGCAGTGCTTGGTGGGAGTGACCCTTCTCACCTCTTTGTGGAACCAGAAAGTGACCTGTGCCACATGGGAGCTCTCCATACAGGAACAAGGCTGGATAAAGAGCTATTGCCACTCAAAGAAGCTGAGGCTGGAGCATCTCTCACCTCTTGCCAGTGCATACACAGCACACAAAGAGACAGGCCAGCCAAGTGCCTGAACCATCAAATCCAGCAAGCAGATAGCAGTTACTCTGCAGTAACTGGAGAAAAAGAAATAAATATGCCTGCCATGTAGGAATACTTCTCTTAGGGCTCTTCCCAGCTGCTTCTTGGCTATAGCTTTCAAAATCTAGCAGGGTGGGCCTTGGCCTTGCAAACCTTTGAGGTGTACCTCGCTCTTGAAGCAGGTGAGCAGGCATTCTGAACTGAGCAAGGCTAATAAGGATAATACCAGGTACACAAACTAATTAAAGACGATTTTGAAAGATCAAAACATCTGATACCTGTGATTCCTGTCTTCAGGACCCAGAGCCTTTATGTTCCCTGCTTGCCCCTTCCTTCCTTTCCCATGATAAGGATGGTCTGGAATTCCAGGACTGCTGGTTAGGCCCATGGCAACTGCTGCACAAGTGACAATAGGACAAATAGTAATGCCAGAGGAATACAAGTTCTTCCTGTTTGCCCCCTTCCCCTTGCAGTAAGAAGTACCTAAAATACTCTGGAGTGTTCTTTTTCAAACAGGCTGTAGTGTTCTGGGGTTTAATAAAACTGGGAAATACTCAGACCCTCCTTAGAATTAATGTTCCTAGTGTTGGTGCTGAAATCTAGATGTTTACCACTGTGCTCAAGTAGAGCAAACATTTGCAAACTGGTTTTCCTGGTGGAGCTTCTGGAAGCCAATAAAATAACAGCCATCTATGTGAACACCCATGTATTCCTTGCCTTTTTTACTTCTTATTATTAGTGATGCTTATTAGTGATGATGATGATTATCATTAATGATGACTCAAGTGTGAAAACCCTGGAGGGCCAAGCCCATCTTGTTCAATTCCTTTTTTTATGTGGCTGACATCCTATCATTCAGTGCAGAGGTTCATACCATAGTTGACATGTTTTAATCCTTGTTTTAATTCCCTGCATATTCATGCTGTATTGATAGGCAGTCTGGCTGCCAGTGAAACTGGCACTTTCGGCTAAAGTTTTCCTGTACCATACCGTGGCTTTCAACTGATGTCATTCTGCTTCTCTGGACTTAATGTCTTTAAGCTCTTTTGCTTCCTGTGAAAAAGAGCAGGAATCAAGAATATATTTAGAAGCCTAAATGAACTCTGTGAACAATTAAAATTATTTGCTAAATACCTTGTGTAGTAGCATGTTCCCAATCATCTCTTTTCTCCACTGGCAATGCTAAACACTTTTCTTTTTCCCCTAAGTACACTAAGCAGGTGTACATTGTTTCATTAATATTGTTTATTATTATTGATTGCTACACCTACCTTTTGCATCAGCAAAGTCTTCAATGTCTATATTTGTCTAAATCTTTGCTAGGACTTTCTTCTCTTTGCTTGCACTTTGCTTTTTCCCTGGTTTAAGCATGACACAAAGTGTGGTGAAAGTTACTGACCCCTCCGTGGCGAAAGCCAGAGGAACCCTGCCATGAGAACTTGTGTGCAGGTGCCCTCCACTGACTTGAGGGGAGCTGTGCTTGGTGGAGACTGTCAGGAAGAAGCACACCTGACCTGGATAGTGCAGAGCTGCTCTCTGGGGTATTTTCTCCCAGATGTTGCTCATTCCAGTTGCAGAAGTCCCTAGTGGTCAGACTTCCTGTCTTCAGGGAAAATATTCCACCTGGCAGAGCAAAAGGTAGAAATTTCCTCCACACTTGAAGTTTGTATGTTGTTTCATGAGGTTTTTCTTTCTCTCTTCCCCATGCACTTACCAATATTGTAAACACCTAGTTCAGGGATTTACTCAACAAGACCAAGTTCAGTCAGAGGTAGAGTTAACTTGGTTCTGTTCAGCTACTGAAAGATGGGAAGGTGTGTCAAATACTCCACTTGTACAGGCACCTGGAGGACAGATGGAGGAATAAGATGGGTTGGCAGACTGGGGTTAGCAGGGAGATCTCAGATGTGATCTCAGGTGTTGCACTTGTGTCCTCTTTGCTTCCAGATATCATCTTGGGTCCCTACTTAGACAAAGGTGTAGCAGTGGGCAGTTCTGGTCAAGCAGACATTAAACTTTTTCAGAGAGATTTGAGCAGAGGTGGGTTTTGTGGCAGACCTGAGCTGAGATTAAAGCTGAGGTGTGTCCTACAAAATGCCGAGAAATGAAGAAGCCAAAGACTTCTTAACACTGGAGTCCCTGGCTGCAATACTGGGCTGTAATGCTGACAATAATCTGAGGTGGGAGAATTCCTTTTGCCCATTTGGGGATCCCTCTGAACAGCAACAAAGCCTGTGGATCTAGGGACAGCTGAGCCAGCAAAACAACATTGCTGTCTCTGACAGGGAGAAGTCTCTGTCCTCCCACTGCTTCTGGCCAAATTATCTCTCTCTTCCTAGTGCCATTTTCACTGTTACTGCACCAACTTCCACACTGAAATGACAGAAAACTGAAATGGCACATTCTTGTCCCACCTGGGGAGGATGAGTTGGGTTGCAGTGGAGCCAGGCAGGACTGGGACAGTACCAGGTAAATGGCAAGCACCTGCAGCTGGATGGAAGGAGGAGACCACTGAGCAGCTGGGAACACACAGCTGGGACTAGATAGAGCAGTCATCGGTCACAGCTCAGCTGTCTCTTTGAAAGTCTCCCAGTCTTCCTTTTAGGTGGGAGTACTGGCAGGAGTTCAGGATGTTTATGGAGGCCCCATCAAGGTCTTTGAACCCTGATCTGCTGAATCCTGCTGGTTTTCCAGATTTTCTAATTTAAGGGATGGAGGGAATAGTTGGTTTTGGGAATTTGAATGGAGTCCTCTGCTTATTCTCTAAGGAGATCTGAATAGCTGGACCCTGCCAGCTGTCCTGATTCATGTGATCAAACACTCTGCATCCCATGCTGAAACTCTGAGCCACCCAGGCCCTGGGAACATGATTTTCTGTGAGGGACTGTGTTAAATGGCATTGCCACGTGGCTGAGTGCAGAAACATGTTGAAGATCCTGGGCACTCAGGAGCATGAGCAGCAATCTTTCCCCAGAAGTAATCCCTATGGGTGTAGACCAGACTAGTTCCTTGGTTCCAGGAAGGCACTGGCAGCCTGCCAGTCTTCAGTCAGTGGAAAAAGGGCCAGAAGAAACAGAGAGGCAGATGGGTCACTAGGACAGCATGGCTGTTCCAAGCAGAGCTGCTCACTGAAACACTCGGTTGGAGAGCATGAATCCTTCACCTCAGATGGTTTGTAGGTATGCTGTCTACGGGTGTCTCTTTTGAGGTCTTTTTGCTTCCCTGTGAAGCATTTCATGATTTCAGCCATAAAAGAGGTGACCAAATTCTCCCCCAGCTGAAGCTGGCCTTAGACCACTGTTGCTCCACTGACTTCTGTCCAGCCATTTCTGACTGTCACTGATGAAAGGCAAGACAATCAACCCTAACACAAACAAAACCAGAGCTGTTTAGCTGCTCAGCTATACAAAAGCTTCATCACTGATACATTCCAGCAATGTTTTAGATTCTCTCAGACATTAACTGTTTCAAAAGAGTGTGGCTGGGAAGAGGGTGGCTGGAGGGAGGGGGGGATTTCCCATTAAGGACAGCAGGACCAGATGTCTTTTTGATGAGCCTCTCTTGGCTTCCCATTCTTTGACATTTCCTTTTCAGTTGTTAAGTCCAAACTGCTTGTAGGCCAAATTACAGGGAGTCCTAATAGCTGGAATTGTTTTCTTTCCCTTGACAGATAGAATACCTTCTTGTGGCCAAAGTATGAGGCATGCTGACCAGACAGTGTGCTCAACAGCCACAGCATTTGTTCCTCCTGAAGCTCCTTATTCCTTGTACTTTTTTGCTATCCCAGACCCTCTACCCACTCCAGAGAAGCCTCTCAGCTTTCCTTTGGCAATGTTCAATATCAGTTAGAGGAGCCCAAAGCATGCTCCTCATGGGGATGCTCACACCAGCAGATTATCAGTGCACTGTACTGCAACTTGTAAGACCCCCAGGCACCACAGGACGTGGCCATCAGCTTCCCAAGAGTTTCTGATATAAAGTTCTGATGCATACTTAGCCCTGTGTGCTGGTGCATCATCCCCCCACGAGCCCCCTGGCCTATGATCTTAGAAATGTTCCTTAGGTCTTGGCCTTGAGGAACAAACAGCTGGGCTGAGCTCCTCTCGAGCTTATCAGAAACACTGTCTGCTCCCAGGAATTAGTGCTGTCTAATGAGCTCCTGTTTTTTACAAACACCCTTGGAAACTTATTTTTCTTGCCTGAATAACAGCCCAAGTGGAACAGCATTTTTGTAATTGAACTTTCAAAGAAAGCCACTGACCTGAACTGCAGCCAGGATGGAATATTACGTGACTTAAAGCCAAGTCTCTTGTGACCCTATGAACAGCAGTCCAAGGGAGGCCCTTTGAGCTCTCCTGGAGCACAGGGGCTGCCCCAGCACTGCTGGGGGTCTCTCAGAGCCACAAACTCCCACATTTGCTCTTCTCGGAGGACCAGCACCAGACACTGACAAATCCTGGGCTCATACCCCCAAATCCTCGAGGCTCAACCTCTCTCTCACCTATTCAGAAGATGCAAATGATCCAATGTGAGTGCTTCCCTGAATTTGAGGGAATGCACCTTGCACAGACTCCTTTAGATCTCTGTGTGTGCAAGTGTGAATATGCCCTAGCAAATGTACTGGGAATGTTGCTCTCCTAGACTCTTAAGTACTTTAGATTTTTAAGTAAGTTAGGCCTGTGAGTTGCTGTTGTGCTTACAGTAAATTCTACATGAATGCTTTGTTAAATTGTTTAACTTGAGCTATTAAGTGCTGTTAAGTTTAAATGCTGTTAAACCTTTAGGCCTAAACCATTGGTGAATTCTGGGGCTCAGTTTGGCAAGGGGGGGTCCACTGTGAACCTTGTGACTCAGTGGGAGGGTGCCCCTTATTCCTTTTTATCCTTACCCTTTCCAATCCTTACTCTTTCCCCAACCCCTCCTCCCAGGCTCCACAAGGATAATTTTGGAATTGATTTGGGTTTTAGATTGACTTTAGATTTTAGTTTGCTTTTTCTCTGTGTGCTTTAATCACCTAAGAACTACTAGAGTAAACCTTGCCAGAACTTTATTGCACTTTCTTTTCCATATTAAACCTGCTTTTGCTGATGCCTTTGCTGGTGATTCTTTAAGTGACCAAAACACTCATTTGTGACAACATGGTCCTGTTTTTGAGGGGATAAGATAGGAAATCATGGCTTTCAGCTGAGTTAGAAACTTCATCCACTCTTACAGGTTTTACCAGTAAGCCAGCATTGAGCAAAATCTCTCCCAAATAAGAAGAAAATCTGTGTGGACTCTCAAGCTGTAGATGGAGGACTTGCCTGAAGAGAGCTGAACTCTTGGCACCTTTCAGCACCAGGAAAGCTTACACGGGTGAGAAGAAAAAGTAATTTTATTAAAATATGGGAAAAGATTAATTTTTATGTCTTGCTACATTTTCACTGGGATTTTTTAAAGCCTCCCCCATCATCGCTGCAAACTGTGGTCTGGTGTCAACTGTGAGCTTGCAGAAGGCTATTTATTCTGGCATTTTCCCAAAAAGAGTATTTTTTCAGTCTGCAGCTTTTCTTTAGGCCTTAATCAGTTTTACTCAGTCAAAGTCAAGGAGCAGAGCTTCTGTGGTCAGCACTGCTGAGGTGGGCAAGGGGAAGGAATGAGAACCTGTGGTCATGAGCACCAGTAAACTGCAGTTTGTTTCAGTGGAGGCTGAGCACTATGGAGGAGTCCAAGTTTCCTTTCCTGCTATAAATATTAGATGTTAGGGTATGCCAAACTACCTGCCAAAGTGGAATTAACTACCAGGTAATAAATAAGTTTCACCCATGTCAGTTGAGTCTCCCCCTTTTTTTATTTTTGTTCCTGTGAAAAGAGATTGAATCAAGAAGTCTGCCTTGGTAAATACCAAAAAATGCAGTTTCTTTTTTCACACATAGAGCTGTGGAGCTGAATTTCTCCTGCCTTCCCAACCATCATTAAGCATTCTGTTTAAATAGGCCAGCTTCATGCCATCTATAATGAAGTTATAGTGTATTGCTCTGTTATGAATGATGAAGCTGTTGTGTCCTACGGGGAGAAAAATCACTGTAATCCAACTTTCCTTTTGAAAAGGCCTAATGTATCCACATGAGATCTTCTGGCAGAGACAACTGAGAGAATATAAATAGAAGCTTAAAAGAGGAAGGAGGGGAAGGGGAAAATAACTCCAACAGGGCTGAGTAGCTGAAATTCACAAGTTTAATAGGAAGATGGATGACTGAAGAGCCTGTTCTGTGACACAATTAGGACTTTATGTAGGCCTTTTTCAATTATTTGTAGCTGACAAAATATCACACAAAGGCTGTTTCACACTGCAGTCCAGGTGCCCAGAAATGGTTTTTTTGGAGGAGAGGAGCAACTGGGAGAGTCGCCCGGGACCACGGGCCGTTAGGGCTGGCACGGGCTGCGTTGGGCAATGGTGTGTGCATCACCTCGTGTGCATGTGGCAGGAGGGGAGAGTGTCCTGCAGTGCCTGAGGCCCCTGCACTCTCAGTCCATCATCTGCCCATGCCCAGGGAGCAGAGAGCTGCAGCCACAGCTGACTGTGTAGGGCAGGAGGTGACTGTACAGGTGCACATGGTCCAGCCTGGACACACCTTTCTGCTCTCCCCAGAGACAGAGACAGCAAGGGGACTTGTGGGTTCTGCTACAGGATGAGGTTTCTGCTGATAAGCAGTTCTCAGAACTGAAGCTGTTTCAAAAGATCTTGCCTGTTCTGGCCCCTACTTGCTTCTCACTGGCCACCCACCAAATACTGTTGTTGTGGCCCGTGGTTTTCAGCACAAAGCCACAGCACCACCAAGGAACGTTTCCTGAAGTAACTTGCAAGTGTTTGCACACAGTGTTCACATCTTCAGAGGCATCAGTGCTGCAGCTGTAGGAGGTGACACAGCAGAGGAGAGGTGATGAACTGGAGAGCCACAGCAGCTTTAGTTCACAAGAGTCCTGAGAACATCCTACCAAACTAAGACTACAAGCGTCTTAAATTTGTTTTGGCTTACTCCATTCCACAGTGAGCTAATCTTTAATGGGGCAGTTAATTAATCTTTAAACATTAATCTTTGATGCCCCAATTAAAGGCATTTGGGGTGATGATTAGTAAATTTGGTTTATTTAAGTTTAGTTAATTTGGGGTGAACTTTCCTATGTGTCCCCATTAGGAGAAGTCAAGTCCTGGGATCTGCAGGGGGGTCAATCCTGCTTTGGTGAAACCCTTCCCTTATGTCAGCACTGGCAGTGGGCTGGCTGCATGTCGAGGCTGACAGCCTTGCTGATAGGATTAAATGTTACTTGCTTTTTTTCACAGGGTCAGTCTTTCAGCCAGCTTTACCCCCCAGGTGATCTGCCTGCCCTGGTGGTACCTTCATTTTCACTCAAACTGGCCAGGCCCAGGAAAATTCTCAGAAGGGTCCTCTGTGGGGATTGCTCCCAAGGGAGAAAGAGCACAAACGTAATTTTCAGGAAGCTGAACAATTAGTTAGTTACGGAAAACGCAAACTTTGAGTGCCAAGAGGTCAGAACAACATCAGAACATTGAAGTGTTATGCTCTGGGCTGCCTGAGCACCATGGCAGACCAGTTATGATAGAATCATTTATATGATCCAATATTTATTGGCCTCAGAAGAAGCTTATTTTCAATTACCTACTATTGTTTCACAAACCTGGGTGGCAGGAGGAGGATTTTTTTTTTTTTTTTAAAGGGAACAGTTAGAGGGAACAGCAATAGCTGAAACATAAGAATAAAACACACACTTTAAAATCATTCAAAATATCAAACACTGCCTTTCCTCCTCCCACAATATCTGTGGTCTTAAATGCATCATTGCGAGGGGAATTATTCATGTAGTCTCATCAATAAATCTTACTAAAGTCCTTTATATTGCAGTCCTCATTCATCTAGCAACTCCTCTGTAGATGGTAATTAGGGTAAGAGCTAACTGAGATACCACAGAGTTTGCTCCTGGCAGTCATTGAACATCCCGAGTATATCAGGGCTGTAAAGCAGGCATTTCTCAGCAGCAGCTCATTCATTGTGAGCCCTGATTCAATTATTACCTTGTCTCCTGTTTCACAGCAAACACTTTGGTTCACATAAAGCCTCAGAGCCTGTGTCAATGAATTCCTTGAATGGAGTCAGCTGCATTTTGTCTCCTCTGCAGTATCTAGCCTAAATCCAGGAGAGGCAGTCAAGGGGGAGCCCTGTTTCCCTCTGGCAGCATTACTGGGCTATTCCTGCAGAGAGGTTTGGCTTTATTACCCACTCTTCCCTCCACTGCCTGGAGCTGTAGGGGCTGGGATATCCCAAATTATGGGAAATAGATGACTCCCAAGTGTGGAGACCCCAACCAGCACAATCAGCCTCCAAATCTGTCAGTCTGCTCCTGCCAGACTTGGCTTGCCTTTTGATGCTTCTTCACTGGCTGCCCAGGGATGCACTATTAATTTACATCCAGCCCCTTACTCATGCCAACTTTGAAGGCTGGGAATTTCACCGAGAGGAACTCAGCTCTGTAGAGATCATCTTCTCCTGACCTACGTCCAAAGAGTCCTGCCACAGTTTTAGCAAAGACATTATAATACAAAGCAAGCGTGCCTGGCAGGGCTCTGTCCCAGCCCTGCCCTGAACACCAACCTAGCACAGACCATGCAGCTCTCAGGGTCTTCTCCTGGCTTCCTCTGCCAGCAGAACAGCCAGCTCCTCCAGAAGGTGCACGTTGAAGGTAGGATTTAGTCCACCCCTTCCTTCTCTCTTTCATACTGGGGCAACAGCTGAAACACTCATGACTTTGCACAGATACCTGACTCAGCAGTGTGACCCTCAAAGGTCTTGAAGACAATGCTACCCTTCTAAATGGACAGTCACAGAAGGTGTGGTGGCACTGCTGGAATGCAAGGGACAAAGGGAATGCCACCAGCTGCCCTCTCTGCCATGGACTTGAGACAGATTTCATGACACACAGAGTGCAGTATCACTGGCAGTTTACTGTGCTCTGCTTGTTCTTCAGACACCACTCTTCACTTGTGCCCACCCCATTTTTCATGTCCAGCACAATTATTTTGGGAGACATACTCAAAGCAGGGAACTGACTCAGTTTAAAAAAAAAAATAAAAATAAAAAAAAAAACAAACAACCCAACAATGCTGTGCAATGAAATAAAAAGTAAAAAATGTTTTTTTAAGAAGGATCAGTTCCCAAATGTCACTGAGAGTGACCCCACAAGCAGTCATGCTGACATATCTGATGGCAGGAAAAAGCTGTGGGGGCGTGGGAATACCTTAAGCTGGCTGAACAGCCACCCACCCAGTGCTTTGTCTTATGAAATCCCTGCCTGAGGAGAGGCTGTGCTCTGCTGTTTTCCTGCTTCCCCTCTCTTCCTTTCCCCCCAAACCCTTGGGCCCCCATCACTGCCATGGCTACATCCAGTCTGGGATGTCCATTTTAATCTGCAGTGTGTACAGAAAGGAGCTGGAAGCAGAGGCTGTCTGAGACCCACCTGACCTTTGGATGTACAGCAAACTTCCTGTTCCAGGGCTGCCGGCTCTTTCATCTCCCAGCCTTTAAAAAAGAAAAGTGAGCCTATGTGAAAAAATGCTTTGTAATGGGGACTCCTGGAACAACTTTTCTCTCTTGCCCTCTGAATGAGCCATAGAAAACAGTAAATATCTCTCCCAGGAGTCCTTTTTTTACAATAGAAAAATGTCAGGCAAAACTGAAGTTTCATTTCCCAGCCTTGGTCTCTGCAGCAGACAGGCACAAAAGCTAAAGAAAAAATAAAACAGCAAAGGGGAAAAAATTCCACTCTTGTTAATTCAGAGTTTGGAGAGATTTTTGGTGGAGAATAAGCTTCTTTTGGTGGGGAGCAAGACACACTTGGGAACTGGGTCTCTCTTTTAGCAGGAGGAAGTGGTCTTGGGCTATACTTGACAGCAAATTAGCATTGACATTTGACTTGTTTTGATCTGAGTTATTTACAATGGTATTATCTGTGTATTTTTTACATGCTGTGAAGATTCCCATTGCCAGATGCGTCGAGATGGCTGTAGGATGCAGAGCATTCCACAGTCATTACTCAGGGGTCATAAACTTCACATTACTTGTTGGGAGGAGGGGAGCAGGGGGAAATGGGCTAACAATTTAAAAAAAGAAAAAGCAATCCTAGATTAAGATTTCAGTGGGCTTGTGTATTTAACTGGAGAGAAATTAAAAATGTGCTCAGGCAAGCTGGCACTGTCACACTGTAGGGCTGATGACTGGAATGGATCCTTGTGAATTTGCTCTACACAGAGAAGTGCAATCAGGGATAATTTTCCCAGCGCTCTGGTCTAGGGGAGGCTGTAATGGAGCAACTGCTCCATAACACTGCCAGGTCAAAGATCCCCAGCAGGGGATTGCTGCTTGGGATCTCCAGAGCTTGGGCTGGCAGGACATGTCCCAGGGCTGGCACTACACTGTAGCTGCTGCTGCAGGGAGGGAGCTGATTGCCAGCTGGTGACTTTCAAGAGACTGAACAACTCAAAAGGGAGACTTTGGGTTTTGAGTTTTTTCTGTGTTTGGGAAACTTTCAAGAGAAGTTCCAAAGCTAAATCATAGACTGCCCTTGTGATTTCTTAAGCAGGCACTTCATGCACAGACCCTCCTTACATCCTAAAGGAGTGAAGATGCCCAGGGAGCTTGGCAGGAGATGCCCAGAGATACAATCCAAAGAAAGGACACCTCTAACTGCCACCAGGCTGTTTTGCTGGGTTTGTTCAGAGAGAAGTTTCTCTTCTCACACACACAACACAGCAAAAATCCAGGCATGGCCTGGGAACTGAATAGGGCAGGTATGAACCTTGCTAAAGGATAACTTCACAATGGTATTGAATTCCCCAGCTGCTGCTCTCCAGGCAGGAACCTGAGTCCTCATCTCATCTGAGACTCAGTCATTAAACACTCTCAACACAGCACATTGAAGTAAAACCCTGGGGAAGCTTTACCTTTGTCACGAGAGAGAACCTGTGTAGAACAGCAAGATAGGGCAAGGGGGCGAATCTCAGAGGGTTGAGGAGTGAGAGAGAAGATGGAGAACCTGGCATCTGCAGGGCATGGATCCTGGTGTTGCAGGGGCTTTCTGGAGGCTCAGGGACTGTGCAGGGTTTGTGCTGGGTTGCATCCTTGGAGGTGCTGTGTGCTTAATTCTGCTGCCACGATGCTCTGCTGGACCCCAGGTGTTCAGCACATTATGGGTGTGATAAACACCCCATTTCCTTGGGTGGCGTCATCCCCCACCTTCCACACCCACAACAAGGCTAGGCAGGTTTAAACTCCAGGTGATTAAGCCAACACCTAACTTAAAATGTAAAGTATTTTCAAGATGGGGACTAACATTTTAGCTGAATTTGTAAACATCAAGAACGGAAACAATTTGGCCTTTGAAGCTGACACAACAGCACGGTCTGTTTCACCTTGCTGGCATCTCAGGTCATTTTAAACCTCAATTGACCACAAAACTAACACTTCCATGTGGTTTACGTGATTCTATTTTCTATCTATCTATTCCTAGTGGCTTAGCTACAAGAAGCCTTGTGACAATTTTCAAACCTGTTTCTTTCACCTGTCTTGCTATTATCATTTATATCTCATTTCTCTGAGAGCTCTCGTCTTGAAAGCACATCCTATTTTTGTAAGAGAACTTCCTTATAACTCTGCAAAATGAAAAAGAAAAACCAAAATAAATGAGGCAACATGAATCCAGAAATTAAGAATAAAGCTCCAAACTTTATTCATTGACTTGAGTACAACAGTGATGCAGATTACAGTGGCACAGGAGTGCAATATGTGCTGTTTGCAGTATGACAGTGGAAACACTAATTGTACAGAACAGCAACCCAGCTCAACTTCTCATTATGCATACAAGCAGACTTACTGTACAGACAAGACATTGATTCACTTTTACAGAGACTCAGAAAAAGAGACAGATGAATGGAAAACACAGGGACACCTCCCCAAAACGCTGGTTTGTAACATGTGGAGGGAGGAGAAAAGAAAAATAAAATAATAAAAAAATCCTATTGCCAAAATCTACTGATTTAAAGGAAAGTATACCTTTAAAAAATTAGTTCCAGCTTCCAAAGCTTAAAAAAAGTCCCAGCTGTAAGGCCCCCTTACAGGAAGAGTTGTCCACAATGACCAAGCCTCACTGCTTGGACAGGGCTGCTCTGGGAGTGACACCGAGCTCCTGGCTGGGCACACACAGCAGCCAGAGCCTTCCCTGGCTCCAGGGGTGCAGTGCCAGTGAGAGGCTCCACTGCTGCCAGTGGGTTTGCATCTGGGAGGGAAGTGCATTCTGAAGGTGTTCAGTGACAAAAGCCCAGGCAAGTGTCCAGTGGGACCTGTCAAACATCCTAAGGGAGCTAGAGACTCAGCCTGGTAAGGCACCACTGGGATTCCCACAGCTGCTTCTGCTGCTGGAACCCTGCATTTCCTAATGCCCAGGGGCAAGGTCCTGTGGGCCTCAGCTCTGCAAGTCCTGGGAGCAACACTTGGACTAACTGTGGTGATCCTGACACAACAGGTCACTGTTTGCCTTCGGTCATCTCTTTTTTACCTCAAAAGAAGGACCACAGTGCACATGGAAGTATTACCTCTTCACAAAGACGAGCATTTTTGAGCAACTCATTAGCAGAAATCTATTTTCCTGTTAGAAGCCCTTTGGGCAACAAATAATTTATTTTGCATACAGGCAAACAACATTAATGGCCAATTACATTCCCACTTCCTGCACTGATGCTTACATTAAAATTAATAACACTTCTGCCAAATGTGGGCATCACACAGCTCCTGCCAGCAGAGTTGTCTGACTGAAAACTCGGTGTCTTTGCATTGCGATAGATTTTTTTGTTGCTGTTTCTTATCTTATTAAGCACAAAAAAAAAGGTGTGTGGGAGAAATCAAAAGGCAAAACTCACCAGCCAGAGCAATGCTGCAGCCCACAGTGATAGGAGTGTTCTACACTAAGGGAAAAAGGTGCATTGTGCTACTGTCACAGTGCTCAGGAGCTCTCTCCAGCTCTTCATTTTGCAGCAATGGGGTAAAAATGTACCACATATTGTCTAGACCAGCCTTTGCTAAGCTTCTATCCTGAAGACTATGCTGGACTCTAGTGGGTGTGTTGACAGGGCCACAAAGTTTGACAGGGCACAAAGCAGACTGTTACCTGGGGAGAACTGAATGGGGAAGGGGGCAGTGGAGACAAGCCCTAAGCATCCCTCTGGCATGGAAAGATGAATGGCATTTTGGACAGACGAGTTTAATTTTTGTTTCCTGCAAGTGTTTTATTGCATTGTCATTATCACTGACTGGTGTTCCTCACTGCTGTAGGTAACATTCAGGATGTGGACATCCTCCTTCATAAACACATTCCAGAGGAAAGCAATGAATCATGGAGTGAGAGAAAGGGTGGTTTTCATTTGTCTGCCCTACAAGCCTGTGGTCCAAATATGCCAACCTCTCCTCCTAAGTCAGGAGAAGCCAAGATAAATCATTCCCCAAAGAGTTTAGAGGATGTTCATATTTTTACCATTCTGAGACCTATTTTTCCTGTTGCTTGTTCTAACAGCTTCATACCAGTAATTTCAGTGTGGGTGCCCACATGCTATGAACTCCAAACTTCACTTCCCCACAGTTTGAAACAGGTACTACAGGCTCATGCCAGTGTTTTCCTCTAATCCTGCCAAGCATCACCCTGGCAAGCCCTGGGGAAATCAAGCTTATGCCAACCCTTCTCCTTCCCAGACCTTAACCCTTCTCTGTCCATTGATATTACCCTGCCAGGAGACGCAGGGACTGTGGAAAGGGATTCACTTCAAACCGTGTCTAACTTCAGTGTAGCTAACTTGTACAACAGAGGTTGCTGCTGAGCTCTCTTGAACAGCAGGACATCTGAACCACGTGGCTGAGAAAGGACTTCCCAACTGCAACAGGAAAAGGGCAGCAAGCACTTCAGTGTCTGGCCCACAGACTTAGGACTAGAGGACTTTGTAAGGAGAGATGACACCTGTCCTGACAGAAGTAAAAGCACTACTGGAGCCACAGAGATGTCTCATCCCACATAAAGCTATTGAGCTCTCCCAGCCCAACCTTTCACAGCACACCACAGTACATCCACAGCACACCACAATCCACATTTAATGAGCTCCAAATGGGGAGGGTGTGTGCCACACGTGCACCTGTGCTCAAGGATCTGCATCTGTACATAATCCCATGTGTACTTAACCCCACGTGTACACATGGGGTCATTCTGCAATGCTTTGACTGGGCCTTGCTCTTACATCACTCCTAAAGCAGAAAAGGAGAAAAAAGAAGACAAAAGCAATCAGTTTTTAGTCCCCTTGGTAATGACAGTGTTGACAGCATTGATGGGATGGGACTTCATCAGAAGCTCAAATGCTCTGCAGGAGATAGAAGAACACAAGCATGTACTTAAGGCATATTCATAGAATCATAGAATGATTTGGGTTGGAAGGGACCTTTAAAAATCATCTAGACCAACTCCTGACATGTCCCAAGGGAATATCAAAGAGGGGAATTACTAAGAACTGCTACTCAATGGATACCAGGAGAATGATTAATTGCTTACAAAGAAAATTCTCCCTGGGGCTACATTTTGTTTTTATTAGGTGGGAAGACCAGATGAAAGAACAGAAAATATTGCAGTGACAATCACTAAGAGCCCACTGCAGAAATCCTCCCTCCCCCATGGCTGGCTGCAGCGTGGGTTTTGTGGACAGATGATCTCTTGGGTGTGTCTACATGTAGGTGGTTGAGAATTAACTGCAGGCATGAAACTGAAGCTCAGAAAACCCTTCATGTTCTCAGTCAGGAATAAAGCAGTAGTAAGTCTAGTGCAGAGGGCTGTGAATTGACTGACTGCTCCACACCAATGAGATGGGAGCCAGCAGTGGCCCAAAAATCCAGTCAGAGATGAGTTATTTCTGCAACATCTAAGCTGGCTTCTCTTCATTCCTTCCCAAGCTTTAGCTGCAGTTTTAAATTCTCAGTTGATGAGGCAGATCCAAATTACCACCCATACAGGCTAAGAGGCTGAATTTTTTTTTTTTCTTTTTTTTTTCCTTTTTTTTTTTTTCTTTTTTTTTTTTTTTTTTGCATAGGAGGGAGAGGTAAGAAAACAACCTGGCTTAGTCATTTCTGAAATGACTGGGTAGTGTGTTCATATGTGCTGTGAGAAGTTCAGTAGTAACCTAGAGATGGAGACAGAAAAATGCAGACTGGCAGCTCACATCCTTGAGAGAGCAACTCCTCAGGTCTCAAAAGGGTATGGTCAAAGTGACTTGAACTAACAGACCTGTAATCCTTAATTGTTTGAGTGTCTCTAGGATGTGGGATGACAAAATGTGGAGAATTTTAATAATTTAAATGCATTAAAACTCAAATGTTTGTCTCAAAGTTAAGCCACACTTTGCAGGTGACCAAACACTGAATTTCTGAGACCCCAGCATTCATAATGTCTGTGAACATAAAACACTGCTGTTCTTTCACTGTATGTATTTGCTTTCAGCAGTCACTCAAAAATGCATTTTGAGCCCCTGACACTCCCATTTACTTCTCAGAGCTCCTCTAAAAACCTTTCAGATCTATGTTCTGAAAAAAGAGGTGATATATGTTACCCTGATCCCTGCTGCAACCTCAGTGCCACCCAGAGAGCTCACTCACAAGTGTGTGTGTCAGTGTCCCCAGGGACTTCTGTTCAGTGGGGATGGTGCCAGACCCTTGGTGGCACGTTCTCCAGCCTGTCCCACAGACCCACATTCCCTTAGGGACATGGAGCAGGTGCTGAGCCCTGGTCTCTGTCTCTCCCCTACTGAATCTTCACATCAGATTTTATCACAGGAACCACAGTGATCTGTCACAACAGGACCTCCTAAACCAGCAAAGAAGAGGCAGGGTTTGGGCTGTCCTGCACAGTTCATGGTGAAATGTCATTTGGTGATACAGAGAACTCAACACAGTGATACTGAATCTCAGAACTACATGGGACTGTTTCCTCTTCCTGACTTCCAGATTTTAACACCAATGTCTCATAGAACAGAAAATACAAAGGTTCTGATGTCTCCAGTGCCTGAAGTTTCTGCATTAAAAAGGAAACCTTGATATTCTTTGACAGACACAGAACCTAAATGACCCTCTCCTATCAGGAGACAGGCTCATTAGTGCAGTTATGCATTGGCAGTTAAGCACCAAGGAAGAGAAAAAGCAGCCACACTGCATCCATTCCATTACTTTGGTGCTCATGTCCTCCTCTGCATAGGACTTGCCCAGAAGCAGTTAAGGTATATACAGGCAGTTTTTCAAGCTGCAGCATATTGGAAGAAGACTGAAAGCAATAAAGAGCTCAATGCAGCTCAGAAACTGTCTTGCATGATTACTCTGTCTTCAAAAACCAAGTCAGGCACAAAGGGAAATAAAAATAACCAAGGCTGGAGCTTTGATGCTTCAAGAGAGGGAAAAAAAAAAAAATCTGTGCCCTCTTTTCCAAGCACAAGTGAAAACCTACATTAACCAAAATGAGTGCTTGGCCCCATGCACTGTGCCATACTGACAACAGCTACTGCAGTTTAATCAAAAAGCCTCTACTGGCAGAGCTTGGCACCTTGATGGTACCTTTTAATTCATAAACATTTCCTCCCTAAGAGGGATGAATTTGCATGTTAGCTTGCAGAGAACCATTCTCCCTGCTGTTGTAAAATCCCACAACTCCACTGCAGCCTGATGAGCTGTACTAGTATTTACTACCAGGGAGTTTGTCCTGAAATCTCTGGGTGCAAACCAGGGCACACTTAAAATAGCATTTTTTCACTCTGCCACTCCCACACCTAGCACCCAACCTCCTGGAGTACATTACAAGAAAACTGACTCTTCTCCATTATTCCCATTACTTAAGTGATCTTAAATTATTCCAAGGACTGGTTAAGCTCCAGCCTTATTAATTCAAGCAGAAAGTGTGGAAGAGCGAAGACTGACAACACACACAGACAGCAATTCACTCTTATATCCTAGCAAATATTTACAAGGAGTCCATTTTCCAGAAATCCAAGTGGTGTGTCCTGCAGGTGAGCAGAGTGCCCACCACCACAGGCTGTGTTACACGAAGAAGACACCGTGTCAGAAGAGTGCCAAGTGAGAAACTGTTGGGTGAAAGACTTGCTGTGACCATGTGGATAAGTTACAAGGGGCTTCTCCTTCACTACAGACCTACCTATGTCCCTCTGCATATATACACCCATATATACACACATACACACACACAGAGATAGATGGAGAGATATAAATACATGTGTGCACACAGGCAAACACTCATACACATATATATATATATATTTATATATGTATATATTCTCTTCCAGTTCTTGGAGTGGTTACAACTACTTTAGTCTACAAGGTGTCCTAAGGGCACTTCCTGGCTCTAGCAATAAAGTCCATCATATTGTGGAGAGAAGTAAAGGGAATATCATTGAGGGAGAAGAACAGAACAGTTTTCTATCTTGTACAGCATCAGGTAACAGATTGACACCTCTGAAAACTATCATTGCTGTTTCTGAGCACAGATATTTTCTCCCTGCATTCCAGGAGGGCAATTGTTGATCTTGTTCAACTGCAGAGGTGCCACTATGTTGATTTTCCCTTTCTGGTGGGTAAGTAGTTGCTTCCAAACAGTTTGGACTGTGTGATACAATATTCTATGCATCATTTGCGGTTGGTGTGTTTAAAGGGAGATTAAAAGAGTTTTGCTTTTTTCTTCATGTCGTTGCGTCTCCAGAGAGGTAACTTGTCAAACTCCTGTATCGTCATGCCAAATATTTCTTGAAAAACTTCAGGTGCTAAGTGACGCTTTAAAAAAATAAAAAACAGGAGGGGAAAAAAAAAAGGAGAAAAGGCAATGGTCAGTCAAAACCAAAGAGACACAACAGGAGGTTGGAGTGTCTTAGGGATTTTATGTTGCTGTGTAAGAGCCATTGCTAGAAAAATTAATGCTTTGGCAATACACACATATCCAAGTCCTCATGGACTTTGTGCCCAAGGAACCACTCAGGGAATATTTCATTTGCTGAATAAGCAAGAGACAGAGAAATGATTAGTCTGAAGCCATCCAACAAGCAGTGACAGACCAGAGAACAGGACCAGCTCCTGCATGCCCCTGTCCCAGGCTTTAGCAAGTCACCTCTGCTTTTGGAAATCCGAACAGCCACTGGGATTTTAGGAGTGCCCTGCAGAGGGGCTGCAGCTTGACGTGCTCCAAGTTCTGAGAAGGAAGATGTCTGGCCAGGCTAACTGTGCCAGCACACCTCTCTGCTGCTAATGAAACACTTTTTGGTGCTGTCCTGTGCACAAGTTACTTCTTATTCAGCCGCTTTACAGTGCACTGGATGGGGAAAGTATCTCCCCATGGCACTAATGTAACACAGCACTGAATTCTGATTAGTGACCACGTATCTAATACTAAAAATGGGCATAAACCCAAATTGTTACCCAAACTAACCACATTTTTGTGGCTCCTTCCATTCATCTCCACAGAAGATTAACTGACTACAAACGACTTAAGCATCCCCAGCATTCCACTGGGCTGCTTAAGTCTTCCTAATCACAAAGTTGTAAACTATATTTGCTTGTTGGCAGAGATTTAGATCTTCGTATTTTTGGATATCAGCCAGTCTTCTAACTAAGTCACAGGACTCATGATGAGTTAAAGAAAGTTAGACTTTTGGTCCTCAAGGATAGCTGACACTGACTCTTAGCTAAGAGATGGTCCAAGAACAAAGTATTGCTCCATTCCAGTCCGGATCTTATGAAACTTGTGCAATTTTGGGCTTTTAGCAAATCCACAAGTATATAATGAAAGGCCTGAAAACAGAAGGGGATTGTGAGAAGCTCAGTCTATGAGCAGGGAGACAAAGATGTGAGAGATTGTTTGAGGAGATGCAGCTGCTTCCTCCCAATGTCTGATTCCTCTTTCCCTTTCCCTGATTAGTGCTGAGAGATCTTCCCACATTTCTCAGGACTCACATTTCAGTGTTTCAGCTTTCACAAACAACAAACAACTTTAGCAGGAAAGAGCATTTAGGAACTTGCTTCTCTTACCTCCAGCCTGGTTCTGTCTACATCTTTTAGTATTTTATTTCGCCCTCTGTTGGTCACCATGAGTATTTCATATGGAAAAATCTGTTAACAACGTATAAAAAGGGGGGAAAAGAGATATTTATATTTATAGTCTAAAGCAGACAGAACAAAATGTGTGTCATTTTCATAAACACACAAGTATGTGTTTTATTTTTCAAAGCAAATATCAGTTTAGTGGTTTTTTTTTCTTATTCTTTTTTTTTCCTAAAGTTGTGTGGAAAACAAGCTGATCTGAACAGATCCAGAACTTGTTTAGCATTGAACTACCTCACACTGTAAAACCACAATTTATATGCTGTATAGAACACATCAGCTGGCTTTGGTCAGGCCGAGTCCTTTCCAGACAATGTATTTCCTCATCCATCAATGTATAAATCTATTGAAGTAATTGCATTTGTCATTCATTGGTCTAACTAATGGTTGCCAGAGTGTGGACAGCCCTAAGGACTGACAGTGAGTGGGCCTTAAAATAATGGAATTACATAAAAACAGCAGCATCTCTGAATAAGCAAAATATTAATTAGTGGAGGCCACTGCATTCAGTAGAATTTATCACATGGTTTTCCTTGCCTTTTTTGATAGTTAAAGAATTCAAACAACTAACAGAAGCAGTGCTGCTTGGAAAGGATTTCAGAAAATATTAAAATCAGTTTCTGGAATCATCCCTGACAAATAAAACTGTGTTCTATTTATTTTTTTCCCTTGGATAGACACTTCCATGCCTGGAATGACTTAGGAGAGCTCATGTTCTGTCTGCCAGAGCATCTCTAAGAGCCCTTCCTACTGCCTGTGTCTGTAGGAACATGTCCCAGACCCTTCATCCAACCCCTACTCAAGTCAATGAAGTTTTTCTGGAAACTTCAGTAGCAACTGGCTTAGCCTTTACTGTCATTTATGGGTCTTATCTTAGTTGCCCACTGGGAACATGAGTGAGACCACCAAAAATATCCTGGAGAGAGCTGAGCTATTATTAAATGCTATTAATTACATTATTTCAACATCTGAAGAAGTTTGACTTAATCAAATTTTGTGCAGTACTCAGCAATTAAGTTCATTCCATTGTTAACAATTATCCCAATGAACTTTTCAAAAACATAACAAATAACATTCAGGCATCAATGAACACACGACTGATTTTATTGTAGAGTAATAATTATTTAAATAACGTGTGCTTACATACCAATCGTGAGATATGTTTCTTATGAGATTCTGACATTGTCACAATTGTACAATTAAGTCTATACTTGGAATTACATTTTTTATGTTTGGTACCGGAAAAGGCTACTATAAACAGCATTATAGGAAACTAAAATGTAACTTTTCATATTTAAACAGGCAGAATTTAAGTCAAGATCTATGGTTGTAAGTACATTTTATATTTAAATATTCACAAAAAGGCATGTCTCAATCTGGGCTAGCAAGATGCACAAATTCTGTCCTTTCTGGTGAACCATTTGGTAATATCTGCTCATTATTAGGATTGTTAATCTTTACTTTTCATGTGTTTCATGCTGACTCTGAATCGGCTTATTTTATTTTAGCAGGCGTAGGTTAGTGTTGGACAATTGACATGAATAAAAACAGTGCCAATTCACACATCCTGAGGGTCTGGCATCACCTTTATAAATAGCAACAGAAAGTGATCTATCATCTTAGGAAATTTCCCATATATTTTATAACTAAAATAACCATTAATAAATAACCATTAAATGTTGTCATTAATAATACTGACAGAATTTGTCACCCAGAATAGCATCCCTAATCAATGGGTACATCAACAGCAGTGGTGATTGTACGAATTACTATTGCACTGAAAGAGAAATTATTTGGAATAAAAAGTAGCATCTTCGGAGTCCCCATAGTCTTAGTTATATAATATATAAAACCATTTGTAACTGCACAGTGCACTGGGGTCTCAGCTTATAAAGCCAGGGTTATTGCCTTGTACAGTTTGCCTGGAGGTGTCTTGGAAGCACAAGAAGCAATCTGGTTTGCAAAGTGAGCTCCTCACTTAACTGCAGAGATTCTGATTCTTGCAACATTGGCAAAATCATGATTTCATGGAAGGTTCACCAGCAATAAAGTTGTAAGATTTAAAACACAGCCTGGTTGAATTCCCTCTATATGTTATATTCATTTTTTACTCTGGCATCTCTAGACATAGCTGTAAAAGCATTTAAATTTGTATCTTAAATTATAATTAGCAGACTTGGTCTCTTTTTCCAATAGATCTCCTGAAGAGTTTCTCATATAGGGAATTCAACACTATGGACAGGTCTCAGGTTAACAGTGCTGAGAGCAGAGGAACAGATCCAGACAGACACATTACTTCCAGTCAAAGATTTCCCATAATCTTTGGAATTAAGATAGCCTCAACAGTGTGTTGTGAGCCACAGTATTCTGCAGCACTTTCCAAACTGGACAGATCTGAGACCTTCCCAGTGAGTTTGGCCTGGTGCTTTGGCTGGTGAAAGCCTGGCAGAGAACCAGCTATGGAGCACCTTCCACATCTGTCACTTTGTCCCTAACCCAGGGATCACACCTGGGCTGCCCTCAGCCTGCCTGAGCACTAACACCTGCAGAACACAGTCCAGAACAAAGGGAGAGGTTTGGCACATCAGGAGCAGGGACTGAGGTGAGGTAAAAGAAAACAAGGGAACTGAGACATTTCCCATATTTTATCTGCATTTCACAGTAAAACCTTCAATGTCTTGAAGGAAAAGTGAATAACATCTGCACTTGCCTTTGGCTCCAACATGTTAGGCATAGATACTCCTCTGTCCATTCTCATTCCAGGGACATGACCATCCGGGAGGGACTGCATCGGATACAGGCACACATCAGACACAAAGGTTACACACACAGAGGGTAAAGGCACTCAAGCAGTGGTGAAGACAAAGGTGAACTTGCCCTGAGACTTCCTTCAAGTCTTAATTCTTGGTCTTATTATTTCAATCATTGCCATGGCTACTGTTCACCACTCCTCTGAGGCAGGCAGAGGGATCCTTCAGTCCCCTCAGCCTCCACAGCTCCTGTCCCTGCTCAGGCTGGTGACAGCCCCCCCAAGCTGACCAGCACCACTTTCCAGGGGACCTGGGCACCCCAAGAGAGTGGTGGTCCCTCTCCCACCCCAGTGACAAGGTGAAGTTCTTCTCTAGTTCTTCCCTAGCATTAATTCAGATCCCACCCAACAGCACAGAAAGCACTCTTACATCTCTGGGCTTTCCCTCCTCTTGTAATTTACTGTATCAGCTGAGGGATTTTTTTTTTTTTTTTTTTTTTTGTCTCTGCAATAGGCAATTTTTACTTTGAACACAAACAGGGATAGGGTAAAATGTGCTGTTTTGACACAGGGACTACATCTAAGGAAATAACATTTGGAGCACAATACATGGACAGCTCTGCTCCCCTCCCATCATCTCATTCTCTTTCCAATCATCATGATTTTGATATACCATTAACAAAATTATCCAAGTAATTAAACAATTTCTTAAATTGCCATTTCATATTGTGGTTGTGCTGAGGAGCCAGGCAGACTCAAACCATTCTGAAAAAAAACCCTGCAGGCAGTAATTGAAGTAAAAAGGTTTCTATTTGCAAGCACACTTCTTTCCGGCTCATCTGGGATGGCAGCACTGTAGGAAACTACTGATCAGCCACCTTGTCTGGAGAGCAAATTCCAGGGTAAAACTGAGCAAAATTGAGCAGTTCAAAGCTCCTGGTATGAGAGAAAATTTCCTCCGGAAGAGACTTTCTATGTGTCTCTGGGGTCAGTACTAGAGAGGCTGGAAATAAATCCACCCTCAGGTGTCCAGAGAAGGCTATTACAGATAACTCATACAGGAACAGACAGTGGATTTTACAGAGCAAGTCACAGAACAGGTGTGAGCTGTCTCAACTCAGCTCTGGGGAGGTAACAAGGAGGAATCCAAGGCTGTGCCTGCTTTTTGTTGATAAGGATCTACATTGGTGATTATGCTCAAACATGCAGGAAAATCAAAGCTATTGTCTTAAGAAACCCTTCCCTGTAGCAGAAATTTCAGAGTTGAACAAGTAGCTGCTTTAGGTTCTGCTGTCAGTTGATTGATGAAAACCCGTACTCTACCTGGAAATCTGAAAAGCAAAAGAGAAATCCCATCAGCTTTAGAGTGTGCAAGGACAGGAATCAGTCACAATCTACCAGAGAATCCTTCTCTGTTTTCTGGTCTACCTGATTTTTCCAAAATCCCATCTGTTTCTCTAAAGCCAGCAACATTTCTAATTTTGGACTTTGTAGAATCAAACACTCCAAGTATTGCAGTTATTTTCATTAACTCTCCAAGTTTTGTAAATTTCATAAATAATATTGTCAATTTTTATTTGGCACTAACTGGTACCACATCCAGCTCAAAGTCATAATGAAGATCATGAGCAGCAATGGGGATTAGAGGGAATTATCTCCCTTTCTTCACTGTGGCACATTGTTTCAGGCTGCACAGTGGATGGTAATTTTCAGAGAAAGAAAACACAAAACTCACAGAACTCAGTTCATATTCCTGATAATGCACACGTAATTTGCTTTCCATTTGACCCAATGCTAAAGTATAGACAAGGATCAGTTCCACATAATAGATTTAGCAAAATAAACCCAACATTTTTAACAGGTATTTGAAGTGCTTTGAGTTAATTGAGTTTGCCAGAGAAAATGAAAAATTACTGAGCAAATACAAAGTAATCACATCCAGAGCCTTAATATAAAACAGCAGTAATGATCAAACATCATAGCATTTTTACATTTATTACTAATAGACTGTAAAAGGCTCCTCATCCTTACCTCTAACAGCACCACTCACATCCCCATAACTGTTGTACTGACCAAAATCTGTAGAGACCGGCTGTAACAGGAAAAGAGGGACAGAACATAAATTCACACTTCAAGACTTTACAAGCAGGTTGGTACTTGGGGAGAAATAAATTGCTTTAATTGTTTTTATTTCTCCCTCAAATTTACAACATTTCTTCCTTTGCTTTCTTGTTTTTTTAACAAAGTAGTTTGTGAGAGGAGAAAATAGGATTGGTCTGACTTCAGGTGGTTTTATAAGAAACACTTATCATACTGAAAATCCAATACAATTGATATGGAAATAAATAACATGGATAATTAAAGCCACCTTTCACTTCTCAAAATCACCATCTTCTTACCCTGTGAAGTCCATTTTTTCCATACCCAGGGAGAGAAGAGGTTTTGGAGGCTGAAGCATGTGCTGTTGAATGAGGAAGGGAAAATATTTTACTGGAAAAATCCCATGGAAACTAAAAAAACTACAGCACATGAGGAATCACCTAGTACAAAATACACAGTTAAAAGAGCAAAGCATACACACAGCTGAGACACACTGACTTTAAGAAACTCAGTCCCAAACTCAACACAGACTTCCACACATTCTGTAAGTTACAAACAGCTTTATCATGCCATGGTGGCAGGCCATTAATAAGGGACACTGATTTTTTCCAGGTTCAAAATCAAGGTGGTCTCCCCTGGATTGAAAATAGTGCTCATGGATCATCCATGGCATCTGCTTTGGCATCACCCCCGATTCCAAAAGGGAATTGATGATGGCAGTGATTATTCCTGCAAAGAGGGATGGACACATCTCAAATAAAGAAATTCTTCAACCTGTGCTAACGTTAATAAAAAACCCATAAGCTCTGAGTTGAGCAGGTAGACTCTGGCCCCATAAAAATTAAAGACAGTGGGTGAGAGCCACAGGAATCCTCTCCAAGGCCATCAAGGCAACACACTTATAAAATAGGGAACACAAGGAAATCTTAGTTTGCTTGGCAACTGCTCCAGTGGATGACTCCAGAGAGACTCATCTTGTCTCTTCTTGGCTTAAAGTACAGCTTTCATGTTACAATGGCTGGTGAATAAAGAGAGTAAAATAAAAGTCCCAAACTCTTTGGAGATTTGAGAAGGCCACAGCCATATATCAAAATGTGCAATGAGGCAAAGAATCTAAGTCACTAATCTAAGTTAGCTTTTGTGCTTTTGCTTTGGAACAAAATACACCCAGTTAAAATGTCAGCCCAGGTCAAAACACTGGCCATGTTTGGAATATGCAGCCTCACTGTCAAAAATGCTGAATATCTTTCCCTGGGAGAAGAGACTAAGCAGGGATAGGAACCACCAGTGTAAGCAAAATATGTTGTTGTAACAACACATTTAATAACCTAGCCTATTATTGTGTGTGTGATGTCATAGTCACTGAACACTTCACCCCACTCCTCATCTATATTAAAGCAGCTCTCTCTTCAGAATTTCCTGAAAATCCTCAGCCTCATATTTCTTCTAATTAAAAAAACCCATGATATTCCTCCCCTCACCAAAACCAGGTGATGAATCAGGCCACTCTTTCAGGGCAGATCACCACATAAACACTTATCAAGTAGCTTTCCCAGCTGTCTCTCTTCTGGGACACTACTTGATATGTGTATTCTACTTGATATGTGTACTCCGTGGTGTTTACTCCCATTGCTCATGATTAGCTTTATTGCCTCCATGAATTACCTGGAGAATCGTAACGACTGGCAGAAAGGGCTGACCTACCGCGACTCTCCTTTTCCATCTCTTCCTTCAATATTAACTGCCCCAGACCAGAGTTGAGCTACAAACGGCAATTAAAAAAGACATATCAATAAAATAAAGCTGACCAAGACGGTGGTAGGAATTGCTTACAGAAAGCAAAGGGGCACTTTTTTGGATGGTGCTCAGAAACAGCATGAGGACAAGCTTATAACCACCTTCATGAGCTGCTCCTCCTGCAACTGCCGGCGTCTCTGCAGCTCCTCATCATCTTCCTCCCTTCCACTTGATCTGCGTCTCATGTCAGCTCCTGCTTCCACAAAACCACAGCACAGAGAGAGCTTTGTGCATCAGTTCAACTGCAGCTCGAAGATTTCAATGCTAGTTCACAGAACTGGTCAGTTTGATTTGCTGAATAAACAAAGCAGTATTCCTCACAAAGTCAAAAGACTTTTTCAAAATTCCTTCTTAATAAAACTCACTTGGGTAGCCTGCCCTATAGTTATCAGGCTTGTTATAAACTAAACAAGAACTTAAACTACACACAAGTTCCAAACCAAGCAATGGTCCTGGATACAAAAGTCATGATTGACCCTAATATAGAAAGGAGCTCACGTTGCTGGTTCTGGAAACCTAGGGTTTAATAACACCAGCAGCTGGATTCACAGCTGAAAACCTAAAGTCTGATTTACATTTACTCTTTTATCTAGACTCAGAGAAGCAAATCTGAATTAACATTTCAAAGGGATAATGAAACTACATTAGTCTCCTAAATGAACACTCTTATTTGAAATAAACAAGGCATTGGTTTTAGTCTAAAATGAAGTAAACTAATTTGATCCATTTGATAAAGCTGAAATAAATTAAGGGACAGGTGTTCTACATTTTACTTCCTTAGCTTTTATTGAATAGTTTTTATTTTCTTGAATATTCTCAAGAAATAATCCAGTACGGATGCCAGGACAATTCCATGAATACACAGGTTGTGCTATTGTTGCAAGCATTTAGACAGCAGTTCTATTTTTTTCTGCACAGGGCTTTATCTGATATAGTTATTTACCAACCCTCTGCTGACAAACTCAGTGTTTGAAGTATGTAGACATTTCAAGTATGTAGATGACAGAGCTTCAAGTACATTGATGTTATTCCTGTGACTCAGGGACTCTACATGTTTGTCAGGTTGCAATCCCAACTGAAGGACATTTTCAAAAAGCTGCTGCTGCATGTGCAGCCCCTTCAGTTGGTCTCTGAGCTCTCCCACCCTGTGTCTCCTCTCCCAGAACTTCTGTGAGGATCCCACTGTTATGAAAGCCATACATTCCCTCACAGAGACCTGAAACAAACACCACCTCAGTGCTTCAGACATGACTTCAGGAATCAACCAAGCTAGATTGCTTATTTTATGCTACAGGGGTCAATAAAAACACAACAGAGGGAAAAAATACAAAGAAAAAAATTAAATTGATGATGCATATGGATTAAAGAAGAGAAAATATGTAGTGCAATAACACAAAAGAAAAATATGAAGTCTGTAGAAACAGTAACTCTGAAAATCAGGAATTATTTAGTCTGTTAATTGTTCCAATTCAGTCGTCGCTTCTTGCCATGAAATTAGTCATGTGGTTGGAAACAATCATGTTTTCTGTGGAATTTTTGCTATTAGCTTTGGACTAAAAGATTAAATAGCATAACTGAAAGAAGTCAGGATTGTGCGACACACCACACCTTTTAAGCTACTGCACTAGAGTTCAAAAAATTTGCTTAATATCTGTGTGATAAAGTCCTTTAGCAAAGCCTCTTCTACTCAGTGCAATTCCACAGTTTCAGACACTGAATAGTCTCACCAAGAGAACTACCCTTTGTGGTGAGCATCTGGAGTGGACACCACCTTTCCTACACATTTTTGCAGCTGCACTGTCCGTGTCCCCTGCTCAGCAGTACCTTTGGAGCCACAGAGATGAATGGTTTGTGCTTGCATACCTATGGCAGCCAGGGAGGGAGGGCCTGGCCAGTGGTCAGTCTCAATCTTTGGTATCTCGTTGGGTGCTGGTGCATGAGCTGCTGGGAACTTGGAGGACTTGATGATATCCTCGGAGGACTTGCTCTGTGCTGCCAAGGCAGCTGCATCTAGATGGCAATCAGGGAACTTAGCTATGTAATGATCTGGAGCAAAGGTCAGCTTTATTTTGGCAAAATTTTATACTTCACAAGAAAGTTAGTTTTCAAAAGCAAACATTTTCATGTTTTGCTTTTCCAACTGCAGCTTGAAGCAAAGCAATGCCTTTTTCTTGCCAGTAGATTGGAATCAAAGCTTCCTCTCCTCCCGCATCCCCACCCCAAAGATAACCCCAAATCAGCCTTGGATTTTACTTCGGTTTCACAGTATAAGAATGATTATGCAAGAGTGAGAAAATGCAACCTAACAGTATTTGCCAATATCTCTTAAGGACAGCTGATTATTTACGAAGATGAACTCAGATTTACATACTAATAAGTTTTCCCTCTACGGGAAGCAAACTAATAGATTTGAGTAACAGTACAAATCCTAACACTACTGATGCTAATTACTTCATCTGTGAAAAGCTGCAAAACAAAGAAGAAAAGAAACCTGAAACAAGTATGTTTAACTAGGGGATTTTTTTTTTTTTTTTTGTGCTGCATGCCCTTGCTTAGAGCATGCAGTAGTAGTAAAAGCAGATATGAACTTATTAATAAATACTAAATTCCATTAAGATCAACTTGGCAGGGCACGGCACTTGCAAAGCAATGAACCTCACCAACAAATCAGCTTGGTAGTGGGGCTTCCACTTAAATTCCATTTTAAGCCAAAGCCAAGTAAAAGCATGTGAGGATGTGCATTATGGCTTTCTCTTCTTGACAATAAAAAATAAAAAAAAGAATCTAACAGGATTCAGTGTACATTAAACCCAAACTTAACTAGGTCTGAGCTGGAAAATGTTAGCTCAAATCACCTTTGCTTGTATGAGGCTATTGTATCAGTGGCAAGGGTTCCAGAATTTTCTTTCCTTTTCTCTTTTTTCTTTTTTTAAACAGAAAGACATCTTTTAACAAAGTGATGCACTGTGCTGCTCATCCAACACGTTCCTGGTAGTTAAGCAATGTCAGTGTTAGATATCATTGGGAATTCTGAGCAGTTGATGATTGGGAAACTCTAAGTGTAACTGCAGGCATGGAGGAAGCTGGTCAGAGTTTACAAAGTTACAGAGTTTACAAAAGCATGACTTCAAACAGTACTTACGTATTAGAATTGGTGATGTCAGTGGTTAAACATTCGCATGTTAATGGGAGGTGAGGAGATACATTAAAACCATAAAAATAAACAGAAACAATGTTAAGACTTTTTTTTCAAAATAAGCATATGGTTCGAAACTTAAAAAAGAAAGAGGGGAAGACCCTGATGTGACACCAGAGCAGTGTAATCTGCAGTGCTCACTCCTGACTACAGAGTGGACTTGTGGGCTTTCCTGCTCACTCCAGCTCAATGGCTCTCAGCCAACTGCTCATCTAAGCCCTGCAGTGCTGCTGATTTGCTACTCAACTCTAAATACATTTCACTGGATAAAACATCTGCAAAGGGATGAAAATTCAGAGTGTACAAATAATGGAGTCATCTGTCTTTCACCAAGGTAAATAAAAGCCATCTCTTATGCACAGCTTTCTGTTCACAACAGGAGGGAAGAGTGAACACAATCCTTTATGATGATTGCTTTATAATGTTCCTTACAAGAGTGAACACACTCCTTTAAAATGCAGCCTTCCCCTGTAGGACTAAAGACAGGCAAGGCTGTGGGCTTCTGCCATCATTGTCATTTCAGACTTACTATGACAACACCAACACCAAAATGCTTAGAGCACTGACATTGCTGTCCAACTCAGAACCCAAACACCTGGAAAAACAAGTACAGCAAACTACCTGAGCTACATCACAGGGCTGCGAATCAAATTAGCCCTGTCAGTGATAAGTCACCTATAATATCTTCACAAATTAAAGATTCTTATTTAAAGCCACATTAAAGGTACATTCAGAATTCCAGTCTGATTATAACATCTTCATCTTTGCTGCTGAAATAAATTATTGTACTGTATCTGTTTAAAGTAAGGATATTTCGTGAAGTCCCTGTCAGAAATCAGTCTGTTGTTAATCTATTTTAACATGACCAGTACCTGTACTCTTAAAATAAAAGCTTAAAGAAGAGAAATGCTGGAAAGTATCATAATGCAAACAGCAAAATCTCAGCAATTTTGCCATTAATATCCACATGGCAAGATTAAACCATATAATCCAAATGAAGCAACAGGCTTTAAAATATAATCACTTTCCAGGACATGCAATTACAGCTGCTTCAAGCTTGGACTACTAAATTTTTATGCTTGCAAAGTAAAAACTGAATGCTTTCCACTAACTGCACACTTTTTAATTCAGTTGACACTTCAACTTTGAAATAAAAAGGGAAAGGTCATTTACCGTGTTGTTTGTAGATGGGCGGTTTCCTGTAAATGTTGACACCTTGATCTGTGATATTAAGAAACAGAAAAAAGGGAATATGAAAACTACTTCAATTGTACATAAAGATAACTCAGCTACTAAAGCAATAGATATACCATATCAAGGATGTAGCACAAGAAAAAGCCAGAAAGCTATTTCTAGGTATTATACAAAATCGGATTATTTAAAGAAAACATAAGAACAGGTGAAAAGTCGAAGACATGTGGTATGAAGTCCTTTGGAGCTGATTCTGTAACATGTGGATGCATCAACTCATGAACCATCAAGTTTAAAGTGGGATAAAAGAGAAGAAATGTAAGCAGGCAAGACATTTCAATGGTGAAGATACAAGCCATTTGGAGAAAACTACCCCAAATAACTTTTGTGGAAAATTGTGCTTCAGTCAGAACAGCTCAATTTTCTTTCCAACTGACTGGCTGGATTGAACAGAGGAGAATGCAGTGAGCCTACAATTCACTTCAATAGCCACCTAGGACACTGCTTTGAACACTTCAGTGAGTCAAAGGGATTCTCTGTGCAGTATTCACTGATATGCTACTAATTCTCATACCGTAAGGACAGATTTTCTTTCTTTTTTCTCTAATTTTTTTACACAAGGCCCACCATATTGCGTATTACCTATGTAAATCAGAATAAAAACACTTCCCAGAACTCTAATGCAGTAAAATCTACAGCATGTCTAAATGATACCATATTTTTCCAAATAATAATCTAAGACAGGAACCATTTTGTTCTAAGCTACCTTCCCACCCGAGCCAACATTTCGTGCATTCAGCACAGCTACAAATACAAAAGCTAATCCAAAATCAGCACTACGTGCCAAAATCTTATTAGAAGAGCAAATTGAGCTACAGGGAGCTAGAAAATTAATGTCAGAAACTCATTTTGCTACTTTATGCTGCCTGAAAAAAGTTTTCAGTTACATTAGAGTGAAAGATGAAAAGGAATTTCAGAAACACATGTGCTGTATCACAGATCCAATTAAAGTGTTATAGGAGACAACTTTGCCTTTGGTGGTAAAGAAAGTTAAACTTAAAAATCTATTGAAACAGAGGCAAATCTTACTCTGCAGAACCCTACATCCTTAAATAAACAGGCAAATCATTGCACACAAAGGCTGTGGCATTTCATTCCTGTGTGGAATCTCATATGGCCACTTGACCAGCAAACAGGTATGAACATTACAAGGGTAGTCATGCAGTGCTTTTGCGCACACGGACACCAGAAAGCTCCAGGGAGGATGGGAGCACAGCTCCTTCCGTGGCTGCATGGCCCCAGCTGGTGAGGAGAGCTCCCACACCATGCTCCAAGTCATTTCTCACAGCTATTCATGCAATTAGGCTGGAGTTTAGTTGAGGCACCGAGAGCCAGGTGAGCTAAAGCGGTTAAAAGAGCCAACCTCAGCCAAGCCAGGTCACCCTGACTGAAAGGGGATGTGCACAAAGTGTTTATCTGCCAGATTTGAGGAGAGGAGGAAGGACAGTAACCTCTGGCAGTGAGGAGGAACACCAGGCTGAAGGGAATCTGAAAATAACTGGATAGAACAAGGCTTTCAGCTAGCACTGAGGCAGCCAGATCCATGTCCAAACCCTAGGGACACACAGCTCATCCCATCAAAATCCAAGACACATGGTCTTCTCAGATGCTGGAACAACTGTGGAGCACTCCAAAACAGAGACTGCTCTCTACAGAAAGGACATCCTAAGGCACACATATCCTTGTGGATCTGCAGGTCTCTCTGAGAACACCAAGCCATTGCACAGAACAAGAAACAATCTCACCTGAAATAGAACAAGAAACACCTCACCTTTAAAAAGAAAGGGACACTAAACTAGAATTGTTGTGTTCAAGACTGAAACAAGCCACAACAATCAGAATGAACAATATATGGTAATGGCTCACTGGCCACCTCTTTTCTGCATGTGAATCAAAACCAAGTCCTCTAAAATTAGCAGAGCTATGCTGGTGCTCAGCTGGTGCAACTGTGAGAAAAATCAAGCCCTACATAGTTCATATACAGCTCAGAGGCCATCAGCCAACCCTGAAAAATTAAGCATTCTAAGAGTGAAACACCTGACCCAGAGAATAGGTAAAAATCACAATAAACCTCTACGTTTCTTAAGGCACTAATCCTCTCAGCAAGCCCAGAAGCAGTTCCAAATCCTGAGGGTGCAACCCATGGTGAACGGTGTGAAACGATGGAGACAAGACAGAAGTTACAAAGGCTACATTCTACACTGTGACAGGACAGCAAGACACACACAGTGCCAGCTCCTACCTGGAACATGGAAATGTTTAGGGGCCTGAGCGTAAGTTGGAGTGAGAGGGCGACTGTCAGGCCGATAGGGGACAGGGGAGTTCCGACCGCTGGACGGCTCATTGCCTCCAATGAAAGAATGGAGAAAACAAAATGAGAAGAGGGAGAGCAATAATAAAAAAAAATAAATAAAAAAAAAAAAAAGGCAAGCCCAATCAAACCCAAACAAAACTGGTGGAATCAAAACCTCCAGGGAGAAAAGAAGTTGAAACAAAAATATAAATACAAACAATAAGGAGAACTGGTAGTAGCCCTGGTGACATTTTTTCCCCACTGATATTCCTGCAGAGACAAAAATTCATGTTCAGGCTGGAGTTGAGGTTTGAGCAGCTCAGACTCATTCTGATGGCATGCAGGCTGGAGCTCACAGCTGGTGATTAGATGGGCAGTATAGGAAAGAAGAATGGAAAGTTACTTGGCAATGATTTTTTTAGTACGGAGATTGATATTTGGAATTAATAGGCGCAAACACGGAGCAGAGTATTTGATATGCAAACCCAAAGCAGATAGAAGCAGATGCCGGCAGTAACTACAGTTCACTAAACCAAAAGGGTACAGAAACTAGAAACAGAAAATAGCTGTTAGGTCACTTGGCCCATATTTAAAGGCATAACTGTTCCTCAAACACTCTTTCATTGGTTTAGGAAAATTCTGATATGGCAAAATAATTTGTAAAGCAATGCAGCCCATCTGGTGGCTGAGCACACATCGTTCGTGCCGCTCCAAATCTGTCAATGCCAAATTTGGTTCTGATGAAAATACTTCCCCACTGCTGATTTAGCAAATCTGAATCTAATATCTAAAAACCTTAGTTCTAGTTTGCACACACAGTTTGTTCCATTTGTTGCATTACTTTTACTGGGACTACCTCTTTTTCTCCTGACAATGCACCACAGCAATCCAATGGCCCTGAAAATTTCTGTGTCTTGCCAGGGAGGGAGGGCTGTTGCACAACCACGATGGTGGATCCCAAGGATCAAGACTTAACAGCCAGATATCCATTCACATCTGTGTATGTGTACCTTGAAAGAATGCAGCTGACTCTTTTATTGTATTGTTCTTCAAACTAAAGCAAACTCACACAAAGAAAACCATCCACATGGGTGCTTATTTCACATGGGTGGGCGTGACCCCAGCAGTGAAAAGTAGGGGAACACTAAGTCTCTTCCATTTTTAAAGTATGCACAAGGACTTAAAAAACCCTAGACATGTTGATTAAGAAAGCAGGAAAAAAAAAATGGAGGGTGCAGGAGGAAATGATAACAAATACAGAAGGGCTATAAAACATAAGAAAAAATAAATTTCAGGCCTGTTTCTTATGTCCTATTAGAGGCCCCAGCACCTTAGACTCAGCACACTATTTATCTATTTGAGGTGGGGAAACAGGTGTGGGAGAAGGAAAGAAGTTTTCTTTACAATTTACACAATAAATCCTCTTTTACTTGAACAGTCATCTACCAATCTAAGAGGCACTAAAGGGGAAAAGAAAAAAGCTCTTTTACAATCCTTGCTGAGATTGCCCCAGAGGCTTCAGCCAGTATATAAGTTAACCCACTGCATACAACTGTTTTAAAAATTACATGCACGGTTCAGGGGGCTTGGCTGTACAAAATTTGTCCAGAAGAATGCATGTGCAAAATTCTATATTTAGCACTTTGACATTTCAGCCCTAAATGACATGATGCTCTTTCAACCACATGTGTTGATGGTGGTTTTCAATTCTGGGTGCAGAGTTGCTGAGCTTCTGGCCAGGTAACAGTAAGGGCTAGGTTTGCTACCTCTGAAAAGCAGCATGAATGAATAGTTAAACATTATTGTTATATCTCAATCTATAGGCCTTTACTTAGCAATTCCAATATTGTGATCTACTTCTCTACCCTTTGAGATATTGTGATGGTGAAACACCTCACTTGATTTTACTTATGTCTCTTGATTCTGCTGAGAAATTTTGAGTTAGTTTTCAGCAAAATCATTGTTTTATAAGGAAAAAACCCATAAATATTAATATGTCTTGAGAAACAGTTGTTTATAGAAAACATGTCACTCTGCCTTTTTGCTTCCTTTGGCAATAATACTCAGTGGAAGAGAAAAAACAAAAGGGATTTATTGGCCTGTGGACTGGTCTCAACAGAAGAGTCACATATACATTTTACCTGTTGGGAACTGGTAGACTAAATGTGTGCATGTTCAATTTGCAAGGCTTCTATCACCAACACTACAAATACAGGGAAGAAACCCTTCTTAGATTCCTCTCTACCTCTAGACACAACTAAGTGTGCTCACACCCATAAATGCATGCTGGCTGGTCTTGCATCTGGGACACAGATAATTTGTTCAGAGAGAACTGGACATGCTGTATAATGCACCCAGTACCAGGCAGACGGTCACTGTGGTATCATGCTGCATGTGATGCTTTATAGATGCCTCTGTTGGCTTCTATTTCCTGGGGTACCTAATGACTCCTGCTAGTAGTAACAAATAACTCCCCTTTACACTTCCTCAGCCTCATTGCCTCCAGCCTCTGCAAGAAGGAATGGTACATCCACTTAGATTCCCATCAGGCCATCCCTGAGGAGCCCACTCTCATAACGAGGCTTAAGTGCTTGGGATGCAGCAGCAAAACCACCCACAATTTATGGAAGCAGTGCCAACATCTGTGGAATGTGCACATTCACAGAGGAAAGCAGAGCTCCTGGCTGCCTGTACCTGTTTCCCAGGGCCTCATGGCCAGCCTGCTTGCAGCTTTACATAAAAACCCACTGAATTTGGGTTCCTTGCCTGCACAGAAATGGCTCTCGTACTGTTGCAGATATGCTGTAACTACTCTTAACTCCCCAAAGCAACAAGAGCACTCCAGTTCATCAACACTGTAGAAAGAACTAATTCTCACACCCTGGTCATGAAGTTGAATATGTCTGTGTGTAGGTGGAGGGATGTTAAGAGATAATGGAACAAACTTAATCTAAAAATCAATCATTAGAGCACAGCAGAAGGGAAATTCAGAGGCTATTTTTTTCTTTCTTTTTACTCCATCAGGTAGTGTTTTCTATAGCTGAATTTGTTAGGCAAGTTGCCCTAGCAGCCAGGAATAGAATTGCTTGCCCACACACAGCCCAGTGTAATGCAGGTCCCTGCTGCCTTCTGAAGTGCTCATCACTGGGCTCACTGTGGGATTCACAAGCTCAGCTCACAGAATCAGGCCAAAAAAACCCATATGCAACCAACACAGCCTTCTGTCAACTTGCAACCAACACTGAGCCTTCTGTCAGGTTCCAGTTTAGTTGCTCTACTTCTGAGTAGACATGGGAAAACAAGCTCCACAGTACCTGAAACCCTTACTCCTGTTCAGGTTTTGTCAAACTATCATACATCTTCTTGAACAGATGTGTAGCCTTTATTTCACACACGAAACTGAAAATCATTGAAAAATCATTGAAAAACACAATTGTCTTCCAGAGCAGACCACAAAACCCTGGAAACAGTTACCAGGTACAGAAAGCATTTGATTTCAGAGACCTGCCTCAGGGAAGGAGTGAGGGAACCTATGAAAATCAAGGTCCAAATTCTCTATGAAGGTGGATAGATTCCTCATGGGAAGGTCTGCGAGCAAAGGAATACACATTACTTTGGAACCCTTTTACATGGAAATATTATGGGGGCTTTGCAATATTCTTGAATGCCTCTGAAAAATTCTAGGCATGCAAGATGAAATCCTGGCTCTCAATGAGGGTTCTGTCTCTGATTTCAGAAGGGTCAGGGTTTCTTTCATTTGTGGACTTGTTTTAGTTCTTTCATAGCAAAGACAGTGCTTTATTGAGGCAAGACCAAATTCAATGGAGAGTCCAAATTAGATTAAATGAAGTTTAAACTGATGCACTCTTCCAGCTTTTTCAACATATATGTTACATCAACAAACTCTCACTCTAAGGCATGTTTAGCCCCTTTCACTCGTCCAATTTCTTTATTTCTGGCTGTGTTTATAAGGTTTAATCATTATGCTTCTTTAAGCCTTATGTTATATGAAAACACACTGAAACTGGTCTAAATGTCTTCTTTTCTGGCCTGAGTATACAAAATAACATGGGTGTAATGTGTAATATGACACTTCACTTATCATTATGCTGCTGGGAAATCATGCCCCTTTACCAAAGCAGTTGAGAAATGATCTGTATTTTCTGACTCCTAAAGGGAAAACCCCCAAAAGATATCATTTTGTGAAATCTTTCTTACAAACCTACATCAAGGTCACCTTCTTGCTAAAAGTACAAGTGAGAAAGGCTGAGCCACTAAAAAGATCACATGGTGCCTCTTCTGTCCCAAAATTTGAGCTTTCCGGAGCTTGGCTGAGTTATGACACATAAATGCTGTCCAGGCCTTCAGAAAATTGAAGATTCCTACAACAGCTTTCAGGACATACCTGATAGAAACCATACTCCTCCCCTCCCTCTACCGCACTTGCAATCCCACTTGGCCTTTTCTAACAATAACTGAGAAAGATACCTGACCTACATGCCAAGGTGATTCTTTGCAATCTGAAAACAATAAACATGGATTTTCAATAGTTCTTCTCATTTATCTGTTGAAGAAACTATTTTCTCAACAGAAAAAGAATGAAAATGCCACTTGAAAGAGTGTGAGCATTAATTTGGATTTACAGCAAAGAAATGTTGAAATTGCAAGGACTATGAATTAACTGCATGCTGAAATGAGCAATATAGCTATTTTTAAGGGTCCCAATCTTTTTAAGTGATATTTTTTCTTAACAATAGAGACATAGTAGAAAAGTGGACAGTGCGATTACCAAAAATTATCTTAAAAAAGGCAAGAATAAAATTAGCGGTGGTGATCTGAATGCTGAAAGAGCTATGATGTTGAGATCTCTTAGCGTTTCCTGAAACTTCATGGCAACAACTTTCTTGCAACTGCTTTTAATTATCTCCAGTTTATGGATATCTATATTAATCAATGGTGTCAGATTGGAATCTATGTTCAATTTACTCAGCTTTGTCTTTTTGAGCTCTGGTAGGTGATATAAGCTATGACCTTCTCCCCCCAAACAGAAGAGATGGCCCAGCCAAGGGCTCCAATAGAACTCAGAGTAAAACCACATTCACAAAAAGCAAGAAATAAAACTAAAAGCTTATTGAGCTAAATGAGTTCCTTGAACAGACACAGTGAAAGAAGAATCCTCCAAATCAAACTATGGAAAGTAAAAGATTTTTAAAAAGACCAGATCCTCAAATAATGTAAATCCTTGCAGTGCTACTGCCTTCAGCAGAGCCTGCTGATTTGCACTAGCTGAGGAATGGCCTAGAGATTTTCATTTTACTTTGTTGGGCCCTAATTATTGCTAAGGTGAATAACAAAGATTAAGTTCCTTGTTGCCATTGATCTTTATATAATCTCTTTTCTTTTTCTTCTGCATATGTTTGATCACCTTGTTCTCATTCAGGCAATACTGTAATCAAATTTTCACTGCATGTTTTAAGAATGAGGCAGTAATAATTAAATTTGATAAACTAACTGCTGAAGGGATTCTTGTGTACTGCTTTAGAAAGAAGCTAAATTAGGCACATACAGGTTCTGAGTAATAAATGACAATGCTTCTCTGTGTACTTCTACCAGGTAAATGCTTAGTGACTCTTCAACTAGGGCCCTTAGAAATGACATATTTCCTCCAAAAAAAGGACATTATGTCTGTTCTAAACGTAGTTTTGAGTGCAACAGCACATTTCGAGGCATGCTCAGCTACACAGCCATAGGCAACCTCCCCGAGACACGCCTTCACAGCTCTGCCAGAGCGCCAACAGATCTCCAGCCTGGAGGGTACTCCCTGGAGAGAGGCCTGGCTCCTTACCTTTGACATGGGGGATGAAGTGGTGTCGGAATGGGGAGTTGGGGCGGGAGTCATGGAGCGCGGGGCCGCTGGAGCGCGGGGGTGCCACGCGCCGCGCGCCCAGAGCCAGCAGCTCTGCGGCGGCGGGGAGGCGGGGGCAGGACAGAACGGAGACAAAGAAAAGCAATAAGAGACAGGCAGGGAAGGAGGCTTCGAAGGAAGCAGAAAAAAAAAGGCATTGAACAATTAGGATTCTGGAAAGAAGGAAGGAGAAAAAACAACAAAACGGTTAAAGACGTGCCAAAGGGCCCCGTAAATGTTAAAACAAAATTACAGGAAGTGTTAGGAAGAGAGGCTTAGGTTTGAACTGCATCGCTAATTTAGCATAACATCATTGGCTTAATGAGCTTCTGAGCAATGCCTTGTTACTAGAAAGTAGCCTGCTACCAGCATGCAAACATCACAAACATTGACGCTCAATTAGTTAAGAAAGCAGCTGGTTTGAAAAGTGCCTGACCAAAAAATGTCACTCAAGAGGCATGCAATCTGTTTTCTATTGTTTTATGACATTCCAAAAATCCTGCCAACATCAGCTAGGGCACCAGTGGAGGAAAAGGCTGCAAACTTTTTCAGAACTTGTAGCACTTGATTTTTGAAGAACCTTATCCTGACAACGTCAGTACAGCAGTTCACTTCTCTCTCAAGGGCTAGCTGGGAGCAAAAGAGAAGTGATCTGGGACCAATGGGTTTATTCAGAGAGAAACTATTCTTGCAAAATAACGTGGTGAAAAGAAGTGCTATTAGGAGGAAAAAAACCACATATGTTTGTGCTATTATTCAATAAATAATTACTTTAGGAAAATTATTGAAGTAGCTTTAACAATTACCCCAAAACAGGGTATGAAACATCAAATGACAAATTATACAGAATTACTTCTGTGTCATATGAGGATCAGTAACAGGTGAGCCCAAGATGAGATCATCTGAACACAGATAAGTTTGAACAAATATCTCTCTAGAAAATCCTTCAGGCTGTGGACTTTGGAAAATTTTACATTGGATCACAAGTCCGGCTTGAGCCCATCTGCCCATCATGAGAGTTACATAAACAGAGATTGCTTCTGGGGAAGGTCTTTGACTGAACACAGACAGTAAAACTCAATCACAATCAAGTCTGGAATAGGGCAGGGATTTGTTCATATCCCTGAGACAACAGATAAAAATGGAAAAATCCCCTCAGACATGGAGAACCAAGGGACAGAAGTTTGCAGCTTTTTCACGTTTTCAAGTCCCTTTCAGTTTCAGTTGTAACGTCATCTTAAAACACAGTCATGTTGTCAGCACTAAGTATCAGACACAATTTGCTTCTGTCCCACCTCCCTTGGGTCCCTTAAATAAGGCATTCACTGACAGACACAGTGGGCTGCTTTCAGCCCACCCCCACTAGGAAATGGCTACAGCATTCAAGTTCCACAGTGGTGGCTCTATTATAAATCTTTAATTTTAAAAATGCAGCTCCTATTGCATATGGGCTTTTGGCATCCCAACTGTTCAGCTGTAATCACTAAGGAAGATGAAACCGTGCAATTGTATCAATTAATTTAAAAACAGATCACAAAGATTTAATTCATTACCATACACAATAAAATCAGTCTTGAAAAGTCTTAAATGAGTAGCATTTAGCAATACATTTTTATGCATTTTGGGTGTGGATGAATAGTTCATTTTCATATCATGCTTTTAGATACACAACCAGTAATTTGAAGGCACTGGGAACCTGAATGACCTGCAAATTTTCTGTATTGTACATAGGACTTGGTACATCACTGCTAAACCAGAAATAAAGTACGTTTTCAAGTGTTCCTGGGCAATTGCCTACAGCTTTAATTAAAAAGATACCTTCTGAGTCCATGTCTTAAAAACTGACAAGCAATTTGGAACATATAGGTGTTTTGCTTCTGAATATGAGATTCTATGGCTGCATTGAGCTTTAAATGAATTTTTTACAAGGGAACAAACCTAAATTACTAACTTCTGTACAGTCAAGCCGTAATTTTTGTTTCCAATATGTGATACTTGTCCCAAACTCCAGAATGAACTTTGTGATTCACCGCTGCAAATTTTCTCTTGCTTTCAGAAGCATACAAATATTTTAAAAAGAATTGACTGGAAACAAAACCAGAAGATCCATATTTATGATGCAAGAAACAGTCAGCCTAGTGCAAAAGACTATGTCAATCCAGAACGAAAAATCAGGTAGAAAACGAGACATTAAAATATACAACAATTTTTCAATCCTAAACTTCCACTTCTAAGAGAAAGAAGTGCTTCACTGCACCACTGAGTGACATAATAAAGAAACATTATTTTTGCATGGATTTGTAAAGCAGTTGGCCTTACCAGGTCTGTGGAAGTGCTGGGGGGAACGTGACATGGTGGGGGTGTAGCTGTGCCGGCTGTACACGGGAGAGTTAATGGAGCCCTGGCTGGTAGACCTGTGAATCATGCGGTCCCGAACGTCCTGGTAGCCCTGCAGGACAGAGGCAGCCACTGGTAAATGTAAAGGCACAGAACACATTTTTAGCAGCACTTAAGTTCCGTGGATCTGAAGGCATCAGCAGAAGCGACTGAAATAGCAACATCCCTTAAGCTTTCAACCTACTTCATTAGCACTGCTCTCCAAGGATCTGCTCCAACCCATTTTTATAGTCAGAATTCAGTCTTGGAAGGTTCCAGCTCCACCTAATTCTATTTCTATTAAACTTTATAATAATCCTAGATTTGCCCACATTCCCTGACTCCATAAGGGAAGCTACATCCAGAGCATGTGTGTCCTGCAGTGTCCTGCACAAGACACACGAGCTGGCCATCAGCGAACTAACTCGGAGACCAGCAAGAATTCAATAGCTGCAGCAGAGAGCTCTCTGTGGCTAAACTGACCATGTGTCACCAGCTACATCAGCAGGTATTTATATCCAAATCAGATTCCCCGTGCATCTGAAAACATGACACCTTGTATAGCAAAATTCAGTGTACTTGGTTTCTTGGGGGTAGAAACAGACAATAAGAGAAACAAACAAGAAACCTCAAAACAAACTACACCCTCACCCCCACCCCTCCATGAAGCAAACTAAACCAGGACAAAAGGGAAAGGACTGATTAATGCATGAAGATTTACAAGAAATTTTACAGTCCCTTAATTTTTAACTAGTAGCAATAAGTACAGCTTTTATGTTGCAAAGAAGCAACAGGATAATGCAATGATAATGATTCTGCATCTACTGTATCCTGACAAATGACTTCCCAACTGCTCCATGTTATTAGGATGTTCAAATTAACTCCTCTGGCAAAGCAAAACCAAACCAGACCATATAGTTATGTTTTCTTCAAGACAAAACTGCAAATGTTTCAGTAGCAAACATGGGTTATTATTTGGATGCTTAGAGCAGCATTTTGTCTCCTGTAAATCCTGCAGCTCTCGAGACCTGAATCCGCCCGTGCCACAAGGAGCAGGATTGTACCAGAAGTGACGCCTGCTGGACACAGGGCTCTGCTTTACAGACAGCAAGTGAAAGGAGTAGCAGCTCCACTTCTTGTACAATCTCTCAGTAAGAGCGTCATGCTTCCTTCTTAGAAATAATTTTTGTTAAGTTTCAACACTGAGGAAAACATGCCTGTGTGGCACACAGAGATGGATCCGACTGACAACAAACCCAACGCCTGCACTGGCTCGAGGGAATAATTCTAATCACAGTAGGACACTGCCCCCAAAGGTTCCACCAAACTTACTTCTGCAGAAGGGGTAGGTGATAAAGTCCTTGGAGACTGCAAAGATATAAAAAATAAGGTTATGAAATATCATTGCATATGCTGGGCCAGAAAATGGTAATCTAAACATTGCTGCAGATACTCTGACATGTGACAGTGTAAAGTGGCAATGCAGAAATCACCGAGACCATTCCAGCAATGGAATCTGGTTTTTTCACCTGACTCAGGGACTGGTCCATAAATGATTGATATTTAAAGTTTCTGGGAGAATCTTTATAGGCGTGATTAATTCAGTCAAGTACCATGCAAGATCATCTTAGCCATCTAATCATTGTGGTAATTAAAACACAGCTGTAAAGATCAAAATCAGAAAGAGTTATTAATTTAACAACCATGCCTATCATGAAGAAATCTTTAAAATGGAAATCAAAAGTAAATAAACTTAACTCAGAGCTTTGCATGGAAAATCAAAATACAGAATATCTTCCAGGATGAAGAATGTTTTCCTTCCAACACACACACTCTGGCAAAAATGTGCTTCTCCCCAAGGCCTTACATTTCATACCCATGCAAAGGAGCACGTAGTTGTCATCAACATTTCTTTGATATGACCTCCTTTAAATCTCTGTGTTCCTCTATGGTTACGTAAGGAGAACAGACAGGAAATACAAGCATGTGTACTGAAAGAACTGCACAAAGGCCAGTGGGCAGAAATATGCACAATATTATGAAAAGTTTCTGTAACAGAGACAGGGAAACTGAGGCAAGAAATACCTTTAGATGAAACATATGATTATGCATATACTGATGGTACAAACAAGAATAAAGGCTATGTGTAATTACCAGTTATGTGCTCTTCAACTACCAGGCAATTTGAAGCTGGGAGATCAGGATTTAATTATTTCCTTTGTGCACAAAACTTCAATATTATTTGTCATAGTAAACTGGCTAAGAGATTATGCTTTTAAATAAGACCACAATTATAGAATGATATAGTTATTAAGATAATATCTCAAAAGCAAAACTGCTGATTCTAGTCCAACTACTACACTAATGTACAACAGCAGTAGTGTAAAATGTATGCAGAGTTTCTGGTAATAAATATCCAGCTGGTAGATATCCATAAATTTTGGATTGAGAGACCATTCACTGTCATGGAGCTGGTGACACTGGAAATGCTAAGTATCCAAACAAAGGAACAACATTTTTTATTGGATACAGGACATCTCCTTCTCAGCAAGTTTCCAAAAAGCTGTTAAAAACTGCTTTTGTTACTTTCCATCAAAGCCTTGAAAGTATTTTATATTCATATTTTCCTACTTCCTATCATCTAACAGCAGCAGCTGTAAAACCTTGCTCCACACAGTGCTTTGGAACAACATTCTCTGAAAAACTGAGAGCTAACCTAAAACTTTCAATATGAATGAAAAAAGCACATGTTGTGAGGTACATTCCCACATTTTTCAACTAGCAATTCATGTGTTACTCTAAATAAATGAATTTCTGTCATCTGCTGGGGTTACCTGGATGCTGAGGTAATGGCTACAGTAAAAGGTAGTCATAGGAATCTAAGACTGGGAAGGCAGCCCAGAAAGTAGCATGCTGAATCCAGGTATTTTTCCCTTCTTGTATTTTTACTTCATCACTAGCTGACATCGTCTCGTGGCTTTTTGGGAAATGGAACCTCACTCTGCAGCCAAGTTATTGTTTCATCATGCACAGGTGAACTGTCAGATCTCAAACTCTGAGGCTGCCAAGGAATGTTTGCTTCTCCAGGTCTTTCAAAACCTGGTCTATCACAGAAGGCCACACTATGATCAGTTTGAAACACTCTGTGCAGGCAAGTGAGAAAAGCAGCTCCATCCCAGAACAGCAAGCCAGTGGAAATACAGTGATGACTCCAGAAGGGGGAAGGGAAAGAGATAGAGGAAGGGGAAGGGGAAAGAGAAAGAGGGTTTGTTCTGACCAAACTTACATAAAAATTTCTGCTGCAACAGGCTCAATTCTCAGTTGCTTTGAATCTGAGAGTCTGCACTAATATCTGAAGCCACAAAGGTAATTTTGTCGTCTGGGAAATTTCTGCTAGCTTTTACAGGTGTCATTCTGCATTTCACACTGATGCCATTTTAGCTGTCTTTTACCTGAACTACCAGGTGGGATCCCTGCTCCATTTTGAAGCACCTGTCATGTTAGAAAAAAATCCTTTTTTCATTTCATGTCTGCTTGTTTAGTGAAAGGTGCTTCAGAGCATTTAGTGCCTTCAACAAACAGAACACTTGAAATAAAAGGACATAAAGTGCTGCTTCTCGATATATATCCAACAAAAGCTGGAGCTGAGAAGAGACGGCCTCAGTGCTCACCAAGTTGCTGCTTGCAAGGCAGAAGTGACAGGTCCCAAAAAAACTGAATACCTGACAGTTTCTGGGAACTTCCTCGTCGGTAGCAGAGAATTAATTTCCGACCTGGTTTGTGTTTGCAAGGCCGATGACGGGCGGAGCCGGCCCGGGCTCCCCGCGAGAGGGCGCCGGGACAGCGCGGGAGGAGCGAGCCGGGAGCGCGGCCCCGCGGCGGCTCCGCTCACTGCCGTGCTGTTTTCTCCCTTTCTGTGGCTAAAATGTATCGTTTTCGTGCAGATTATTCCCTAGAATAAAGGTTTGTGTCCACCTCTGGATTAACTTTGGTGCCTCTTGCGCATCTCCCCTTGTACACCCAAAAATCTTTCTTTGCTGAGACTGGTGATTTTTTTTTTTTCTTTTTAAATCATGGTGAGGGGCATTTGTAGTTCTACAAGCATAAACCGAGGGTCTCCTTTTATTTAACAGCAACACATACACACCCTTTGCAAAGAGAATGCAGGTTAAATCACCGTCTGCACGACTAAACCTGTCACCTTCTCTGCTTTTAAAGATGATGGGGACTGATGTATGCTGTACCAAAATTGCTGTCACTCGATTACCACAACACAAACACAGGGTAAGGGATCACTCCACCCCAATGGGCTTGTGTTCTCATTAGGGCAAGGGAAGGGATGAGAAACAGATACAAAGAGGTGAGGTAACTTGCCCAAGGTGACAGAAGTCAGCAGCAGCACTGGGTGAAAACCTGAGATCTTCTGAAAAGAAGGTGAAAGCTCCTTCTGTTTCCAGAACAAACTTCTGTAGTCACTAGAAATTCACTGAATTTAATGCTGGTGAAAATACGGTGTAAGAAAACCCCAAAGGCTTTTTCTTGTTCCCAGAACAAGCATAAAAGCTGACAACTTACACCATACTGCTTTATCAGCTTCCAACATACTTCTTTGTCAGTAAGAAGCTCCCCTTTAAGGATTAACATAAGAAGTTCACCTTCTCTGGTGAGATTAGCTCCCCCTGTGTGACTAACAAGAGACATGTGTTTGTAGCAGGTTTTGTGCAATGGGTCAGGCCTGTTGGAACTGGTCAGAGGTCATCAATGCATCTCACAGTGGTTTTGAACCAGATGCCAGCTGGATTCACTACCAACATAAATTGGAGGGGAGAAATTCTGTAATGTTCTGACCTGTTAATCTATTTTACTCCTGAGCTGAATTTCCAATTCATCATTTAAAAAACTAGCTCTATAAAACATTTAAAAACAAAGGAGAAAAACTGATGCAGTTCTGACCTGCTGGTGGGCAGAACACTGATAAGAAAGCAGATTATTAGTCACATTGAGCTGGTGATCTACAGACCACTGGTGCTTGAATGATTTACTGTAATTTTTTCTTCTTCAACTTATCTTCATACTCAATTCAGCTACAGTCAGTAAGGTCACTGAGATTGCAGCAGTAAATCCATTTCCACGTCCATTTAGATTTGCATTCAGGAAGTCTGATTCAGAGACAGATGGTATTATATGACAAAGCCTGCCTCACAGACTGCACTGGAATAATGTAAATAGTAATTGCAGCTAAGGAAATTCACCTGAGAAAACTGGGGACTGACAATCTGAAACATACCTTCACATACAAGTTTAGAAGAATAAATGACACAGCTTTTCCTTATTGCTGCATGATACAAGAACCCTTACTAAGCATCAGCAGGTTAAGATGTGGGGCAGGTATTTCTATAGCACAATTAACTTGCTTTCCCAGGTGGAAGAGCACTTCATCCTGACACAATTTTATGCAGTATGTCTGGCAAAGTGCTCTGGTGATCTGTATTCCCCTGAAGTACCAGTGAGATAAGAATCCTGCTGCTCCTAGTACATAGAGTATCATGGTATTCCTCCTATTCTCTTGTGAATATTGGTGTTCCACAGCACAACAGCACATTGCCTTTTCCCTGACGTGCCTTGCCATTCCCAAAGATTAGGATATCCATGGGAGTTCTGAGGAAGCACACAGAGCCAGCCTGCATTCCTGCCCCCTGTGATAATGTAGGTGTCTAACCCTGCGGCTCCACGCGTGAGGCAGCACCGTGAGCGCTCCCAGTTCCCCAGATGAGACAGACACAAAGCAGTGTGAACAGCAGCAGCAACCACCTCCAGCAGTGCCATGGGAAGCAAAGCAGGCTCTGGATGCAGTGCACAGCAGAATGAGGTGCTGGTGGATCATTACCTCTCCAAGACTCTGTCTCTCCTGTCTGTCCTCGTAGGCGGAGGTGTAGAATGGCTCATAAGTAATTAGGTCTGGACGTTCAATGTCATAAATGGCCTTGACTTTGGGAATGGCTGCTAAATCCTTGTAATCAAGGATTTCATTGTCTACTTTTGCCTAAAGGTCAAAGACAGAAGATAAATTAACTTACACAAATGCACTGGCAATTTCTGTTTTACACAATTCATGATTTTGTGTATTTGTTGTCAGACTGTTGCTATGGAAACCCCTTTTTGGCACCCTACATGTGGAGTGAATGCTTCTTGTTCTTCTCCAGCAGGCCTCCTCTGCAGCAGCTCACAGTGTTTTCTCTTCTCTTAGGGAAGAAAGAACATGGCATATATAGATCTAGTTACAAAAGTTTTTTATCCCCAGTAGTGAGCTGGAAACTTCAGCTCTGCAAATGACTCATTTTGTGGCCTCAGGCAAGTATTTTCACCTTTCTGCTCTTGTTTTCCCATACGCAAAATGAGTGGTAACATCAATTTAGTTCGCTGATTACAGAGATTACAAAAGGATTTCATGCTGAAGAGCACAGACAGATACTCAATTTCTTAACTGTGCACACAAGAGGAAACAGAACTCATTGGAAGAAAATAAAAAGACAAGGAAGACTGTCAGGACTGGGTATCCAAACTCCCAAATAAAATAGTTACATTGCATTCATCACTCATCCTATGCCCAAGCTTCTGACTAAAGCTTTCACTCCTTACCAACTAGATGGTGCAAGCATGGACTGTTTTTTTCACTAAGACTGCAAGGAGATCTTAACTAGTTAAAAAAATAGAAATAGGAAATAAATTCCAAAGTCAGCTACACCCATTACAGGGAGAAAGAAAGAGGCCTTACATTTAGTTTAGATAACTAATATATTTCTTTACTTACAGAAAGACTTTAAATAAATCATCATACATGTTTATCTACCTTACAGAAATACATTTATGACTAAAATTGAAAGAGGGTATTCAAATTGTTTTTCAACCCTTCTAAAAGATACTTTATTCGTAGTAGATTGCATAAGGGAACTCACATTCACCTCTGCTCTTTCCGAGTGCTAGCACCTACTAATTTCAGATTAATATGCATTTGCCTTTGCAAGCTCTTGAACAACCACTGGTCTTGGAGGTTCTTAAGCAATGCCTTAAACTAGAAACAATACAAAACCTTTCTTGCTAGAGAAGCAAGGTTTGAAATATTTGGGATATTCACTCTCTACAAACAGACTCAAATCTGTTTAGCTTTTAATTACCAGATATTAAAAAATACCTTAAACCATTTTAATCCTTAAAATGTTTAGGTATGTCAATATATGTTATTTCTGTAGTATTTTTACCAGTTTGTTAATGAGGTGCAAATACATCTGCATACTCTTAATCCAATATAAATTATTACAGATATTTTTGTAGACCCTGAACAAGGCTGCCATGTTGCTCCACAGACAGTGATTTTGAGCAACAATTAATTTTCATAAGCTACAGTTTATGAAGTTGATATTACCCACATAATGACAGTTCTCCAGAACATGCTTTGTCTTCTGATATCTGCAGTGTCAACACTTTTCATATATCAGCTTATTTTTGTGGTTGTTGAAATGCATAGAACTAGAGTTTAACTCAGGATGTGAGATTTGTAATTTTGGACATTTTTTATGCATTATTATAAATGTAACTGCCTAATTTCTGGGGTTTACTCAACATTTTCATCTATATAATCTCAAGGTTATCAATAAAATCAGTGATTTAGTATTATGCTTAATAACATTTGTTCTCCTAAATTAAAAACACCTTTCCTTTCACAACTGAAAAATGTGATTTCTGACTTGGAACGTGTTGGATCAGATAGGTTTCTTTCAGTGTAGCTGACCCTGCTCCCCACATTCCTCAAGTACAGAGAGCAGACCTCTCAAAAACTGTGTATCAAAGTACACAGACCTCCTCACAAAACCCTTACAAAGTCGAATGACCCCTCTGCCCTCTGTCCCTCTTCACACCACCAAGTAACATCAAAAGATTTACTGTACCTTTCCAAGAGAAAGGTGACCTGGAAAAGGCCGACCCTGCTCTTGAAATCCTGTAGCTACACAAGCTACATGGCGAAGGTTTTAACAATTTAAGCACTAAGATAAAGCACCAGTATAAAAGTGATTTATTTCAGCATGGGTAGTTGATGTGCAAGCAAAGGCTCAGCAGCTTATTCATCAGAAGGAATACTTACATAGATAGTGTGGCCTGGAGAGCCAGGTATACTGGAACCTGGTCTGGAATAAATGCTTTCTGATGATGTTCTTGTAGGCTGAAAAACAAAAGGGAACTTTTGAGAGCAATCTGAAGCCATTAATGTTGGCAACTTCAAGTGAAGAAATCTGCATTATTGAAAATAACTGAATTTAAGAAAAATGTCAACACAAATGCAAGCATTCTGGCAAATCCCACAGTCTTGTGAGGCAAGTGGGGTTTACTTTTTTTTTTCTTTTTTGGTAGGGGAAGGGGTGGTGTGAGAGGGGAAGAGGTTTTCTAAATCATACAGTGTAAAAGACTAGACTGACAACAATAATGAACGAAATCAAACAACACCTGCAGAGACACTGTAGGAGCCATACAAAGAACCATCCAGGACAGTCCTGCTGGTCATTTTAGCAACAGGTTAGTTCACAAACCACTGTAGGGATCAGCAGTCCAGCAAACAAAACTGTTGTGAGGTGCACAGCACATATGTAATCTGTTTCCAGGTGTTCAGTCCCTGGATTTCCATTAGGAATGACATCATCAGAACTGAATTCAGCCTTCCTAAGTAAAAGGACCTGAAATCCTTTGCTTGGAGTTGTTCCCTACATCTGCAGCACAACCAAGATGCAGCAGGGAAGTCAAATGTCGGTTGCAGCCTCATGATTCCCCATACTGCAAAAGTCATGATGTTTAATGACAATGTCCTGCAAACTGAAACTCACGAGAACACTCTCATCCCTACAGAACCAGTGCTGCTACATTTAGTAGATTTTCCAACACTTTTTCAGGAATAAATACACACTGATGTCCTGGGGGAAGTTCTGAGAGAGGAGAGAAAACAACTGATGACCTGTGGAGATCCTGAAAACCTGATGCATTTGCAAAGTATTCTATTTGATCAAAAGTAACCCTGGTTATTGTGATGATTACTTCTAAACTTGGCACACAGCACATACACAAAGGTAGTCAAGTCAACCATATCGCAACTGCAACTGAGAAACCATGAACAATTTTTGCCCCCTAATTGACTGCAAAGAACCAAATCCCATCACAAAACTTTGTGTCAGCACATGACTCTGATGACACCAGTGCAGGGCATTCTTCAAGGTCACTTAAAATTAAATCCTGGAAAACAGTCCTTACCTCATCAGCTTGTGACATTAGGTCCTCTGGACTAAGGGACCTTCAGGCACACCTGAAGAGAAACAAGGCTTGACAGCCTGGCTCACTGTTTCTTAAGAAATATTGGATGAACACAAAAAGGCTACTGGACCTATCTTACCTCTCAGCATACATTTCCTGAAGGAACCCTTCAACTGACCCCAGAGACTTTCTCCTTTCAATTTCAAAGCCAGAGAAGCTATTGGAACCATCTGTATATGAAGTGCTGAAGACTAGTCATGAATTATACAGCAGGCTTTCTCTGACTTCACTTTTGAAAATTAAGTCACCACATTCAGGAAGGGTTAGAGAAACAAAAGGCTTTGAGTATGTTCCACCAAAAAACGTAAGATTCAGATCAAACAGAGAGCAGATGTAGCTGTGGACTGACAAAGTCACAAATCCTCTCCAGAGCATGTTTGAGAACACTTTCTCAGCTGGACCTTTACTTGTTTCTTTTCTTTTCTCTCTGAGGCTGCAAATTCCTACATCTCAAAAGGGAACAGAATATTCTCATCTGCCCTTAAGCTCCTCCCAAACCAAAAAACCCAACAACAAGCACTTGTTTCATGGAAATGTTACAAGAATTGAGTTGGAAAATCTGGCTGCTGTTGAGAAACACTTTATTCCCCCTTCCATTCTTCCATTTCACTCTGTTTGAGTGGAGACACATGTAACATGTTGCTGCAGTTACTATGGAAAACAATTGTTTTCATTACAACATAGGGAACAGTATTAAGTACTTGAGGTACTTTTAGGGGTGTCTCTGTTACCTTTGGCTTTTGGCAGGCATACTTTGAGAGTTTTGTCTGCTCAGTTTTCCCTGTTGTAGGAAAACAAGTGTTAGAGGCAGTTATGGCTTATTCCCATTTGGCAGGCCCTTTGGATCTTTTATAATTGCCTCAAAAACAAGAAATTCTCAGTGCTCACTCCAGCTCCTTAGTTCCATCGCTTAGCGTCACTGCTAAAAACTTATTTGTTTAAGGAAAATTCACTTGCATTTATCACTTCAGTGAATTCACCAAATAAAGTTAGACACCTTAAGAAGATAGTTTCAGCCATATCCTGGTAATAAATTTCTTAGGTGCTCTTAACCCTGGAATACAAGAGGAATTGTCAGATGGACTGGCAAGTTGTAGCACCTGTTCTTCATTTCCTCACTGTGTTTCTGTTCCAAGTTCCTCTTCACCATCCTATTAACAAGGCCACGAGCCAGAAATGACACCCTTTAAACCAGTTTTCTATTTTCTGTGATTCTTTCTGTGTACATCAATTTTACCTTCTGCCTATTGCAAAGTTCCCCACTGCCTGGTCAGGACACCCTGCTGCCAGCCACAGCCTGAGCACACTCTGCTCCTTTCCTGAGGAGCTGAATCCAAGCAGACCTGCAACTCTGAGGCTTCTCTAGCAGCTCCCAGTCCTGTACCTTGCTTAGGTCTAAACATACCCTTGAAGACAGTGCATGAAAAAGAATTTGTACATTGACTCTCACCCTTCCTGCCTCACTTTGCCCTATTTCTTACTTTGAGTTACACAGGCTGTTTCCATCACAGATGGTTTTTTCCTACCCTGTTTCTTCCCATATGGTCTGGAATCCTTCACAGCTTTGCACTTTCCCCTAAAGACAATTGCATTGCACTTAAAAACATTTATGCTGCTTGCTTTAACAAACATATACCAAAGATTCCTTGATATAAGCTGCTCCTCTGGCATACTTTTAGTTGCTATGGTTGGCTCCTCTCCTAAGAGGCCCATAAAAGCTCCTGTTTGAAAATCTGTGACCTGGTATGGCTTTTATTAGACTGAATGTTACACTTTCATCCCTGACCCTGTGTAACACCATTGTGACTCTATATCTTACACAGGTGGCAAGAGACACACTGGAGGTCAAGTTCTCTATTGATGTAACTGCACTGGGGTGTAAATTCCATCCTGGAGGGGAGCTGATCAGCTAAAGCAGGAATAGGGCTGGCCCTGATGTAACCTTTAACAACAGAGATAACATGAGTGCATCTCTTTCACATGTTATTCAAAGGAAACAGGTGAAGAAAGAGGACATAATCTTTAATATGAATGCAATAATTTTAGAGGTATTTAATTCCATAACAATAGTCCTGTGACACTTGTTCTACATTCCCAGCAACAAAACAAGGTAAGGTGCCTTACTTCTTCTACAAAGAGATCTGAAACATTTTTTATTTGATTGTTCTTTTCCTTGAAGGATTCAAATACAGCCTTTTATAAAGCCACCTTTGTGTAGAGAAATTTAAGGGAAATTTCTATGAAGAGCTAATCTTCTTTTTCTTTTCTGGTGGTACATGGCTTCTCCACATTTTCTGAGAGTAGGAGAGTCACGTTTTTTTTCCTTTCCTCTTCCACACAAATGGTTGTAAGAGTAGTAAATATATCAATATAGGATGTCTGTACCAAATACAGAAAGTCTATGAAGTATATGAAAAAAAAAAAATTAAGTCAAGAGAAATTCATGCATGTCATTAAAGGAGCCAAAAGAAAAAACAGATCACAAAGCATCTAAAGTACTTGCAAGACTTCTCGGTATTTCCCACTTTATCACAGACTTCTTATTTTTATGTTTTTGTTCTTCATTCCATGCATTTACCTTCAACACAGAAGTTCTTTACCAGTTTCATTTGCAGACTGATAGAGAGAATACCAACTGCCATGCTCATCCTCTAAGGTTCATCGTGAATGGAGTGCTCAATTATCAGATCACCCATGCAGATGCCCCAAACTGATTAACTTCATATTTCAGTATTAGACTACAAAGCTTAAGATGTCCATCTGCATTTACCCTTCTTTGCTATGCATCATGCATGGTACATCATCTAAATAAATAACTTCTTAAAAAAAAAAAAAAAAATCCCCACTAGAGCCATTCACATCATCCAGGTGCTGCTACAATGTGGTGGCTCTGGCATTCTCAAGTACAGATGTTCAGCATCATGCTCTGTAAAAACTTACAGGTGCAGGCAACCAGATCAAAACTGATCCCAAGAACATCTGGCCAAATGGATGCACTATTGTTTTACAAAGGCATCGTCACCATTTACAGTACCTGCCTTAATTTTTTGATAGAGTTCATTATGCAAGGCGGTGATAATAGCTGCAGAAGAATGAATATGTTTTTACTTAATAACATTTAACATTATAGCTTAAGCAAATTCTCTAAACCTCACAAGCTACTTTAAGTGAAGCATATTTTAAATAAATAGAAGATAAGGGTAGAATTCCTTGTCCTGAGCAGACTTAGCAACAGTAAGGGATTTGACTTTCTCAGTACAACACTTTTTACACTGACTATCTGCTCTATCAATTACAAGGTTTTACAGTTGATTAGGATTTGGAACCAGGGCTCATAAAATATGGATTTCCTCTGGATTTATGTAATTTTCAATGGCTGTATGAGACCAACAATGTCCCTCAATTCTTTGTGCCTCTCTGCTGGTTTAACTGTACCCTTCTCCTTACAAGAGTGTTTCCTTCAAATGCATGCATTCCTTATTTCTCTACACGAAATATGCATCAAGACAAAACTAGAGAACAGGTTTAGCTCAAACTCACACAGACACAGATATTAATAGGTTACAACTAATTTTTCTTTCCTTTCTGGACATAAAGGCCAGGAGGGAGAATGAATTTTCAGCATGTAATCACTGAAGGTATGTTGGTACCAAACAAACTTCTACAATACTACTCATGCAAACTTAGCCTTCATCAAGAGTAAGTTAAGTGGGAAGAACAAGAAAATAAAGTGGGAAGTCCAGAACATACTGAATTCAACACAAGCTTTCAGAGAATTCAGTGGATTTTACCCTTCTATTTTCTAACTACAATTTTCGTGTAGATTCAAGCCTTTGGCCCACTTTTATAGCAACAGCAATGACAGTACCTTTGTGTCTACTCCATAGAAAAATACTTGAAGCCAAAATCTGCCTTGAGTTACACTTTGTAGAATCACCATGTAAATCTAAACTGCATTTAATACTGACCAAATTTACACAAGAAGATATTCATCTGACCCTAAGATATCTGTATCCTACACAGTCTACAAAGCAAGAAGGAGAACACACCTTTATTTTAACATGGGCTGCTCCTATTTTGCCTTGCATATTTTTCTAATACATTGAATAGGATTTGGGTTTTTAATCCTGAGCCCCCTGGATTTCAACACTCAGATTTGTGTGCACAAAGCCAAATGCAAAAAGTCACTACACTGGCCTAAAAGATGAGTGAAATGGTCCCACAGTTTGCTGCTCTCAGACTCCAAGATTTTATTCCATAAAGCCCAGGACTGAAGAGACACTGCTTTCCTTAGGAGCACTGATAACACGTCCTTATGCTGCCTTTTCTTAATACACAGATCTGTAGCTAACAGAGAGAGAGGTGTTCAATATTAAAGTAACTAAACCACTGTGCAGGACAAAGAGTAGAGGGCTTGCATCAACCCCCACTGAATCACAGAACTGGATTCCACTGTCCAACCCCATCCTGCAGGCTGGATCTCACACAGACCCCCTGCCCTGGCTGACACTGACTGCATCTACTCCACAATGAGAGATGTGAAGGCTGCACAAACCAACACCAAGGGCATCCAGTGGCATGGACTCTCTGCCTGCTGCCAGCCCATACCAGATCGGCACCAGTGTGCTCAAGCTCCATCACCAGGTGAAAACTACCTCAGGTACACCTGCACCAGCACAGCCACACGTCCACAGCAGACACTACCAACAAATAAACACTGCTCTGAAGGAGAAGAAATGGAATTGGGTGGTTTTGTAGGTGCAAAGCAAACTCAGTAAAATCTGAAAGCAGACAGCTACTCCAGAGTCAGGAGGACAGAGAGGACCTTGCAACTCAGATGTCAACGTGCACCAGACTAGAGAGGCAAATGCTCTCAGGCAGCCCATAGAATGTATCCAAACCTGGGGTTTTGTAAGCATTTTTCTCAACTAAAGTTTTCATGGGTAGCTGGTCAATATACATAAAAAAAGGAAGTGACTTGATTGATGGCTTTTTTTTCCCTAAAAACATAAGTCATTGTTCATGGAAAACTATTTATTTTTAACCATTGCTTTAAAGTCAGATATTTTTCACCATTTTCATTTGCTTCATATTTGCACTCTAATTTTTGTTTCAGAAGGAAAACGTTCTGAAATACTGGAAGATCAATACTACAGACCCCAAAAGCTCATCTGAATCTAAAATAAAAAAGTTAATTTTAAGCATTTCATTAAACAAAATAAAAAAAAATGTGAGAATTAACAAGCAACACTGAAACAAGTGATGCAAAATACAGCGTCAGTGCCCATGGTGGCAAGTGATAGCAGGAAAGCTGTGTGGCAGGAGTAGTAGCAAGCGCAGCAAATGACAGTAATGAAGAATCTTCTCAGTAAGGAAGATCATTATCAACACTATGAAAACACAACAGCAAACCTCTGCAGAGCGTGGCCTGCGCAGAACCAGACTCTTTGGATAAAAGAACTCAGATGAGGAATGCTGTCATGGAACACAAAAGGGAAAAATGAGTGAAAAGGAAAGCAGTTTCCCCAGTTCAGTGGTTAAGCTCTTTTTTCAATCAAGTTTTTATCATCTACTTGTGTTATAGTATCTGTTACTTACTGACTGCTGCAGAATCACAACAGCCAGACAGTCGTAAATAAACACCAAACAATATATATTTTTGTAACATGCACACGGTTGCTTTGTTTTCTGCTTGTTTTGTCTTTGTAAACTTCCACAAATACCCATGGGGAAAAGATCTAAAGCAACCATTGCTTTTATGAACTGCCTCTCAGATCTTGACCAGCTCAAATGCTGATTAGTTTATATCACAATTCAGTTACTGAGAGAAAACAGAACTTGCTGAAAACTTCTGAAGTTACTTCAGTGATAAAAGGGTTTTTGTTTTGTTTTTTTCTATAGGGAAAGGAAACCCAGCAAGCAAATAGGCAATGGCACTGGCTTTTTGCAGAACCACCAGAAAATCTAGGCCTGACCCTGAATAAAAAACTGAAATTCAAAGTACGTATCCCATTTTGGTGCTGACATGCTCAAATAGCACATAGTTCCCCCAGTTTTGTTTGTTTCTGTACCTACCTGTTTGCTACTGCCTTCATTTGTGTCAACAGGATGAAGCAGTGTCAAAGTCATCAAAGTTTTGATATTAGCTGATATTAGAATAAGTTTCTGACTGCACCACAATCTGTGATGTACCATAGAAGCTAAAAACAATGCCTCTCAGCCAGCTTCAGTATGGTGCATTTATCAATGCCTTTTAAGGACCTATTTAACCTCTGCATTGAAGGTCTCCTCCAGGAGCATGGTGCTGCAGGACAGCTCTGCTGTCACACTGCTCAGATGCTCCCTCAATTTGCCTTCTTCAGCCTCACTTCCTCTTCCTGCAAGGATTCACTTAGGTAATGCCTTGCAGGCGAGTGAATCCCATTTACTTCGCTCACTTCAATTAAAATTAGCTGAGCGGGGAGAATACTGACACAAAGGGAGATACTTGAAGAGGACTACAGCCATTTCCATGGGGAATGGAAACAAGCAAACTGATTTATAAGGTCAGCTGGAGAAGGTTAATAAGGGCCACAGTGTAGTCAGGAGTGCTTTGATAAAACTCCTGGGTCCAAGTGAAAGGGAAGTATTGTACTGCAACCAAGTACTACAAGGCAAAAGCATTCTGACACTTAAGCATGGCCAAAATACTGTCTTACATTCAAACTGTTAAATGAGGAAGAAAATCCAGAATGGCTTAATTTTCCATTCTCCTACAAAAAGTCAGAACAGAACAATGTGTGAATGCTGGATGGTACCTGCACTGAGGTTTGGCCATTCTAGACCACACACCCATCTAGGGCCAGTTATGTTTTTGCCCACACTAACATGAACTCTGCTCAACAGGAATTTATCTGCACATTACCTATGACCATAATAAATTCTCTGTGGGGGGTGCTTTACAGACCAGTGTACTGGAATAAATGCTAAAGGATGTGGCTTCCTGTGAATGAGACCCACATAGAATACAACCCACAGGACGTCATAGGTATCTTCATACCAGTACCTCTTGTGTTTCCTTATCTGAACGACAATTTATTCATATGCAGTCTCTAATATCCATATCCTGGGAAATTAGCAAAATTCAAGGGATCACCTGAGATGTCAAAAAGAAAAAATTGTCCAGAGGATGAATCAGTGAGTAAGGGCTTAGAATTGCCTGGTTCATGCAAAAAGCCAGGCTCTAGCATTTATCACTGCAGCATTACTGTCACCGAGGATTTGACCCAGAAAGTTTGTTTGAATATGCTGATGTAACTCCAAGGGTAACTGTGGCTCTTTTTAGCATTCAAATCAGGATCACTTTAGGTTGAGGCTTACTTGGATGGCAAAGAAAGAAGAATTCATCTTGTCTAAATGCTGCAAATAACCACGCAGAACAGGGGATAACTATAGAGCAATTACACAGATGTGCAAAACCACTAAAATATATGATAGCATTTGCCCTGTTCATATCTTCTCCTTAGGAGTCTCTCTCACAACAACTGAGATATGAAATGAAGTGTCTTAGATACTTGGCCACGTCTGTATGTCAGTAAATGACACTATCTTTAAGGCAGTGCACTGAGACAGGTATGTGAAGGTGGTAAGCCTAAAAATCAGAGCAATACCTCTGAAGTGCCTCCACTGTATATTCTGCCAGAGTTGTGACAGCTATGCGAAAAAAACATGGAAAAAGTCACTCTTTTAAAAACAACATTCGATTACTGTGTGTGCAAAATGTATGGTGTGTCACTGAGCCATGAATTCAGCTTACCCGGAGCTTCTCTTCAGTCTTAGTGGATTGCTTACAGTCGGGATGCCAGACAGTGGAACCTGAGGGAGGACAAACACATCTTTATTCAGAGCAAAGCAGATGATTCTGCTCATGACAGGCCAGTTATTAAAGAGAATCTCTTCATTGCATCAGATGCCGAATCTGTACAAACTATGAGAGTAATTCACATTAAAGTCTAGCTCATGGGAATTACTAGGGAAACAAAAAAATATTCAAATCCTTGGTGTACCTACAGCAGTTTGTCCTGAGGCTGTCAAAACACTTTGCACACATTCTTAATTAAAACTCAAGCAGCCTCAAGCAGCAACAGAGTCAGCAAGCACCAGCTGGAGGAACTGAAAGAGAGTTCCTCTGGCAGGTTGGAGGGTAAGAACTGGCCACAGTTACCTCATCTGTTCTCCCCTTCTGTACTGCCCTGCACATAACAAGGAATTTCCGATTTTAAGTCCATTGAGAAATAGGGGTCATACTCAGTTACTGTAAAGTACTACTCAGATCACATCTTCCCTCATACAAAATGCAAAAGGAAAAGCAAGACTAAAAACTTCACAGTTCAAGAGCCAGGGCTGTGTGTGACCCACTGGCACTGGGTGAGAGGCCAGGATGACAGGTGGTGCAAAGCTGCACATGAGAGAACCTGTCCCTGGATCCCAGCACACCGTACCTGCCTTTGGCACACAAGCACTTCTACCCTGTGCTACTGGTGCTTCCACCTGGCATATTCCAGCTGTATATCCTACAAAAAAAGGCAAGTCCTCTGCTGTTTGTTATCCCAAAATATGAGATTCTTTCTTATGCTGTAAAGTAGGAATATCCTGCTGGATATGGACTGAGTGATGTCAGGGGCAAGAAGCATTTCCATCCCATTTCAGTTGTTTTCTGAAACAGAGTGTAAGCTGTGGTCTCTGCTGGAAAGCTGCTGAAGGTACTGGCCAAGATGAAACAGAGCAGAAACTAACACTGATTTTTAACACTGACTGCAGCTGCAATCAAATTCATCCTTCATTCCAGTCACCACAAAGCCAATCCAGAGCCCTGACTATCTGCAGGGGGGGAACATCACCTCTTCACTCTGTCCACAAAGAAACCAAACAGAGCCAAGTCCAGGTCTCCTGCTGGTGACTGTTAGCTCAAAAGCAGCCAGAGGAAACCCCACCCTCAGAGGACAGGAGAAGGATGGGTCAGGAACCCTGGAAAGTTTTTCCTAACAAGCCCTTACATGGCTTGGTGCAGAAGTAAAGAGCAGCAGGAATCATTTCACCTCCCAGCAGTACACAGCACAGTCATCACCAGGAGACAGGAGAGAATGCTGTGACTCTGGAGCAAGGGTCTGAGATGTCTGGCTGTGAGTCTAAGCCAAGGAAGAAGAAACTGTGCATTTGGCAGAGGAAAACCATCAGACAACAGGGAGAAGCACACCGAGAACCTTCTCTGTAAACAAACAGCAGCCTCAGAGCCAGGACCCCACAGAGCCTGCAGGATCAGGAGGGAGCTGTGCCCTGTCCATGCAGGAGGAAGAGAGTTCAGGTTGTAAGGCTAAAAGTTCATGTTAAAAGAAGTGATCTGAGTAAGACTCCTCTGAATATGACACCTATTGCTCAAGGATGAACTAAGACTCAGAAGATTTTAGTTCAAGTCTCAAATCCAGCTGTGAGCTTCCTTCCTGTGTGGCCCTGAGAAAAATGATCCCTGTTCCTCTGTACCTCACTGTTAGATTAATGGCAGGAGTCTTCCCAACCTTAACAATTCTGTGTGTCTTTTCTGTTAAACTTTCCCTACTATCAATGAGAAAGCTGTCACTGCATTTTGGGCAGTATTTTATCACAAACTGGTACCATTTAGGGATACCCTGTGAGAGTGCTGAAAGTGAACAAGAAATACAGGAACCTGGATGTCATTTGCATGGTGAAAGCTAGCTAAGGGTTGTGGGTTTTCTTTCACAAAATGTTAAGAGATTTGAAAGATGTGACATTTAAAAACCCAAATGAGACAGAGCAGGCTTAAGAAGTTAAATGTACATATTTTTTGTGATCTTGAACTCTGAGCCACCTACATTTTGTAGATACTATTCATCCAAACTGTTTTGAAATACTTGCAAGGGTGCAAATTCCCAAGCTGCATCACTCCTCTCTTTTACTCCTGGAAACAGTTCAGCAAATTGTGATTATTTCCATTCTTAACATATGTTTCTTTGCTTACCTGGCAAACATCAACTAGCATGCTCATTTATTCGGCTTTAAACTTTGCACATGCCATTATTTCAACATCAGCATCCCTCTAAATACTGGGCAATCCTAGCTCAGCAACAGCCTTGTGGGGCAGCCCATAAAATAATGTATTACTGGGAAGTCAATGGGAAAGAGACAGTTTTTGGTGCTGCTTCTTTTTCATTTTCATGTGTTGGAGCAGTGCCAAGCCAGAGTGTTTCTGCTAGCATTATTCCAACCATCCTTAACACAGAAAGCCCCAAGACAGAGAGCTTGTTTGTCCATGTTCTCCTTTTGCCAGTTTCCCAACATTTCTAATACAAGTTTCTACCACAATCCTGCCAGGCCTCTCTGGTATACAAAGCAATACTCAGACAGTGCTTTCATATTCTAGGGAGAGGACAATTAGAAGTGAGATGGAAGCCACCTATTTTTGTGTATTTTTTCAACAACATGATTTTTGTTCTAGCTTTATTGTTGTGGTGTTGTATTTCTGTTTTGGAGAAATGCTTGGAATGCTGTTGTTCTGCACCCCAGGGGCAGTGATTTGGATGGAGTCAGGATATGCATTTCAGCTGAGAGCCTTGCACAGGAAAAGCTTTTAGGTCCTCACACTTCCAAGCACACTGAATTCAGCAAGGAAAGCTTTGGCAGGACAGTCTGGAGCACAATCAGCAATTACAGTATTTAGCCAGAAAACATCCTGTGAACAATAAAGCAATGCAGTTTGAGGTGCTCTTCCCCTGAGACAGACTGAGCACCAGGAACATTGATTCATAACCACAGAAAGAGATACACTGAGAAGAGAACAGCAGATCAAGCTGCTGCCAGGTTTCTCTCCTCTCCCCTTTCCTATCACCTGAACTTGTCCAGGACAAACTCCAGCCTAGTTTAAGTAACACTGATACCTTCTGTCTTATTTGGATCTGCAGAACTTTACACCAAAGCCTGCTCAATTAACCCAAAGTCCCACTCTCTGCTAGACTGGTGCAAATGGCACTTGTTGGAGAAAGCTGCTATTAATTAATGACAGCAAAGGATGATCTGATGCTCATTTTGAACTCTGCCTCTACTTTACCACACCATCATGTGAGGAAACTAAGATTTGCCAGATGCTGTAAGTGCTGCTTTCAAGTTAGTTTTTTCAATTTGCCATCAGAAAGCAGCACCTCCCACCCAGCCCTCTCCCAGCCTCTCCTTGCTCCTGCCAAGCAGAGCTGCTACACCATTTCACATCCTGTTCTGGGCACAGCTGGAATAAGATGACTGAGCTATAAGGTCAGAGAGAGATGAGAGAGAGGGACTGCAAGGAAGGACAAACTATAAAATAAAACAAGTTAGCTTCAAAGAAATGCCTTAACAATATTATCTTATTTTGGAACTCCTCCAGTAAGAACCTCTCCTCAGGATTTCAAGAAATGGCTGTGACAACACTTTCCTATTTCTATCACTATTCTTCTACATTCCTTTCCAGTAAATCAAGTTTTCTAACCTAAGTGCAATATACAACATCCCAACATGTATCTGCCTTTTTCACTTTGACTTCTGGCTTATGTAAATGGGTATTATACATCCTTCTACCAACAGTAGTACAACAGCAAGCAATAAAAATAACTTAATAGCGAGTACACCACCCTCTCAGAGAGTAGGTGGGATTCATATCAAGGATACTTTTCAATCAAAGAAAAGAGCATATTCTTTTTTATGTGAAAAGACCATGAAGAAACCAAGCTTGGCAATAATTGGGAGTGTGAGACTCTTAACAAGAAAGGGAAGATGAAAATAAACAGACAAGAAAGAGGTGGCTATAGAAAGATATAAAAATAAAGTACATGGGAATAAAAAGAGAGATAAAAGGGAAGTAGGCAAGGGTAGCAAATATAATTAAGAACTGGAGGAGAGACTCTGTCAATGTGCATGAGGAATGAGGTCTACATGGTTCAAAGCAAATTCACTGCAGCTTCTGGAAGATTTTCCCTTGCCTTTTACAGTCTGGAGTGTGGTCCAGAATAGCAGAGAAAATGATCAGCAGAAATCAGGAGAAATCCCTTCACTTTGTCTGGTATCTCACACACCATTCTGGGGCTAAACTATCTATGAGATGTCAAATTCAGAGGCAGCCTACTAAATTTCATTTTTCAGCAAGCACAGGCTGCCTCAGCAAGGCTGCAGAGTCCCTGCAAAGTTCCAGTTAGGGCCACCTAATAGAGCAAAATGGTATCAAGTGAAAAAATATGAAAACACTATTGAGGATAGGATGACTATAGTCCCCCTTGGACATATTACATGGGGTGGTTTATAAATTCGTGACATCTGTGACATAAAAATCACAATGTCTGATTTGCTTCTTTTGGAATGGAGACATCCTTACCTTGCAGATACATTTCTTCTCCTTCGGTGAACATTTGGTTGCATCTGCTGCATCGTGCACAGCTTGGATGATAATGTTTGTCACCTGCCTAAACAAAAACAAAACAGGAACATGAGGGACAAATGCACTGCACTGCTTTCTGAGCACTCATCATTTTCTGCTTGACCATTGCCCTTTTTCTTCTAGTTCACCTGTTTTGACACAACACTGCCCTCATAATGTGACACTGAGAATGTGAGCTCTGCCACACTGCTTCAGCCCTGAGGTCAATCCTGTCCTCAGCAAAGGCCAGCAGTGACTGCTTGGGAAAAAGCCTGTAAGAGAAAAGACAACACAGAACAGCCCTTCCCCTTCACACCTTCCCATTCAAGTAATCAGTGTCCTCTGGCTAGGAGCTACATTGTAAGTTACCTGTTCTGCATGATTTGACAAACATCTTTTTAAATCATCCAACAGTCCAAAGCAATGAATGTCACACTGCAGTTAATTTGTGCAAACCTGCTGTCTCCTCATTTTGCCAATGAATGGGTTTTCAACTTGCCATTTCATTCCTTGGCCTTCTTCCCCACACTGCTGACATGGGTATTAGGAAAGAGAGCTTTCTAGAGCCACTTCTGGGACCATGAATTTAATTCCCAGATCCCCGACTTCAGAAGCTGCACCGGCACAGACAGCCTGAGCTGAATTTGAACTACTGATGTAAAGGTCCTAAATACCCTAGATCCTGTTACCCAAATCCAAATCCACTGAGTCATTCAGTCTCTTAAATACATTGATACCATTAATAGATAAAGTTGATCAGATTTCAGGCCTATAAGGACAGGAAAAATCAAGGCACACATATTAATGCGACTTCTTCTCTTTAGGAGACCAAAGCAATCAATACATTAGCTTCCTCTCCTCATAAACTAAGCAAAAAATGTCCACATCAGGCTTTTAAATAGAAAAATGCTAGAAAATGACCCTTCATAGTGACAAGTAAAGAATTCTAAAAGTCTTTGAATTTGTATCTGGCTGTCCAGACAAATTAACCTCAAGTCCATTTTCACAAATATTCCCCGTCCACTCAGATGCTATATGCACAAAATATCTGTTTACTCTATAGCTGACTTGTAAAATGTCATCAAAACCATTTCCTACCTCACTGTACTTAAGACCATAACATTACTAAATCCAACCTTTCATTTTGTCTTTTGAGAAGAATAACAACATTTTTTTGGTTCACAAACAACATTCATTACATAGGCTTTTTATTGAAACATATATATGCATATTAGATGATGAAGGACATGGATTAAAGTACCTGACAGCTACCAGAAAATCAGCTCTACCACCCAGTTCTTCTACAGCTAAAGTTGCACCATTCAATTTTAATAACTCCCATCCAGGAACTTCAACAATACAAGGCCAGAGAAGAGGACTCAGTGTGCTGTTACTTTAATTATACATTTCACAACATGTTCAGCTGCAAAAAGCCTGCACTTCTCTTAATCAGATCCTGCATTTACTGTTGATTCTTGCACTGAAGGGGCAAAATCCACCAAACAGAGAGAAATGGGATTTAGGTGTTCTTAGTAAAGCAGATTTAGAGCTATCAGGCAAAACAGGGTCTCTATTAAAAGGGAAAATGAGACGTCAATACAAAATCTGCTTACTCAAGGAAGAAAAGCAAATGAGGGAGAAAACACAGAACTGATGTTTGACTTGCAGCAACAAAGCTAATATTGAACTGAGAGAGAAAACACAGTTAATGCTCATTCTCTATCATTTTCATTACTGGCTGCCTTCTTCATCTCTGGCTCTCCCTCCTAGCAATTATTTAACCTCTGAGGTGTCTCACTAGTTTCATTCAAGACTGGAATTTATAAGATAAAGAAATCCAGAATTCATCACATTATTATGCATAGACCTGTGGCCTCTCTGAAGTTTTGTTTTCCTGGGAAAACTTCTGATAAGCTACTGTGAAGGGAATATAGTTCAAACCATGTACACCTGCCTCTTCCAAACAGCCAAAGGGATCAATTTTGAGTTTATCAGGTCCTTCCCAGTGCCAGAAACAAATGGCTACATTTTAGGCTGCTGTGAGTGATGATGAATGAACACCACGCCCCAGATAACAAAACTCTGAGAGTCCAAGTGAGAACACACCCTGCACTGGAGAGGTTTTGGGGGAGTGACATACCAGAGCAGCTGCAGTTGTTGTTAAAACACTTCCAAAACAGTTTGATGAGTTTTCTGCCTCTGTAAGGTTTCTACAGCTCATGAGTGGGATCTTTCCTACAGCAGGTATTTGCTGGAGAACATTCTGAATCTCAACTAATTCAGGCCTCATCCTGCTATGCCTGACTTGCTGTGATCATCTGGGAAAATGGTTGCTAAAAATCAGTCATTTATAATGTATTAGGACAAACTTTTGCATCTATAAGTCAATAATATATTCACACTTTTCTAGACATCTGTTTTTGCTCTTTTAGGGCTATTAAACCCTCATTCAGTGTGCTCAGTGTGCAGCTTTCTGGGATCTCATGCTACTGTGCTATGCATTAAAAGGTTTGCATCTCAATCCTCCTGGCAGGACCAGGAAACACTGATTAAGTGCACATTTGCCCCAAACATTCTTCATTCAAGGTGAGAGAGGGTTAAAGGCTCTGTCTTCTCCCTCTTCTCTGAGTTGTCCTCACCCCTTCTCAAGTTCACATCCAGAAATCCTTTGCACTTCCCTGTACTATGCAGATACTGGGATTTGATCTCTCATACTGCTTTTGGTCCCTTCTGATTTATTTCACTTTGGTTGAGACATCAGGACTATCCAAACCATCAAGCACAAACTGTGACCCATATCTTAGAGGACTGTCCCTTAAATAAGATGGAGTAAGCTAAATTAATTGAGTAAATACCTTGGTTTGCTTAGCTAGAAGTGCTAAAAGCATCCAAAATAATATTTAACATTTTTACTTCAAATTGTTAAACGGAATTGAATGAATTGAGAGCAATTTATTGTCAAATGAAATATTAAACCTATGTGTTGCTGTCACTGCCTATAAAGTCTCTGTTAAATCATCAGACACTTGCATGTGCCTTAAAAGCAAAGAACATCAGTTATCAATTTATGACAACACACAACCTCTTCTGACTTGCCTATTTAACTTCCACTCACATTGACAAATCTGAAATAGGTTCTCAAATAAAATCCCATTTGAACACAGCAGACAGAAAAAATTAAATTAAAGAAAGCAGAAGTACATTCTCATTTACCAAATACTTCCAGAGCCTTAGAATTGCAGAGTGAAGAAACAGTGACCAAAGGAATTCTACAAGCATAATTATAAATGTAGATAAATGGATGCTAAATTTGAGTAGCCTTCTATGGCTCTGCAAATCTCACTGATCAGTGACTGATCAAAGATATGAGTTTTAGTTATTTTCTATATATTACAAATATATATATACTGTCCACAATATGCACATAATATTCATGTTCAAGAATGAAACAGATACAACATTATTTTAGATAGTATTAAGGATCTATTTATTCTAGTAATTTCAAGACTTAAACTGGAATCAAGTCTGTGTAACACTGACCTTCAGTTTCCCAGTCTACAAAACAGGTTAAATTACATTTAATGTTCTCCATAAAATACTTTGGAGAAACACTACCAAGGAAAACCATTATAGAAATGTATTCTTCATAACTAGTGTTAAAAATAAAACCATGTAATCACATCTCTAATGCTTGTGAAGGACAGTTGAAGGCTCAGTGACCAGAATTCATGGATGATGGACTACACAGGGGAGCTGGATGTGTTTACTCTACAGAAGACATGTCCCACGTATCATGAGCAAAAGTACAAACTCTATTATTATGTATTATAACAATGCCAAGACCCGTAATGATAGTTGACAATGAGAAACCACATTTTTCAGACCAGATTTTTCACAGATCACCTTTTCAGACTCAGAAGCTATACATTTCCAGCCTTTGCCCAGCGTGCTATTCTCCCAAATAGCTTAACTTGGATGTTGCAAACCCTCCTTAGCTAAGAGCCTCTGTGGACTCTGTGTTTGCAGAGAGCTTTGAAGGCTCCCTCTAAGGGGATGGGGGAGTGACCCTGCACAGCTGTCCTGAGTGACAGAGGTGGCAGAGCAGAGGCACTGGGTTACACACTGTGTGCACCCAGCTTAGACACCTCTGCCAGTTTAAAAGGTAAACGGAAGGGTCAGGAGGTACTTGAAGCACCAGTTGAACACCACGCTGTGAGCTCCTGTACAACCTTCTCACCCTGCTGATGCTCCAACCTGTTCACAACATGCACAGTGCTCATTTGCCTTCGCTTTATAAACTTTGCTTGTTTGGGGACCTCCAGAAGACAAAAATGTACTGCCACTCCTAGCTGTCAGGGAAGGCAGTGGTGGGTATTGCAAGAATTATTCCAACCCAGGAGCTGCAAATACACCTGTGGACAAGCTGACACAACATGTCCCAAAAATGCAGCTGAAAAAGTCCCTGCACAGTGTTAACCCCGGGGAAACAGCACTTCAAAAGCCAAGGACTGTATTTTCTGAGTCCAACCCCTCTGCCCCCACTTCCCACAAGACTAACTTTTATTCTCTGAGTGCCTGTAAAGCTCTAGGCTGATTAAATAAATGTTTTCCTCTTTGGTGAACGTGAGAGCTTAAGATTTCCTATTACTCATGCCTTCAGCTCTGTCCTTCCTTCCAGAACAACAGTGAACAAGAGCCAGAGAGAACAATAACAAGAATCGCACTAGGAGAGCTCACATGCCAGTGGGTCTGGTAGAGGAAGAACTAATTACCAACAGACATGTTCTGCTGGCCAAAGGACACAATTAAGTGCATATTTGTTGTGTTACATTTGCACAGCTGCACTCGTTCACTCTCCTTTCAGAGATAACTGAGCAGTCACCTGACAGAGAGCTATTAAACATGCAGAAAGCTTTACTTTTCTCTTTAAATACTACCAAAACTATTATGCAGTTGAAAGAGTACAAGCACTTCCCTTTTTTCCTTTTTTGTAAGTTTTTATGAACAGTTATTATAGGCCCATTTGAGAGACAAACCTATCCAATATCTATTCCTACCATGACTGAGGAGAATGACTTGATTTCTTAACTCTCCTAAGGACTTTGGAGAAGCACAAAGAATAATTCAGACTCATCTTTTAAACCCCTTAAGGAATGTAATGAATTGTAAAACAGGAACTGTGGCGGTAGCCTTCCATCTTCCAGTGAAGCTTTATTTTAATTACTTGCAGAGGTCACAGAACCTTCAACCCTGTTTGATGTTCGGTGTAACATCAAATTCCATTGTTTCCTTCTCTGCAGGCTTCTGTGATCTCACGAGTGGCTGGAATAGCATAAACACTATGAAGACCAAAATTTGTTTCTAATAACATCCTGACCCAAACTGTCCACTCATTTTTCCCAGGCTCTTATCTGTTGAGCAAGTCACTACAAATATCTGTGCTCAGAAAAAAAAAAAAAAAAAAGTGCAGTTCCTTTGCTTCCAAATGATTTCAGAACCTACCATAAGTTTCTTTATGACTACCAATGGAAGTAAAGAGTAATAATTTTTTTTAATTAGTCCATATCTAATATGCATCTTTAAAATTTGGACCTCCTAAAGCTGTTTTTTACACTCCTGTCACGACATCTCAATAGAAGCAGCTCTCAGCAGAGCCTGTGCCTCTGCTCAACCTGCAGGAAGATGGAGCAGCAGGAAGCAGAGCTCACACTGGCAGTTCCCAAGCTGATGGAGCTGCAACAAACGGGACTGGGGAAAAGTGGGAAATGGAGCGTGAGGCTGTGACCATAAATCTGAATGACAACATGCATGGAAGAGACCCTCTGAGCCCACCACTGATTGCTGTGCTGCCTTGGGTGAGACAAAACCCCAGCTGCCCTGCTGTTATGAACACTTGCACTGTTAATCCATGCCCAGTGTCTGATTTTATACACAAAATACTTCCCAGCATTACAATAGTGACTGAGGATGTCATGCCAGCATATTCCTCAATGGATAGACCGTAGTAAACTTTGTAACCTATTAATGTTAATTCTATCCACACACAATAGTGTCATACCCATCAGCTGCTGCTGACAGCAGTGCAATTTTTCACTGCATGGAGTAGAGTTTTCCTTATAGCAGAGATGTGAGTAATCATTCAGGCTAAATCCCCAGCTGTGAAACTGCTCTACTGGCACAAAGAAACAGCCCTCGTGGCAGCTGAACACCAACTGCACTTGGTTTAGTAAGATCCTGTAAGTTACTTGTGATTGCACTGTCAGCTCTCCTTTGAGTTCTCACTTTCCTGCAACACCCAAAGTTGAGCAAGTTGCACACACAGGTGAGATGTTCAGCTGTCAGTTATGGTCTTTATGGAACTGTTATTCTGTCTTTACAGGGTAAATCCACTTATTACTACACACAGGACCAAAGCTGAGAATTCTTGTTACTTACACATTAACAGCAGGTGAGTACAAAGAAGGGAATTCCACTCAACTAAGAAATGTACCCACCGGAGCCCAAAGTGGCTGGCTAGAATCTTGTGGGTAGTACAAAGGAGCAGAGCAACTGCAAACACAGCTTTACTGCCTACTGCCAGGATTGCAGCATCATCCCTGTTTGCAGCATCATCTCTGTTAGGATCTTATGCTCAAGAAACCTAATCCCACTGACTGAATATGTAGTTAATCAGAAGCAATCCAGAAGAAATATATGTACTATATTTTATATTTTGTTAAGTTTCATTTGTATCTAATTATAATACAAATCTGTGAATTCATTGCCTTCATTACCCCTATTTTAGGTGCATATGAAGGCAAAATCCAGCATCCACCATTTAATTCTCTTTTAAACTCCATTTATTGCAAAGATTATTTTTTAATTCTGAACTCCTGAGCAGGAAGTATCTGACACAAATCCCTTCTGTATTTCTCAACAATGCTGGAATAGGTCCAGTTTATAAGTACAGGTGTGGGCTTTCTAGATCTTCTGTAATCTTTAGGTTTCACAAAGCATTAGATAAGTAAATATTCCTTTATCTTGTATGCATTTTGTCCAGCATGCTTTTTGACACGAAAAGATACTTCAGAAACTGAAGGACCTGCTTACAGCCATATTCATATTGCTGGAGTGGTTTGTAATTAGAATTAACCAGCAAAGCTACTTTACAGTAACTCCACCATAATGCCAAGGCCTTTCCAAACAGCCTGGTACTGGAAGAACTGTAATTTTGACTGCAGCAGCCAGGAAAAAAACCTGTGCTGACTGCAGGAGTGCAGTGTAGGTGTGCCGAGCTGTTCCAAGTGCCCCATGTCTGCAGCACGGTGTGAAAGCCATTCCAGCCCCAGCCTCCAGCCTGCTGAGAGCACAGCAAAGCCCTTGGCTTGGTTCAGTGCCGAGTGCCAGCCCTGTGGCACAAGGGAAGGGACAGCAGGGAGCCCTGGGAATGGGTTTTGGACCGGATACACACGATGTCCAATCTTCCACAACACCGGGAATCTCCCGCTTCCCAATCCTCCTCGAGTTCTCTCTCATTAGGGGATGAGAGAGCCACTGAGTTATCAGGAATATGGGAGCTGAGGAGGGAGACAGCACCCTGTTTCTCCTTCTAACTCTTCACATGAAGTGATTGTTGGTCCCTCGACCCCTTCCTCTGGCTGGACCTCGAATAACAGAGCCTGATGTTTGTGCATTAGCAGGTCACATCCACTGTAGCTGCATTTGCAGTGCTGAATAGCTCCAAAATGAGAGTAACTTGAACTGGAAAGAACTTCCTCAGTCAGTAGAAATACAGCTGACTCCAACCTGCTGAAATTTGGCTAGAAAATCAGTAACACACCTCCTCTGTATCTTAAAAAAAACTCAACAGAATTGCTTCACAAATCAGAAAGTTTTGCACCTGACAGCAGGCAACAAATACTGGACCTCATCCTAATAGAAAATCTTTTTAGCATTTTCAGAAATTAGCATATATCTCCAAACATGATCTGATTGCATGTGTGGACAAACAGAAATAGAGAGCAGTGTTAGATATGTATATGTAATTATACATGCATGTGGCATTTGGAAGGAACATACATATTCCTAGATCTTAAAGTAACCATAAAAGGAAAACCAAACAAGTTTTAAGACATTCTGCTGCAGGTCCAAATCCTAAGAACTGAGATAATATTAACTAAAGAGAAAAAAAAAAGAAAAGGCAATGACTAAGTAATTAAATTAGAAATAAACATAATTAATAGGAAAGATAAATTTACCAAAGAAATAACTAGGAACAGTATGTTTAAAGACAACAAAAATCTTTATTACAGCATGATGTGAAAAAAATAAACAGATCAGGCAAAATTCTCTTGTGAGCTGTAGATGAAAAATAATGAAAAGTGACATAGAAAAGGCAGGAGCATTCAGAATGGGTATCTTTAGGGTCTGAATTTGACAATGCCAATTTCCTGTTTGATATTGTTTATTGAACAAGATTTTTTTTAACAGTGTTTTTAACAAATCAAGATTTACAAATTATTCAAGACCTGAATAATTTGAACTCAAAGAGGCTTAAGGAAAGTGTAGCAAGGCATTGCTCAGACAGATGGCTCTGATAGCAGGGGAGGCTCTGCTGAGCCAGATACCTCAGAGATGACTTCCTTCAACCCACAGCATGAGGTACCAGTGGCCAAGGCAAGAATACAAAACCTCCCCTGGTAAATCTGCTGGTGACTCACAGGCAGTGCTTGTTTAAGCCATCTAAACCAACCAAGTATGTTCTAACAGACTGATATAAAATACCTGCAAATCGAGAAGGCAAGGCCCTGTGAGACTGAGCCATGGTCTGAGCCATGACAGAGGCAGTTGGGGAACATCATTAAAATCTCCCAATGAAGCCTGTCACCTGAAAGGGCCTGCTCTCCTGATCATTTAATGTATACAAAGAATATAAAGGAAAAGCAGAAAAAAAAATTTATAACACCGGTGGGTCCGTCCATGTGGATTTGCAGAAGGGAATTCAGTGGAGAAGCATCAACACAGGGTGAGCCCTCAGCTGTGATCCTGAAGGACTCCGAGTCAAATCATTACTCAGATAAAGGCTTCAGAGGGGACAATGATCACAATGAGAGACGATTAAAAGCAGAGGAAGGTTGGAATAGCAGGAATGAGTAGGAGCTTTTCAATTCCACTGAAAACTCTGTGGCATCAAAAAGCTGGAATTAGACCAATTTAACCTCAAAACAAAGTGAAGTTTCTAAAAAGCAAAGGTAATTGAAGCAGCATGAGGGAAAATTTTTTACCTTGCAATTGTTCTGTAGTTTTCATGACTGGGTAATTTCCCAAAGGATAAGCTTTCATTTGGTTTCTAGGGAAAAGCTCTGATTTTGAAAAGAGAAGGTCAAGCAAGATGACTTTAGCAGTGCTTCTGACCTTAAAATCCATTCCAATGGGCATTTCATAGAGAGAAGATTTTACAAATGCATCAGGCAGCTCCTAGGGAGCACAGGTCACACTGGAAAAATTTCCAAGAGAGTTAAATCAGTTCACTGAGACCTATCTTGGCTAAACAGCAAAATCCCTGCTATAGCAGGGGCCTTTCCAGCTAGAATGAAGCTTTGGCTGATCTGACTTGAGACAGCTCAAGTGCAAGGCCAGAAGTTCTGGGGTTGGGTGAGCTGCATCAGCCCCAAAATTGCTACTGACCCTGAGAGCTCAGCACTGTGGCAGGGCTCTGTGCCCTGGGGAAGGCTGGAAGAACAGGAAAAATTCATGTTAACTGTTCAATGGGCAAGTGCAAACCACTTTCTGACTGGTGAAGAAAGTGAGTGCTTGCGAGTTTAAGCAACTCACTCAGGGCCAAAATTAATGCTTCCAGCAGAGCCAGGCAGAGAAAAATTCTCAGAAAACCAGCCCTGGACACTACTAGACCTAAGTGTAGCCAATTTTCTTGTTCACCTCCCACAGAGCTGCCTTTCCTGTTGTCTGTCAGAAGGCTGACTGAGGAGCGATGCAAGCTTTGGCATGTGATTCAGAAAAGCCTGGGCTGCACTCTGATATCTGCACTCACTTCACAGGGAGTGTCCCAAAAACAACAGAGAAACAAGAGTTGCAAGGGCCAAAGGAGGGGAGTAAGCGACTAAACATGATGTGAAGCTCAGTACATCCACAGAAAACAACCAGAGAATATAAAACAAAAGTAGCCTGTGAGAAACAAAGTAGACAAGCAACATGCAATTTATGGCAGTTTGTACCACTGGAGACTGATGGATTGTTCTGACAGGGAAGCATCTTGTGTGGGAATTAAGCAGGGAATATTTTTTTCTATTAGTGACTAGAGCCTGCTCTTGTAAGAAACTGATCCTATTGCAACCAGTGTGATCTGACAATGCTTTAAAAAGTCTAAAGAATGGGGTTTTATCCTTGATTAACTGCAATGCTACCTACTACCTCTGGAAATCTCTTAGAGCAAGAGGTCACAACAAACAGATGACAGCCTAGGGAAAGGACAAATTTACTTCTAGTATTTTTCTTCCCAGTCACTCCACAACCATTCGTATCAGTTATGAGCCTGTATTTGACTACACCCAGACATTCCTCAAGAATTCTTGTTTTGTAATTCTGGCCAAAGCGTTAATGTTACACTAAAATTAAAATGGAAATAAGAAAGGACATCAGAGTAACCAGTGGATAGTTAGTGCAGAGAAATAGTTGACTCTTTTTCAAAAAGGATAACTTTGAATAAATGTCAGACCACCAACATGTACTGTCTAGAAGCAGAGCCTTTTCTTTCTGGCAGAAGTCCTTTTTTTTTTTTTCTATTTGTCAGTCTTCTAACTGCTGATATACATGATTTCCAATTACAGCTGCAAAACTATACAAGTATATTTTTGAATCCTTCCTGGCAGGAGTATCCAGAGTATGCATGCTGGAGCCAAGACACAGTAGGGATTTTACTCCCTATCTTGTTTACTTCAGCTTCATATAAAAATTAAGACTTCTATTTACCACAGAAAAACTATGCCCACAAATTACTGTGATGAACAGGAAAGAGCTGATGGACATAAAACAGAAAGGGATATCTAACAACATTTGCTGCCATTTGATCTTTCAACTGACTACAGCATCTCCATGATTTTGCCTCAACAGCATTAGTTCAAGCATGATGGTGAGATAAATCTGCTTGAAGTTTCTTACTGCCTCAGTTTTCACTCTCCTCACTCCTAGGAAAAAAGTTTCCAGCTAAGATGTAATTGCTCTACAGAACTCTGAGCAACAGCAAATTCATCTTTATGCATAACAAATCTCTCTCCAAATCCTACATGTAAAAGTCAATTTCTTAATATTTCAACTTGAAGTATTTACAGGAGTTATTTCCTTGACCTCTGCAAATCACAAAAATTCCCAAACCAGCTTCACAGGCAGTTTAAATGCCAGAGTATCTGCATTGCTGGTGATGAAAAGATGCATCTCTTACTGGGTGCTATTTTCCCTCTTAAAAAGAAAAAGGCTTTTAATGAATGTCACACATCCCAGATATCTATCCAAAGAGCTTTTAAAGCTGTATGATCTTCTAATGTAGCATAAGCATGTAATTAAAATCTACCCATCTTGTACTTCAGGTGGTCATTTCAAACATTTAATCACCCATAAAATACTCCCATTTCTTCATCCATAAAACCACCTGCTCAGTGAAGGCAGGTGTTAATGCTGTGGCCTTCAAAGTCCCTAGAGATTCCAAACATATCTTTTGGATTAGTATTTGTTTTTCTTAACTTTTCTTTTCCCCCCTCAGGAAAACACCCAGACAAAGCAGACAAAAGAGAGAGGTGGCTGAGTCCTCATGAAGTGAATGCTGAGCACAACACCCAGGTTGTACAAGCAGGTGACAGCTACAGACTTGCCCCAACAGGCTCTTCTCCACTTCTCAAATTTCGAACACGTTATTGCTGCATTCTTCCCAACAATTATTTTTTATGGGAGATAGGTGTAAGTTCTACCCTAATCTTCTGGAAGTCAGTTGTAAACTTTTCCCTGATAGGAAGACTTAAATCAGGAATTAAAAATGAAACATCAGAATCCTGCAAAAAATATTTCACCACTTAATCAATTTTTCATTGTGATCTCAGTCCAGGAGAAACAAAAAGTAACTGAAATAATTTCACATTGCTGCAGAGAGCACAGCCACATTCCCCTGGCACCACATCCCAATTGCCAGTGGGGCTGTGACACTGGAGGAACTTCTGGTTCAGTCCTAAACACTTTGGTGCAGGGATGATGACTCGTTTTATATCTCTTGTGGGTGATTTTGGCAGGTAGGACCAGCACAATGCAAAGGTTTAAAAGATGGACAGAAGAAGCAATGGGGGCCACAAAACAAAAATAGAGTATTATGTTTTCCCTAAAGGGGTCTGCTCCCAGAGAACAAGATGTGTTCTGCAGTACAACCAAGCAATGGAATTCTTAACACAGTTAGCTAACACAAATGACACACTCATCCAGGTAAGTTGCTCTTCTGCTAAAAGCTGCTATTTGTTCTGTGCACCTCCAAGACATGAAAAAGCTACTTATTTTGTCTGTTCCATGTTACTGGAATACCTGTAGTGGCTAATTGTCACAAAGGCTGTTAGTGGTGGCAAGAAACTTTGTGCTCATATAAATGCCTCTACTGAACTGTAATTGTAAAGAATTTTGACCAGTCTACTTAAGTTTTTTAGTAATATTTAGTACAGGAAACACACTAGAGAATATTTAACTAAATCAACAAGGTAGATGCTAAAGATGCTTTGCCAGGATATATAGATCCTAATCAGCAACACTGTGCTCACAAAAGCAATTTATAAAGATAAGCCATAATTTTATAAGCACCTGAGAGATTTCACAAATCCCTTTGTGGCAATAAGGAAGCTTTAATTGGTTATTTTTTCAAATTACTTGTTACAACCTGCTCTCATTATTCACCATCTTTACATCCTCTTAACATTCCTCCCCTTCCTATTGATGTTCAAATTGACTGAAGGATGGTTTCCAAACCACTGCTGGGAAGTTAATGCCTTGTGATTATGCTGCCATAGCAACTGAACTTCTGTTAGAGCTCCGTCAACTTCAGATACTTATAAATCAAGTCCTTCCCAACTACAGATACCCCTTCTGCCAAATTCAATCTTTTGATTGGGGGGGACCACTAAAATCCTGTTAGAAAGATTTTTACATCAATAATTGATATTATTTTTCTACAGGTATATTTATTCTAGATTTTTGATCTTGTGTTTGGTGTGGTGTTCTCAGTAATTACAGCAGGGTATTTATTTTTCATCAGGGAAGGGTATTCTAAATCAAGTGAGATGTATGCTGCTACTCAGCTACACAGGCAACCTGTTTGAACCATTTACCCATATTTTGAGTTATTATTAAACTTTTCATTTCCCTGCTTTTATCCAAACAAACCCCACATTAAGAAAAAAAAAAAAAAAACAGCGGTTCCACATTAACTGATAAAACACATTTCTCAGCAAAAACACAGGGAAACTAAAAACAAATGCTAATCTTATTTCTATACAAAAAAAATCTTCAAAGCAATTGAAAGAGCCAAGAAACTCTATAAAGAATTATTTAAGGTAGAGAATCGTATTGCTCCTCCTCACAGCAGCAATCAGTTGCAATCAGAAACAGCCCAAGCTCTGTGTCCTTCTCCTTTCTTCCTGGCAGTTTAAAATATGTGTAGCTGCACTCTCTTTATCTAAATCACGCAATTATACACAGCCTTTAAAAAAACATTCCTCCTGGTGCACAGGAACAAAAGTACAAGTACCCATTATGATCGCCCCGGCAAGCCATCAGTGCCATCACAAAGCTGCGCCCCCCTGCCCTCCCCCAGGAAAGCCGTGGCCCTTTCCAGTTCAGCTCTGGTTTCGCAGCAAGGGGTTTGTTTACCTTCCGAGAGGGGTTCTTCAGTCCAGGTCCATGTCCCCCTCAGCTCCCTTGGGGCTCAGGCAGGAGCACAGCGCGGTGCTGAGCAGAGCTGAGCCTGGAGCTGCACCCAGCCCGGAGCCGCACTCCTCCTCCTCCTCCTCCTGCACACACCCACCAAACCCAGCAAACAGCCCTCGCTGCACATCAAACCCAGCAAACCCAGCAAACCCAGCAAAGAGCCCTCCCTGCACATCAAACCCAGAAAACCCAGCAAACAGCCCTCCCTGCACATCAAACCCAGCAAACAGCCCTCCCTGCACATCAAACCCAGCAAACCCAGCAAACAGCCCTCCCTGCACATTAACCCAGCAAACCCAGCAAACAGCCCTCCCTGCACATCAAACCCAGCAAACAGCCCTCGCTGCACATCAAACCCAGCAAACCCAGCAAACTCATCTAACAGCCCTCCCTGCACATCAAACCCAGCAAACTTATCTAACAGCCCTCCCTGCACATCAAACCCAGCCAACCACCCTCCCTGCACATAAATCCCACCCGGGCTGCAGCTCGGCCATGCCGCTCTAAAAAAAAGGAAAAGCGCACCGGCCCCGGCAGGGGCAGGACCGTCCGTCACCACTTTTGTGTGTCACTGTTTGATGTCGACACAATTCACAACATTTTTCCCTTGGGGAGAGGCATCTGCTGAGGATGAACTCGGCACTCTCCACCTCTGGAAGTTATTAAATATTACTTCCACAGCTTCTGAAGAATTTAGACAGCCTCCTGGGTGTTAGCCTAGTTCTGTTACAGAGTTTCAACTGAGGTTGTATTCTAGCCCGATTCAGACTGATGCAGCCCTGTGCTGGGGCCACTTCCCACAGTGGTACCTGAATCCCTTTATCCTGTTTGCACATTTTGGAGTGAGATCATGCTTCAGGCACACTCCAGGAACACTGGATGAGTTTTCAATGGCCTCTGTGCTCTGACCCTATCTGATCTCTCCAAGGTATTTTCCATAATCAAAAAGATTCTCTGCTGTACACACCTGACTAAGAGGGCAAATGACCACAGCATGTGCTTCTGCTTTTGTTAGCATTTAATGGGATGTTCAAGCAACACAGTCATGTTTTCTCTTTTATTCTAAAGGCAGTGAAATTAAACACAAACAAAGCAAGTCACAGAACTAACAAATCATACACTAAACTCTACTGCTGCCTCTCATAGGCAAAAGGCTCTGTGGCCTTTTCCCTTGGCTTATTTTGGTGTGTGTAGATTACAGCAGTGACTGGGAGATTCTGTTTGAGAGCAAAGTCTCTCCCAAGCCTGTAAGACACGTAAAGCAGAAGATACCTAATGCTATGAAAACAGAATGGTAGTGCATTCTTCAGGGATATTATTTTTCCACAACTTTAATATACCACCAAACCTGTTTGGATCCATCCTATCATCAGTCTCTGTTCAATTGCTTCATTTATAAAAGTGTTTGAACTCTTACTTCACATCAACCTGCATTACCAGTACAGGTTGCATCATTAAAATCCAGTAAGTTAAATATTTTATGATACTTCCTGCATTATTGTTATGAAAACAGCCTTGCTAAATACTTTATTGGGCAGAAGAATATACGCTACTTTTTCATTTAACATTTCTGAATAGAATTGAAATAAATCTCAGTTTAAGAGATTCTCTACGTGGCTCCTCAATCTGGAAAGTGCTTTAAGAGCACAGGACCAAATACATGACTATACTGAAGTACCTAACTAAACTTTGTCCATGGATCTTTGCAGAGAAGGGTGATGTTTTCACATGAACTATGAGCCTAAATCTCCTTAGAATAGATTACTTAAACATGCAGTCTGCTGGGTATCTCTGAAAGTCAATCAACTGAAGCATCTGAATGCTAATACTCACATGAGCAGAGCTGCTGACATGGGGGAGTGTTTGCAGGAGGCAACACTTCCACAGCACACACAGACATTGTTCAAATAATTCATTTACAGTTTGTATGGGAACCAGCAAGGTTGTTCTGTGATGATATTTATTTGTTTATTTATTTAGTATTTAGAACAGACTCATTCACGTCTAAAGAATCAGCAGAAACTTCTATGAATTCCTCGCAGTACAGGTTTCTAAATCTAGCTCTGAAAACAACATCTGAAGAAACTTACAGGCTCTTCTAGGTCACATTCTTCACCTCTAAAATACAGATACAATTTTCTTAGACAAATTAAGCAGCTTTCACAGTTTGTTTTTCCCCTCGCATAATTAGTGTTATTTCTTTCTAACTTCAGAAGTCAAGGTGTGTCAGAATTGACATGTTTCAGAATTAGTTACAGAACACATGAGATCTTCTGGCAATTTAAGTAACAGTATATACAAGTACTAAACTTCATTCACGTTAAGCACCACATCTTAAATTACTACTCCTCTTTAAAATCAGGATCAGCTCAGCATAAATTACAATATCACAAACATATTTAGAACTTGACCTGACCTTGCAGTCTGAAATCAAGGGAACCTTCTGGTGGCCTGGACACTTTTCAGGTCCATCTGTGAAAATGGCACAGTGCCACTGCTTACAAGGTGGGGTGCAAGATTCAACAGTGCCCAGGAAGCAAACCCAGGGCAGGCAGCAGCCCCTTGAGCAGGAACTAGAGCTATGCACAGCCAGGAGAAATCACACAATAACCTTATAATAACTTTTTTTTTTCCAATTAATATTAAGCAAAAAGCATTATAAAAATAAATGCCATTATATGCCATTATAAAAATGCCATTATATGCCATTATAAAAATAAATGGAGTAGCAAGATGGTTAAGGCACTTGAGAGCAGATATATACATCTCTAAATCATGAGATTAAATCCTGTTCATATCAGCTACAGCTGGAAAAGGTGAAGATTGTAAAAATTTCAATCTTAGTCTTTTAGTACAATTTAATGCAAAATATCTACCTTTTTCTGCCCTCATGTCTTCTTTTGCAGTGCTAAAAGAATACTGCTTAGAAGTGTTGTAAGACATTTTAGATAAGCAAAAATGGAATACATGGATGATCCATCATTCTTTGAAGTCAGTTGGAAGTTTCTCAATGATTTAACATATTTTGAATTAAGCCCTGGAGTAGCAGTTATACTGTGTATGAAAAACACATTAGACAAAAAATCATTTAGGTCAACATCTTTCAAATGGCTAAATACATGGTCAAGTTTACTCAGATTTGTGGAGCTGCACAGAAATTTGCAGATTTAGGATAAGACAGGCATCTTTCAAGAGGCAAGCCCTGAAGCTATGAAAACCATTGCTCAGTGGGAAGTCTGTGTAGAACTCCTCACTCTCACTATGCTGTTACTGCCTGCTGAAAACATTTTTACAAGAGTTAATGGGAAAAGAGTAATTTTTCACAACTAAAGATTCCTTTCTGCTAGAGAAATCCAAGGAAGAGCACTGATCTCTGTTGCCTTGACAACATTTCCTGAAACACTCAAGCATTAAAGTATTCAGTATGCTCAAGAAAGTTGCAATATCTATTTCATATTGGACATTTACCACATTTATTGTGTTGGCATGCACTCATCTGTCATCTGTGAGCATTTGTCACAGACAGCAATGTGCCAAATAATACACAGAAATATCTGAGCTGACTTAAATGCACATGGTATGTTTCCTGCATATTTCCATGGCTACTGAAAGTTGTCACATCTATGGCCTAGAAAAAAAGAGCATTCTTCCATGGTTTGTGGATATTAGCAAAATAAGTCTTGTCTTTCTCCTAATGCATTTCTTAATTGAGCAAAGGGATCACCTCTACGGAGTGGCTGGAGGGAGTCTGTCCTTGAATCTCAGTCTGAACCCAAACCTTGGCTTTTCTCATGGTTTTTTTTTTGAGGGTGCTCCAGGGGCACAGCATTGCTGCTTCTGAGATGAAGACTCTTAGGTCCACATGAGGAGTGGCTGTCTCTCCTGCTGGCTGTTCATTGTAGGAGACTGAAAAATCTGACTTTCTCAGAGGTGCTAAAGCCATACTGATGGACAAAACAAGCAGGAGTTGCAAGTCTGAAATGTTGCAAAGAATCTCAACTTCTCTTTAAATAAAAATAAATAAATAAGTGAAATAGGCTTGTACGGGTAAAATAGACAGCACCAGCCTCTGAGAACCCAGAGCTAACTTTCATGTTTTCATCTCCCTTCAGTTTTTCGACAGATTGCCCTGGATATAATAAGAATAAGCAGAAAATTGGCTTGCTGTTAATCACTTCTGATCCATTAGAGGGAAGTGTTTGTACACAATGTACTACATAATTCCCTCCAACCACTTCTAATAATTTCTTTGGATGAAGATGATGAGATAGCATACTCTGCTTCTGACATAATGAATTATTTTATTGACAAATGAAATGTAACGATCAATATATTTACTACAGGACATTTGCTATAATAATTTTTATTAACAAAGGCAAAATACGAAGTGCTTTGGGTTTTTTTCTGACTGCATGTTAGTAGGCATAATTTGGGCTGGGCAGACATAACCTCTACCTAGACAATTCCTGTAAGGGTACTACTTCACACCAAGAATATGGTTTCCTTCTCAAGGGAGAAACAGCAGAACAAGAGACAACCCACATGATATAAATCATCAAAAATACTGAAATTTCCCAAAGAAACATTGCCAAAGAAAACAAAGAGGGAAGACAGTAATCCTTCTGTGAGGATCTCAAGCTTCATCTAAATTAAAACTTCAGGTGAACTGAAAGGTTCTGGATGACTTCCAGTGCAGGATAAGGAGACTGTTAATTGTCCTGCCTCAAACAGGTCTGCAGCCCTCTCTGAACTGTGGCTTCCTGTCCTGTGAATTATCTCCTGTAGCTGCTTCCGATCTCATCTCCATTATTACCAGAGGATTTATGTCATGCTCTGACCCCATCCTTTAGACGACCTCTGCTGCCCAAGGGGACACACGTGCTGACACATGATTTTCTCATGCTAGCTTTTGACTTATTAGTTCCTTGAGTCATATTTAGAGGCAGCATTTAGTACTGCCCCTTTGGAACTTTGTGCATCTCTGACAGTGAGGAGCCACGAAACAAGCCCACAGTTGTCATAAACTGCTCTGGTTCTTGAACAGTGGCTGCTCACCTGTATCTTCCAAACTTTTCCAGCACCACTTAAAAGACACAGAGTTGTCTGAATGTCTGTCCTGCATCTGCATTCCCAGATGATGCTTGGAGAACTTTTTAATCATGGACTATCCAAGCTGCTAATAGACACTGCAATTCAGTTAAGCCAGTGTCTGAATGGCCTCCCTAGCTACACAATGCTAATTTTTTTTGTGAAAATTTCTAATGACCTGGCCAGCCTACACCTTACAGACAACTTCTAGAGGCCGTTGAGGAGTTTGGTCTCAGTTATGTGCTAAGAACCACTGCTGCCCTCTGCTGCAGTATTTTGGGTTGTGTCTCTGATAACCAGTGAGAGCCATAAATATTCAAGTAAAATTTCTAGACTTAACCAGAACTGAGCACGCTTAATGTTTCCATTATTGACAAGATCATTCAAAAGCTCTGTTTCTAATTCATCAGAAAAGTCTGATGCTGCAAGGGCCAGGTTAAATAGAAAAAACTTTATCTTTTTATCTGATTTTGACTCTTAGAAGAGGGACACCCTTGCAAGAGTTTGGACATGCTTCCTTTCTGCAGCAAATCTATCTCATCTTCTGATAATAAATAGCCATAGAAGAATAAGAACTATGAAGTGAGAAACTCACCTTGGGGTCAAAGTGAGCACCAAGGTTCTGGGATACATCCCTGAATGTTAACTTAAAGTCTGATGGATAGCCAAGTGCCCGGTCAATTGAACTCATCTTTCCTTAGTCTCAGTTTATCCACTTCTGATGGGATGCAGCCCATGACCCCTCGAACAGTTAGGTTCCTTTCTCACTGATGCTAAGAAGAGTAACATGAGTGCAACCTTGCTATATTCACAGCTACTTCACAAAATGCTCAAGATACAAATAGTTTATTTCTTCCCTCCACAGACTCCAAAAACCCTTTCTTTTGTTATTTTCATCTGAATAGGTTGCATTGCTCATAAGTGAGAGCAACTGTCACGTACACCTAAAACAATTTTAGAATTATCTTATGTTTCCCTATCTCACAAATTCAATTACTTCTCTCCTGCAGTGCTTCCTGCACAGCATTGCAACTATGGTGTCTCCAATACACAATGCTAAATTGCAAAAACTCATCAGTAGACAGGAACAGATAAGCAGATGGTGGCAGGTCAGAAGAAGAAAGCCAGAGACACAGCCTTCCTACTCAGGGGAAAACCCAGGCTGCTCTCAGCAATTATCTGTGCATGTCTCCAAAGGAATTAGATACACATTTCAAAGGAGACAGGCTGAGATCTGGCTCATGAAAGAAGTGTGCATCCTTCCAGTGCATCCTCCAAATGCTCAGGGTGTCCACACAAGCTCTGAGTCCTTCATGGTGACTGGTTCATATTCTGAATGCTGAACCAGAGAAACCTCCACAACAAAAACCACAATAGCATTTTATGTCAAACCTGAAACTTGTTCCAATAGGGCTGACACAGTCTTATATGTGTAGTAGATGGGACACAAAGAAGGGAACTTGTAACACACTTTCACTTGCAGCTCCCAGCTGTTTTTATTTTTTGTGACACTTTCAGGTTTATTCTCAGTTATTTACTCAAAAACATATACTCCAGCTCCTGACCTGAGCTCAAGGCTTAGGTTCTTTCCACTAAGCAGAGTTTCCTGCAGGGACAGGAGTTTTGTTTCTCATATCTCAATGACAAGGAAGGTCCTTTGTGTTTTGGCCCCTTAAACAATTCAGTCATGACACAGGAATTCAAGCATAGTTCAAGGGTTCCAGCTCAAAGGGGACTTACCAGAGCCATGAGAGATGGAGGTTGGTGCTGACATCTCTAAAAAGATTTGATGGGTTTCAATGAGGACGTTGAGGACTCCAAATAAGAGTCAGCAAAGGAGATTATTCAGATGGTTTCTGCCTTCTCATTTCTGAACTCATAATTTACCTCTCCAGCACATTTCTCCCTCTCACCTTCTCAGCATCATTCAGATCATGTATAAATCTCATGTGGTAAGTTCTGACAAACTTATGGTTACCAAAAGTGATTCCAGTACTCAAATTACTTCTGTAAATATATCAAATCTGACAGGGAATAAGCAGTGCAATGTGCTTTGCAGATCACCATTAAGAGAGAAAAACAGAAACCACAGATCCATAGAAACTAGTACAATTAATTCTATATCACACACTTTTCCTGACTGCAAAACTAAAACACTGAAAATAATTCTGAAAATCAGCAACTTTGTTCTAGAATCAGCAGGAAGCCTTTCTATGAGGATTTTTGTATTCTCTGCAGTTATGTGAGAACATAATGGGTGGCTCAATTCTTCATAAACTCTAGTTCACAAAACACCTACCTCTAGGACTTTCCCAGTAATGAACTGGTGACATGCTTCACACTTGACTCCAAAAAGAACTTGGTAGTCCTTTTCACAGTAAGGAGCACCATCTCTGAAAAAAAAAAATCATAAATTACAAACCACTTCTTATTAAACAGGCTACAGCATGACTTACTCTCTTCATTTGTCTTCAGTTTGGAACTCCTACACACAGACCCAGGTAAAAGGGGAGAGTTCAAGGGAAACATGTTGTAGTACAAGAAACAAAAATCATATTCTCACTAATGCCTCTTAGAATTATTCCTTAAATTTCCATCAAGAGAAGCCATCCAGGACAAACTACTGAAATAAACCTCCTTCTTTAGAGCAGACTCTCTACACCTGCAGATGGTACAGTTTCAGGGAATCAGTGTAACTGTCGCTGGGATTAGAGGAAATCACAGTCTATCACATGCAGACAGTTTTTGTTCACTTTAGGGAAAAAAAAATCTTTGGTAGGCTGCAAGACTATAAGCAGTTACTTTTAAGTGTAAGGTAAGGTAGTATTTTAGTGTGAACGAGGAACATACAGTAAAAGTGGAAACACTAGTCAGCCTAGGAGCATTTCTCAGGCATCAGATTTTTTTTGAGAAATTACAGATGCTGCTTCTTATAAATATTATACACACCAGAATGACAGGTTTGTGAAATGGACATTGTTTCCTTATTTTTGTCTTTGCTATATGCTTGAAGGGGTAAAAGAAATGGTATCTTCATTTCCTATCTTTTATCATTTCTCTATTCTCTTCCTCTACACCTTCTTCCACTCAAAACTCTCTTCATTAGTTTCTTATATGAAGATGAGAAATACAATGTCAGGTCAACCACACCATCACATTTACTCTATTATCTGGCAAAGGCAAGAAATGAACAAATTCCTACTTTTTTTTCCTCAAAATCACATGTTGGAAAGCAAAATGACACAATGCTTTATCTGGCCACTACAGAAAACACGTGCAATAAACCACCTAATTCTCTATGGGAATGTGGAATCACACCTCTTTCAGACTGGTATTAAATACAGACTGGTGTCATTAAACGAGCTTTCAGTTGTACTTTGCAGTCCACTTTCCCAGCTCAGCTCTCACTGGGAACAAAGACTTTGTTGTATATGAAAAGGTGGTCAAAACAGGACCTCCAGATGTGATTTTTGCTGCAAGCTCCTCTCTGCTAGCAGCTAAAACTGTGCCAGGAGTTCATAAGAGAAGCAGACAGAGATTACTCACTTGCTGATGTATTCCCCAGTTAGGACCTTCCCACAGGCCTTGCACTTAAAGCACCCCAGGTGCCACTGCTTATCCAGGGCTAGCAGTGCTTGTCCATTTTTGATGTCTCTTCCACAGCCAGCACAATCTGCAAACAAGCAAACAGATGCATTTGTTGTCAGCTACTTGGTTTATTAACCTTAATTAACTGCCCACCTGTCACAGCATTTGGTAGCCAAAGGGACGAACTGCACAGCAGTGCAAAGGTACATCTTCCTTTCCTTAAACCCTTCCCAGGTCCTGCACAAAGACTCAGTCTTTCTCATTACAGACATTCTCAGTAGAAGAGGGAAGTACTTCTGTTTCTCATGCTGCTTATGATTCAAAGACCACCTGGCAAGCTCTGTACAAGCTCTTGAGATTCTGTCAGGAACAAGCTGCGAGAAAGTCCTCACTGCACAAAGTTCCTCTCTTGTACAGCAAGCAGTGTCTGTGGTTTTGCTTTAGCAACACCCTGAGAGCTCGCACGGAGCTGAGCGAGCAGCGCCAGGACTTGTCCTGTCCCCGTTGGGTGGCAGCAGAGCCCCGCGTGTGGCACAGGGAGCAGGGCACACACCCGCCTGCAGGGACAGCCCAGGACACTCATCTTCCTCCAGGACACTCATCTTCCTCCAGAACACACACCTGCCTGCAGGGACAGCCCAGGACACACACCCTCCTGCAGGGACAGCCCAGGACACTCATCTTCCTCCAGGACACACACCCTCCTGCAGGCACAGCCCAGGGCAGGGCTGACAGCCCTGTCACTGCGGTGGGGGCTGCAGGGAGGGCGTGTTGCCACCCACCCGCAGCTATGGGAAGCCGAAGTTCTCCTGGTCTCTAACTGGCAAAAGGACTCTGGCTCAGGAGTTTTGGTACTTTGCTGGTAGTCACTTTTCACTGCAATCAATCCTGGAGGACCCTGATGGCAGAAAGGGAACCAGAAGCACTCTGTCCCAGGGGTGCCACAATGTCTCATGTTATATCAGAAATCTCTAGCTCGGCTCCAAGCTTCCATTCCTCTCCCTTCAAACATAAAATACTCAAAAAGATTTCCTGTTAGGGAGCAGTCCAGCACACGGTAAGATCTGAAGAGACTGATGTGGCAGACAGCACTGAACTGCAAGGGTTGTGCTCTGTGCCCAGCCTCAGGGGACAGAAGGATTGAGGGAGGGGAGGGCCTGGAAGCCCAGTGAAGTGGAAAGGGAATGCCCATCCACTGAGGCACTCATGGAAGCCACAGAGACAGCCTGGAACAAAAGATTTTCCAGATATTACTATCCCCAGACTTGGTGTTCCCTTGGTGAATGCCTGAAACATGAACAAATCACAACAAATTGAGACAAACAGAACTGAGCAATGTGAGTTGTTAAAGCCCAGGCAGCAGGGAAAATATCACCCTGGCTCCAACACTCAAGCTGACTGAGCCCAAAAACTTCCATCTCCTCATGGGATTAAGCCCAGGCAACACCATGCCTTGCAAAAGGGCAAGTCCAAGTTTATTATCACAACTGATAATGAGAGCAGAGTCAGTCCTTTTGACTAAAGGGCATGACTTTTGTTTGTTGGATAACGGGCCAAAAGAACCCCAAATATGTGCTGCACATTCCTGCTATCCAGGAATCCACCACTGCATGTCCCTCTTCCTATCAGCATTCTTATTCTCAAATCCCCTAAAAAAGGAGGGGAGGGGAACTAAGCACGGTGGTATCTTGTAACAAAATGCGAGTCACAGACTTTTGGTACAACTTGGACTTGAAAAGCAGCCCTGAGATGTCCTAATACCAGGACTTTGCTCTAGAGGACATATGTTACAAGCTGAAATCATGAAATGACAAGGAGTGACACCACGTAATGTATCCCTCTGCTCTGCCATGACAGCTGAAGGCCCCATGCCAGTCTGTGATGACAGCAAAGGCTGGAACGGGTCACCAAGGGAGGCTCTGGAATTTCCAGCACAGGGCTGAGGAAGGGACAAACACGTGTCAGAGTGGCTTTGGCATGCTGATCTCGCCTTTGGTTTGGGGAGGATACTACATCATCTCTTGAGGTCCCTTCCAGCCCTCATTTCCTTAAGCTAAATCTGAAACCATGCAACATGACTTTGAGAACAAATGAGATCCTTCCACAGTCCCAGTGGCTGCTGAACTACAGTTTTAAAGCAGCACCCATTTCTCAGCTCCCTAGCACTACTGCTTCCTCCTGGTGTGCCAGCTTCCACAGCCAACCTGGGGCCTGGCACACTGTGATGCATTCCCTGCTATTTTCCCTCAAAAAAATCTGCTGTATTTTCCATGCTGTTTTAATTTTTGTCTGGGAAACTTCAGTGAAGCTGAAATTTCCATGAAGCTGAAATTTCTCAGAAATTGAATCAATAAAGAGATTTTTAAAACACTTAATTTCCGAGGCAGTGGGAATAGAGAACCTGCCTTACACAAAAGGTCTACCTAGTCCAGCATCTTTATTGATGCCAAAACCAGATACATGGGGGAAGTAGGGATCCATGGAGTACCTCTGACTGTTTAATTGCTTCTTTGTAAGCCAAAGTCACAGTAAGTCTGAGCACCAGACTTAGCATTGTGCTCATGTTTAATACCTGGGGTTGGCAGCATCCTTTTATTATTCTATAGCACCAATGACATCTACACTCTTTCTGGGTTCCTTGAAGTGTTTTGCAAAAGAAAATTAACATCATTTCCATTCTACTAGTACAACAGACACATTCAATGTCTAGAAGCAAAGTAAACTAATAGCCCAGTGCTGCTGTATTAGGCTGAGATGGCTTTTAAATAAATCTGATTTTAATTCTGACAAAACTGTTGAGTATATACATGAAAAGCATGCAATTATTATCTCCTAAAATAGAAAGTGAATAGGGCTGGGCTGGGCTGGGCTAAGAAAAGACCATTTGTTCATCCAAATTCTACAAATAAAAACCATTATGATCTCAGGCCTGCATGAGGCACATCTAAGCCCTTGGCTGAATGTCATCAGTGTATGCAGGCAGGATCTCAGTACCACATTAAGCACAATCTGTATCTGTCTAACCTATAACTAGCACATGCTGCGAATAAAAGCGCTGTGAGGTAAGAATAGTGGTCCACAACCATATGCCAGAGCAGACTGGAAAACCTGACAGTCTTTCCCCAGTTTGTGTGCAATGGTTCACACCATGGTGCTCTCTGGTTTCATACCTGGTCTAACACACTGCACCGCTTGAATATGAGCTTTCTTGCATTTTCTTTTTGCCATATCACCTGGATTCTTCCTTACTGCCATTCCTTGCACATCACACATCCAGCAGTGCCGAGATAACAAAGAGGAGGAGGCAGACAGTGCAGAGTGCTGGTTAACATGCAGAGAGAGCAGTACAGCTCCCTGATGCACTTAGATGTATGTCATATTTGACATGTCTGGGTACAAAAGAAAATGCCTGGACAAAAGAACTGTGCTGTGGAGTCAGCCAGCCCAAAAGCATGGGAAAGTAGGGGGACAGGGCACGTCACTATAATATAATATATGACTTAGACCTCCACTCTCCCACCACCTTTAGCAGCCCCACTAAAAGACACAGGTCAGGCTGAGCTGCCAGCCATGACACCTTGCTTGTAAAGATATGAGAAAATGTGTTTCCCTTTTTAGCATCTGCACCACCCCAGACATCCAGGAGTGAAGCATCCTGCACAGCAAGCCATTTGTCACTGTCTAAATTAAGCAGTGGCTTTTCTGCCTTTGCCTCCCTCCCCTGCTCTCAGCCAATAGTGCACAGGTGAGCTCAGAGCTGATGCAGCTCTGGGATTAACCCTCAGCACACAGAGTGGGACTTTACTCACTCCCATGTGGATTGCTTTACAAATTTAATAGAAAATATATCTTTATCCCACATTCTCTGCTCATCCCATAAGATTTTTGAAGGAGAAACCATCTCTATGTGCTTTTGTCCTAATAAAGAGGGATATGCAAAGTCATGTGAATGATTACACCAACTCTGCTTCATGCAGGGTCAGCTCTGTGAACAAAGCTAATAGCAGTCAGATTTAATTAAGTCACCAAAGAGTTCATTTCAATCCTGATGGCCATCAGAAGCACATATCTAAGAGATAAAGTCTGAAGCTACCACAACCCCCCAGGTCACAGGTATTTTGTACTCTTATTCCACTCCTTGTATAAAACATTGTATAAAACATTGATACATGAGCTTTACAAAGACAGCACCAGCAGGGTTCTGTTCTGAAACAGGAAAAGCAAGGAAGAATTGGGGAGGGGGGGGGGGGAGATTTTTGTTATTATTTTAATACTTAGAAGAAACAATAAGTTTTCATTGAACTGACACAGAAATACATAGTCAAATATAGCTGGACCTAAAGAGCCAGTGATTTGGAAGTGATGAAAGAGGCAAATATTATCAGTGGAGTTAAGGTCAAGAAATCTCTAAGTATAAATGGCTCTTAGTCACCTTGAAAAGCAACTTATATCCCAGTAATTCTTCTGTGGCAATTTGAAGATTGTGCAATTACAATTTCTCATAGAGGTGGGGAGACCACAGTTTTTTCTCAGTCACCCTTTAACAACAGATCAGGCAACGCCTTCTAAAGCCTTGCTTTAAAATTGAAAGGTTTGATGAAGTCATGCAGGCTTTTCCAGATCTTCAAGATATTTCTGCCAAGGCTAAAAATACAAATTCACTATGTTCACAGCATGACAAAGGTTTTCAAAGTTTAAAGCAGAAACATTTGGTGGTCACTGAGGCTGTGATAAGTTCTGGAAGTCAGAGCAGGGCATACAATATTGGGAATTTTACATGCCGGATTTGAGTCTGAGCATGTAACTCAGGAAATCTGCTGCCAAACCCATTCTCTTTGCCACTGCAAGGATGGGAAATGTTTGTCAGAACAAATTCACTACTGCCCTTTTGCTGAAGGCAAAACAAACCCACATAGGCAGCCTTGTGCTCCTGAAATCTAACAATAAGAGGCTGGGCGCATACAATGGAGGGAAATAAATTTCCCATGGGAAGTGCAGTATAGCTTTGACAGTTTATTATAAATGGCAAGTTGGGAAAAACTGATACTTTCAAAACAAGTAGTTAGAGAAAATAAAACTATTTTAGTTGATTAAATAGGGAAGGAAATCCCAATGGCATGAACTGGCATTCTTTGCTTGCAGCACAACTCCCTGGAACCATCTGAGTGCCCAACACTGACTTGTCTTTTTAAGAAACACGTTGTTGTACTTCATGGATGTATCATTTGACTAGTGCTGTCCCCCAGAGGCCAGTATGGGGCCCAGTCCTGTTTAATATCTTTATTCATGACCTAAATTGCACCAGGGTAGGTTTATGTTGGACATTAGAAAGAATTTCCTCAGAGAAAGTGTGATTAGACACTGGAATGCACTGCCTGAGGAGGTGCTGGAGTCACCATCCCTGCAGCTGGTTAAGGAAAGCCTGGATGTGTCACTCAGTGTCATGGTCTGGTTGACACAGTGGTATTGGGGCATAAGCTGGACTCAATGATCTCAGAGCTTTTTTCCTAAATGATTCTGTGATTACTGTAAATTGCTGTTTCATCACCTGATTTATTTTGAAATGATTCAGAAGGTTGAATGCTCTTCCCCACCCCCAGTTGGGTTTGTATTGATTTAAGTGTTTAACAGAGAAAGACAGTTCCTTATTTCCACATCTTTCTACTCCTCATTCCCAAAGGAGACCAAACCAAATGACCTTCTGCCACGTTACTCCAGCCAACTGTCCCTGAAAAAATTATCACCAAGTTAAACCTTTTTCCACTGCATCAATCCCAGTTCCTTCTTCAACCCAATCTTTCAAACAGGTATCTGAACTGAGAATAAGAGGGTGGATGAAACAGGAGGAAGAAAGACCAAACATGCTACACACAGTGAAAGAGTTTTTAATTGTCCTATTAAGGAAAGATAAAGCTTTTGGGTTTCTTTCCATCCCAGCACCCCCAGAGCCCCACCTGTAAAACTACTCTAAAGGATAAACCAGGGCCAGGTACATATAAGCTGAGGTCAGTCTTTTATCCCATCATTTCTTCTACCACATTTCAGTACTCAGGTAGCTCCTCATTCCCACAATTCCCACTCACGGTGCCCCAAGGGAACTGCACCATTATCTCAGAGCTTCATTGTTTAATACCCAGTTCATGATAGCACATTGTGTCTCTTCATTTGCAGACTATTTTGGATAATTTTCAGCTGTTACTTTTGGAAAACAAGCAATTCCAACAGGTGCAAACTCCCCAAAATAGGAATGAAACTTATGACAACCTTTAGGAAGGTGTTTATGTCCTTATAACACATGGCAAACTAAGGTCTGGCTAACAGCTAATTCACTTTTCACATTCTTTTGAAGTGACCTCTGATTCCTGACTTACTACCTGGCAGGCTTTCTGAACATGACAATTCCCAGATACTCCTGTCCCTGGGGATCTGCTCTATAGTTGTGTTCTCCAAGCTAGTGATCCCTCCTCATGCAACACCCATTTACTGAGGAATTCCTTGCACCTCCCCCAGAACTTCCTTTGGAATTAGCTTTGGAGTAGCATTCCTCCAGTAAAACCTGGGACATGAGCGGGTTTTGATTTCCAAGTTCAAGACGGGGTTACACACAGGCAAGTAAGAACTGACACATATTTAGTACTGTCCAACTTTCTGTAACACAAAAGCATCCAAAAGAAATGGGGAAACTGGACGGCAAACACCTTCCTGAAGAACAGTTATTTTTTGAAAGGAATTTTCTGGCAGAAAACTCATAAATCAGAAATTTCCTGCCCTGCCACAACTATATTTTAAATACAGTTGCTCTCTATCACCCAGAAGTTCAGTTTCTAACAAAGCTTCTACACCTCCAGAGAAGGATTGAACACAGTTTATCAAGCAGCATTAAAATACCAGTCCTTATAAACTAGGAAATAGCTGTGCAAATGGAGGCTACTTGAGTAATTTACCCATTTTTCTGAGTGAGGATATAAAGTGAAATAAAATGAATCCTAGAAAGTAATTCAAATTATGAAAATGCTTCAAAAACGCCAAGCATTCTTCAGAAGAATAAATCATCTTGAAACAATAATACAAATTGGCCAGTGTCATTAAAAGAATTGCATATTCTTAGGCACAATCGAATGGCTTTTGCCAGAAAGGAACTCTGCTTGGGTTTGCATAATTTCTTGAACTTTTATCATGTCATGAACGTTGATTTGCTTCTTTTATTCTTAGAAGGGGGGATGGGGTAAAATTTTAGACTCACTGTATGTATTAAGTCATAAATGTAGCTGCCCTGCAAGGTTATTACAATCAAATTCAGACTAAAGAAATGGAGAATTAAACAGAATGACATTTTAAAAATAGAAGATTTCATTTATTATCTGAGTTTAAAGTTTTCATTAAATCAAAGTTAAAAGTGGGATCTGAAAACACAGGGAAAAAACTTGCTTACCTTTTCTTATTTATGAGCAAAATTAGGGTATACAAGATGTGCCATTTTCAAAAATTTTTAAGGTCATGGTGATCCAAAGAAAATAGTTTTATAAGCTACAGAGTCTTGAAAAATACAAATTCCAAAGCTGAAATATATTGTAATGCATTTACAGACTTCATGTGTCTAGCAAATTTCTTAAAGTAAAAAATATCTAGAGATACTTTATTCATTCTAAGTAAAATTTCAACTTTCATTCTGATAGAGTTTGACAACTCATTAGCAAAAATAGTTAGGGGAAAATACAGATGTTAAATAATATGATGACTTTATGCAGAGCTATATTAGTTTAAGTAGACGTGTACAGATATGAAGTACCCTCATGTTTATCAATTAGTATTTTATAATTAAAAATCTAAATGTAATCCACAGTTACAATCAGTCAGTCTAATCAAGATTTCCTGGGTTATTGAACAAACCATTATTAAAATCAATGATTTAAATCACTGTTTGGAATCAATCAACAGTGTTGTCCATAGTATGCTTTTATTCTATTGTAAACAGAAAAAGAAGAGATATGGGACAATGTGTGCCCCTTCTGTCAAGTTCCCCAAACCCTCAACTGAATCTCCAGTAGCCGAACACAGGCTTGAATGCCACAGAGATATGGGAGTGCTTCTGCTCATGTAAACAGACAAGCCAAGAATGAAATGAGAAAAATGTTGTGTTACAGCACACAAAAAACATTAAATCTTAAGGCTCGAAATTTTAAAAAATTTAAAAAAATTAAAATTAAAGAAATTAAAAATTAACTTTTAAAAATGCATGTTCACAACCACAACTGTTGAGCCTCTCTAAGTTCCCCAGGGCCCTCACTGAAGTTATGGATATTGTGGGTGAATATTCCTTAACACAAGTGAGCTCAGTGTCTCACACAAGGCCCATCTCCATCCGTGCCAAGTACCTGTGTAGCTTTGACACAGTGTAAAATTGGAGAATATTTCCTAAGAATAAGCTCAAAATCATGTGTTGGATGTTGCTCAACACCTTTTAAAATCACTGCAGATCTCTTGTTTAGCAACAGTCAGACAACTTTCCCCTGCACTTTTAAATTCTCTATGGAATTGAAGGAGTACTCAGAGAGATCCAGGAAAAAATTATAAAGAACAAAAAAAATGAAAAATTAGACAAATGTGGCCAAGCAGTTACAAATCCAAGCTGCAGACTTTTCCCAAGAACTATGATTAAAAGGAATTTTGCATCCATTTTAGTTAATTTCTAATGGAGAAGTTTGTGATGCTCATACATCAGCTCTGACATTACTTTTGGCAGCAATCACTTATATTTTTATCTAATGAAAGGACAGTTATTCCTGACTATAGGACTGCATTAAGAATTAAAGAGCCTTTAAAGGAGGACTGCAAAGTAAATTTGCTTCTCCATTTTGATGTTCTGTTGTTTCAAATACAAGTTCACTTTCATGCCACTTTCTGGGCAGTGAGACAAAAGATAGCTCCTATTTTTTCCTTCCCACCTCCTCCTCCTTCAGCAGGTATGGTATGTTGGTTCTTCTTTACTTCAGTATTACCAGACCCTTGTTGGAAGTTTCAATTATTTACTGGCAACTTTACTGCCTGCATCTTTTTCAAAGATATAAGGCTATTGAATAATTAGCAAAGACACCTTTTTCCCACAGGTCCATTAAGCTTCTTATTTATATCACAATAAAGCAAAGATCCCCAGTTGTGAGGCCAAATCCAAGCCTGCAGACTCTGTACTGATAGGCATGAAAGTATTTGTCCCAAAGAGCTGACATTCTTTGAGCCAGAACATAATGTGCAAAACAGACAAGGACAAACACACAAAACACGATGTGAAATCTCCACGTGGACGCCGGCTGGCTGGGGAGCAGCTGCACCAAGGATTATTCACGCACATGGAACACTTTTGTGGCTCAGTTTGAAAACTCTGGTCTTAACTCACAGGAGAGACTCTTATAAAGAAAGGGAAGTTGAAATATCTTCCCTCTGCTCCTTTCTAAATTGTATCACCACTGGCATTTATAGGACACAAGTATCTCTTTCGCTGAAAAGAAACAATGGTGAAAGTCTTCCTCATCATTTCGAAAGATGAATTTTTCAAAATGAAAACTCCTGTTAGGTGATTGTAATGCTTCAGTTTCTTTTGGCTAGGGGGGGTTGCCCCAGAAAACACACTTTTCACTTGAAATGCAGTTTCTTAGCTAGTTCATGGACATCACTAAAACTGATCCAACCTTTGAGCAAAAAGATAATCAGAAATAACTAAAACTTCCAGACCAGCACCCAGATAAGGAACCAACAGAGAAAGGGCTCAACCTCAGGTAGAAAATGACACGGCATTCTTATTACAGAACTAATTATTGTGAAAACAGTGAATTTCCCAAGGGAAAAAACCTCAGTTTGAGGAAGAGGGACTAAACTATATTCAAAGACATGTAGTCTCTTCTGGATTCCAAAGATGATGCCTGGGCCAGAAGAGTGCTGGCTCGAGCTCCACAGCCTGCTGGCACCACCTCCTGTGCCTGTCCCAAGTAGGGGGATCTCTGTACAACTGCTCTGCTCTCAGCTGCACTTCTCACAACACCCCTTGTGTGCTCAAGAAAAAATGGAAGCCAGTGTGGTACTTTTTAAAAATGAAGGATGACTAAACTGGAGACTTTTGTTTTCAAAGTCTGCATTAGTTCATTTACCAGTTGCCTTGGGGAGACTTCACTGATAAAATGCCCTAATGGAAGGCATTTTATACAACTGCGCAACTGCAGAGTTGCAGTTTTGCCCAAAATTTAGAAATAACAGGTGCCTGCACAACTGGTTTTCTGGAGAGACAACGTGAACCTTACACACAGTGCATTACCATGCAGCCAGAACACAACAGAGAGTAGAAAGGACTAAAGACAGTACAAACCAGGCAATCATGATACCAAATACAAAACCCTGGGCACTGTTTAAAACACAAATAGCAATTACTGGGATACATTACTGCATTACTACTTTTTTGGGCCCCAAAATAAAAAATTTCATGTCTTTGACAGAATCTTGAAAACCCTGAACTATCCAAGGCATCAACACCTCACTTTTAGTCAGTGTTATCTACTTGTCCCCTGTTTCTGTGCTGCTCTACATCTGTCCCAGTCACTTTGCTTTATACTTCACATGCCATTTATCAAGCTGTCATATGAAATAAAACAATAACAAAACCAAACACCACTCATTTCATTTGCCTGCAAAGTGATTTACAGGTATTTGTTATTAGATTTCCTGCTGAACGAAGATTCCAAAGTTAGTGCACTGTGTATTTCTAGCAGTAGCCAAGGAATAGGATTGATTAAATTATAAATTATGATTATTCTACAGTATCTGAATACTGAAGAAGACTTTTTTAAATTTACAATAAATGGAGTCACTGAAATGGCTCTTCAAGAAAATAGCTATAATTTCAAGTAACACATGTGCAGTGATAAAAATATATTACTAATATAAATAAGGTAAATAAGTACTGTGGCCCCAACTAATACTAAAAAAAAAAAAAAAAGAAAAGTAATTATTTAGTATTCTCTATTCTCTCATCTGATTTTCACTGCTGTGCACTACAATAGAGTGTAACAATATTCAGATTAATGTTATTCAATGATAACTCCTGTATTCAGACACATTTGATTTTCCTTGAAATCATCCAAGCAAAGCTGTCAGTAAGTTTTCATTTGTGTGAAGTAATAGACACTGGAAAATGGCATGTCAGCATTAATGCAGACATTCTAGGATAGAAGGCTTCCTTTCACATCACACAAGGAATCAAACCTGATATATTTGCAGTCTACTGAATTCCCTGAAACTTTCCTTGTTTTAAGGAAAGTCTCCTCTAGTGACCTACTTGAAACTAATCACAGGAAGCTGACAGCAATATAGGATATAAAATAAATGTAAAGTGTGAATCAGAGACTCTCCCAGAAGAACTTGCACTTTAAAAAATCCTTTCAAAAATGGCAAAGCATTTGAAAAAAAATATGTGTGTATTAGCCAGCAGGAGAAACCTGGAAGTAATCTGAAATACTTTAGACTAATTAAAATTAACTCTCTGGTGCCAGCAAGATACTTTTCTGTATCTAAGCCAACTTTTGCACAAAGCTAAAGCAGCAACTGGCATATCTTTGAAGACAGAGGATGCTTCATTGATTTTTTTTTTTAATTGATTCGTTCTCAACTTATAACATAAGCTGTTCTCATTTTCATTTGTCTGTTTTGCAGAGTTTTGCACTAAAACAACCTGAAACTCTGTACTACATATTTCTGCAAGTCTTTTGTCCATAAAAGAACAAGATGCACCGTGGCAGGTGCCTACAGATTTCAAAGTAGTGCACTCTAAGCTGTGGAGAGCAGGAGCTCTCTTGCTGTGTGTACTGGCAAACCAGTTTGTCAGGAGGACACAGTTATGATTAAAAACCCCAATAAATCTCATCCCAAGTCACACAAAATGTTGTTTTATAATCCTTGCTACCTATGGCTTCAGTGTGGAAGCCAAGAAGCAATTCCAGCAGAGACCATGGCTGTGGGAAGTGAATATCCAGCTCTCTGGCTTGCTAAGTATCAGACAAGGTGAACCTGTCATTTTCTAGGGGCATTCTGGCACCTGGAGGCAGGCATGTGGCAAGTGCCACGCTGCTGGACAGGTGTGCCACCTTTGGAGAGCCGGATCCAGATTCTTCTATGCTCTGGCACGTTTAGAAAAAGAATATCAGTACTGTCCAAGGTCGCTATGCCTTGCAGTTCCTTGCCAATTATGCCTCCTAGGTATCAATTTCCACATCATTCCTCTGTCTCAGAAGGATTCTCTGTGTGCCCCAAGTCCCTCATAAATTTTCATGTTGCTTTTTAAGTCTTGTAAGCCATTTTGCAGGTTCTGAAATTCTTCCTTAACTGATTAAGCCTGTGCATTTTCAGCTGCAAATCTACAATTATGGTAGAAAAGCATTACTTCCCAGACAGAGAAGCATGATAACAAAAAAAAAAAATCTCTCATTTTCCCTTTGTCTGAGGGTTTGATTACATTTTCTCAGGCAAATCAGATATCCCAAGATTCACTTGACTCATCCACGGAGCACAAACATTTTCCATCTTTGTCTTTCCATAGCACTTTATAATCCCAGGATCTCAAAGCCAAGCACCAGGAGAAAATATAGAGTTTCTCCCTGAAGGAAAACCACCTGGTGTCACTAGGAAAGCTGTAGCCATTTTGACTTACAAAATTACACTGGGTGAGTGCCGACTACAATCCAGCAGTCAGAGAAAGAAACCCCCAAATATTAAAAAAAAAAACAACCCTACCAGAGGCAGATATTAATATCAGTAATTTACAAATTACCTTTTACAAATTACCTTTTAAAACCCAACAGCAAGCCAACTTAACTTCCCTCTCAAAACTTTCTGTCTTCTCTATCTTTCCCTTTAACTTGCTTCCTGTGCCTTTTATAATGGTTTCCTGAGGTTCTGATCACAGTATCATTGTGGCATCAGTCAACTGGAAGCATAATCCTGGAGATACTCCTTTTAAAGGATAATTTAATTGAATTCTTAAATAGGCGAAGAAAATTAATTTCCTCTGACTTCATCCTCTTTTGAATACTTAAACTTGCACAATCATACATTAAAGAAATAGAATCTGTCAACTTTGACACCTCAGGTTTTATCACTTAGATACTTTTCTGGTGCCTATCAAAGCAAAATTTAAAAAAATCTTTTAAAAAATCCAGTCACTGGGAAAAAGTCATTTTTTCACACTGAAATGTCTAAATGTCTCTTCCCATCTGTAGTAACAGGCACTTAATAAAGAGAAAAAAAAACCAACACAGAAATTCCCCAAAAGATTGCACTGTGGTAGTTTCAATCAAATGCTGATGAGCCTGGAAAAGTGAGAGGCTTCAGAAATGAGATGGCAACTTACTGCTTGAGGCAGACAGTTCTCTTGGGCTGGAGGACATCGGCTGAGCACACATCTGGCAGAGACAGTCCCTTCCATTAAAGGTGACTCGATCTCCTGGTGGAAATGGACGCCTGGAAAGTTCAAGAGAAAAATGTATTTTCGCAAAGGTTATGCCAGAAATTTTCCTCTGTTCCCCATGCCTTGAGTTTTCTGCCTTCCTCCAGCGCAATCAATATTTTACAGAAACTCAGGCCAAATAGTTTCTGCAATGTGGCCTTGGCAAAGCCAGGCACTGGAAGAAATCCAATCCATGGAAGCAAGCAGAGCAGAGGTTAGACTTGCCTTGTATTTTCATTTTAAAAAGATTATCAAACATATTTTATCCGAATAGTAGAGACAGTGAAATCTGCTAAGACACAACAGCTACATTTATGATGGTCTCAGTGTGATGTTGTGGATAGCAAATGATACAGAAGAGAACTCAAAGAATCAGAACTGTTCTTGAGGTTGGTGAAGGAATGTGGAGCTAGTCACTCATAAATGTTAAGAATGTGTGTTAGGCAGAAGTTGACATTGCTGTTAACTCTTATTTGGTGCCTAAATCAGAGGATGAACAACATTTAATAACTCCAGATCTTTAATAAGGAGTGTTAACTGCTGAGTGCAGACCCCCACCTCACTCCGAAACTGCTTAGCAAATCTACTGCTGATTTCAACAAAACAAAATGTTTCCTTTCCACTGCCATCTTTAAGTGGGCCAAAAATAAATCAGCAGCAATACTGAATTTCATTAATCTATTTCAAAGACTCATCTTTTGTTCATTCAACATAAAAAGATTGATGCAAGTCAATGTACAGAAAATTGATACCATGTTTCACATTGTCCCTGGGAAATAAAACTAAAAAGTATGCATTATATGATTACCAAAATGCAGTAAATTCACACACTATTTAAAAACAGAAAACAATCAAAATTCTTTCAGTAAAAAGGGCTTGAAAAATGTACCAGGCTAAAGGACAAAGTACTTCAACTACTTATCAGAGATAGGAGTTTAAAATGCCACCTTTCTACCATCCACAGAGCCTTAGCTAACTCCTTATTACTTGCTGCAGAACTGAAGACTGGTTCTCTTACTGGGGACAAGAAGAAGTATTTGGGAAGAGAGGGAATCCCAGTAGTCCCATGGCCACATGCTCTTACGTGATTGTTTGACTGTCCTCAGAGCTCAAAGGTAGCATCCAGAATTTTGCTTCACTTCATCTCTCCCACCAAGCTGGGCTGATCACCTGAACTCACCTCATGGCCATTATCTCAATGTGTAAGCTTGACACTTAATTCTTTCAGACATGAGAGCAACTTTCTGAGAACAGGGAACTACATGTCATGCAAAAGCCGTGCCCCCCATATAAATGAGTGGCATTTTCAAGATTTTTCAAGTCAGATCCACAGCAGATCTTTTATAACAAAATAAACGCATCCTCAAGAGAAATCTGTCTTGAGACTTGTGTCTCATGGCGATACCTCTCCTTGTGTTTTCCTTGAAATGGGTTCCTGCCATGTTATTTGAAGGGATGACTTACTTGCAGACAGTACAGGCAAAGCAGCTTGGATGGTAAGTTTTCCCCAGAGCTGTCACTACTTCGCCTTCCACAAACTCCCCACAGCCATTGCAGCGGGTGCCGTACATGCGCTGGTAGTCCAAGGTGCAGAGATATTCTCCATTCTTAATAAAAAAGCCTCCTTGTGCCAGGTCACAGCCACACACTGGAAGAAAAAAACAAACCACACAGATTAGAAAAATGTCACTACCAAGGATGTTAGCTGCTCAATTGTATCAGTAAAAGGGTGAAGAGCCAGTCAAGGATTTCTGTGACTTGGCAGTTTTTCCACTGTAAAATGCCTATTCACTCAATCCAGAACACATCACAACCAGATGCCTGTTTTGCTCTGAGAAAATATTCAGAGTCCTATATTGGCATTTCTGGTCAACACAGAGACAGAAAGCAATCCTATCTGTAACAGCCAAACCCCATGAAGCACAAGTGCCATGGGAGATTGAATTTCACACTGTGCCTTTAGCTTGGATTGAACAAAGAACTTGAAACTACCTATTTAGTGTTCCCCTGTGTCACCAAAAATTTATACCCAGCTCCTTCCAGGCACTTTGGTTTCTGGCACTCCTCCTGCTCCTCTGTATATTGCTGTATCTGTGTAATTCAGTAAGAGAAACCACTCTTCACAGCAGTCTAGCATGTTAACTTAACTCTGCAAGGAATGCCATCTCATCCCCCTTCACAAGATGCAGGTATGTTCAGATCAAATATCAGAAATATTCAATTCAGAGATTCTGAGTATTAAGGAAAAATAAATTAGCAGTACACTAGGTCCTTGCAGTTACATAGTCCTTGAAAAATTAAAATATGAAATACAGAAAGATTATCAAGAGGACTGGGTTCAATTCCTCTTTCTGCCACAAGTCCCAAGCACAATACTGTACCCAGCATTCATTCTCAGCACTTTTATAATGGGCTAGTATCTTATTAGCTACCTTCCTTGAAAATTAAAATTGCAAAGCATTTGGGGCAGGGATTGCAAATTTCCTTTCTCTGGTGCCCAGCCCTGGAGGTCTAATGACTGCTACTGTAACAATAATTAATAGAACAACAATAAACAGTACTAAAATGCAGCTTAGAAGGAAAGCAGTATCAGTACCAGCATTTTTCCGGTTTCACATTTCTGCATAGACAGTGATATTATTCCATGTGCAAACAAATTACATTTTATGGTGGCGTTAAATCCACAAGCAGCCAAAACTCAATTATCAGTGACTGAGGAGAATTACAAAGAACTACTGTTAAGGCTCTGTTAAAATGCTGCAAAAGGTTCCAAGCTGGTTTTTTAGGTAAACCTCCAGGAAAAAAAAAAAAAACAAAACACTTTCAGTCCTTCTTTTCTTCTACTGATCTCCATTTTGTTTAAAATCTTATTTTCAAATTAACAGTAAAATATCTTGCTAGACAGATGTACAGGTAACCTCTACACCACAGTTTTCCACTGGAGGTCCAGTGGAAAACCTACTTACAATAGGTTTGTTTCTCTAAATTACTTTGGGCAGATCCTTACCATTAAATCATGTAGAAATGGAGAATTCTGCTTTAATGTTTAAAAGATGCTTTAGAAGCTGCTAAACTTCATGAAGTGCTATGGAGTACTCATGTGCCTGTGTGATTATTTAAACTGTAGTTTGTAATTTACCTTGTAGCTTTAACATCTAAGTATATCTATTTTTCAGCCTCAAGCTGAAGGTGCTCAGTATGCAGCTGGGTCTGCCTCAGGAGCTGCATGTATGAACTCTCTGGCTCTTTGCTATTGTGGGAACCCAGGGCACAGGGAATATTTCTCTGTCTGCTCTGAGGGGTCCCGACCCCCAGAGAAGCACTGACTTTGAAACTCATTCATGGAGAAAGCTTCCAAGACTTCAAGATAGATTTGAGTCCACAAAAGTGTGAAATAGATTATAGAGAGTAGTATAGTATGTCACTTGGGTGAGAAATTTAGGTTTTGGGATTTTTAGCATGTTGCAGATGGGAACAAGATGGAGGGCACAGGGCATGGTCCTGAGCTTCTTCTTCTTCATGGGTTTGGGTGATATCTTGTAATTGGGCAGAAAAGTCCACATTGCGGGCTTCGAGGAACCAGTTATTGGGTTAAAAGGGAAAATAATCTAGGTGTCATTTCTTAATTGGATAGTTTAGTCTTAAAAGACCTTGTAACAAGAGATTGTTAGGCCATTTTTTGCGGTGCTTTTCCACCACACAGGGTCTGGTATAGACGGTGTGCAAACCTTGAGATAAGATAACAATAAAGAAGAAGCTGAAGATGGAAAAGGTCCTGTGTGTCTCCTTTTCCTGACACAGAGCTGCTCCAGGAGGGTTTCCCCCCAACAGGGGAACCCCCAGGGAGGGGCCCAATGTGAGGCCCAGAAACCAATAGCTATGATCCCCAGTTCTACCCAAGAGTCACTTTTTGAAGAGCTCATTCGTTACTGCGGCCCCCTTTACCTGCCCAGGCAAGATCTAATAAGCTGGGATGATCAAAAGTAACTTTCAATACCACCTCTGTTCTAGCTTCTTCTGAAAACCCAGCTTCAGCATCATGAAGAGGTGGCACATCACTCTTTGCACAAACTATTACAAACTTGGAAGGAAAGGGTTCATGCACTCACAGTTATTCGGCTTTACCCCCTTTGCATGCATGCGCACAGGGATTCAAGCCTATTGATGAAAATGGGGGCTAAATATTTCACAAGTGTTTTACAGACAGCAATTGCTATGGTCAAAAAAAAAGCTCCTTCTCCTGCCCTTTTCCTTATGAAGTCTTCTTTCTACCCAATCCCTAACTCATTCTGCAAATAACTAAGAATGTCTGTGTTAAATTCTCCCACACTGGCAAGCCAAGAATTCAGGCCCAAGCAGAAGTGCTCATGATGTGAGCCCCCAGCAGATTCATCGTCTCTGGCATACACATAGCAGGAAGCACACACCAATCTGCAAGAATTAGAAACAAGCCCTGGCAACCCCACATTACAACGGATTTTTGCAGTCAATTTAGCACATGTGTTCCTATCACTAATCACAGCTTTAAGCTACATGGGAAAAAACAAGGGTCACGCAGACTATTAACATCCATGGCTGGAAAATGCTCTTCCAGCCGGCTGCTTTCACTTCCAGTCAGAGATCAAATCAGAAGGGACAAACATGGCTGTACCCACACTCTATGTACAATGTGGTGTGTAACAGGGAAGGGATTTGAACAGCTCTTTTTTCTTCTTTTTTTCTGCTTTTTGCAACTGTGCAGAAGTCCTGTCTCTGCCAATGTATCCCCTCAAGCTGACACATGCTGCCTTAGCACGCATATTTATGGCCATTATAGAAAGAACACAAAAAAGAAGGGACAAATTGTGATTCTCTTTTATTAAAAAGAAAGACCATATGCCCACCACCGTTCATGCCTCAAGCAGCAGAGGCAGTGAAGAGAAATCAGCTGTGTACTCTACATATGTACAGTTCATTCTGATGGTGTGATCTACGCAACTGCTGTGGTACACATATCATGTCATCAAAGAAAATTTATACCTAAATGATGGCAGTTAACTGTAAACATGAAACTGGTTTTTTCCTATACTGATGGGAAAAATGACTTTGAAAGAATTACTTTGTGGAGCCAATATTGATGCACAAATCGTGTTTGAGAAGGCAAAAAGCAAGATGTATTCTGTAAACATCCATCACACAGAAATAGTTCTACAGAAGAAAATCATTTCCCCAAGATCCTTCCTGCTCAGTATGATGGGAGAAATTCTGTTTAACGTGACCAAAACCCTCTTTCTGAAACAGGAGACACTGGGGAGCATTTCTGTTCCCTAAGGTACCACAAGCATAGAGACAAAAAAAAAGGCCAGCATTTTTCTTTAAATGAAAAAAGAAACCATTATCTTCAAAAGCTCTTGGAGGGACTCAGCCTTTCTCTCAGAGTCTGTAAATCAAAGAATTTGATATTCCAAACAAACCATCCTGCCTCTCTTGTGAATGGAATAAGCTGGAATACAGTTCTACCTCCCACTGTTAAGGAAAACACCCACCCACTAGCTTTTCTGTCTTCAGCTACTCTCTGGAGCTCCTATTTTGCATCCTTGGGGCACAAAAAGGTTGGAGATACTGTCAGGGCTGCTTTCAGCTCCCAAAGCTACAGGGTCTGTCATGGACATCTGGGCTGGTCAAGAGCAATCCAGCTGCCTCTGGATCCAGGGTCCTGGACCATTCTTAAGGTGAGTCACTTCCAAGTTTTAATGGTGACGATAAAAGTGAAGAGATCAGAGTTTTTCAAAGAGAACAAAAGCAGGATTTGATCCTACTGAACATTATTTAGGATTTCCATAGCCTTATTGTCAGGGAGAGTTGGACTCCATGTTGATGTTAAGTAAAAATGGTTTCAGCACAGAAGAAAAAAAAACCACAAAAGGAGAGTCTATGAATCTGGGCTCTCAGTCTGCAGATGTGAATGCTATTCATTAAGAAAATGCTAATGATCTACTTTGTTACTGTGCATTAAATAAGGTGCAAATTCAATTTCCTGTTGGGGTTTTATTTCTTTCTTGTATTTTTCAGCTTCATGGAATAATGGTGCTGTTTTCAAGCAGGGAAATAGTCATACAACAGTTATTCTTAGGACATAATGGATCTCTTGTTTGAAGGTAGAAAGGAATTTGGAAATGTTTCAGTTTATCACCTACATCCAAGAAAATACACAGGGAAAATCTGTTTCTTTTTTTTTTTCCACATAAGGGCTTAACAAATCCCATATTGATGAAAGCAAGGTTCAAGTTCTTATTAGAGTTTAAAGTTTCTGCATTTCAAATGAACCAAGTCTCCTTCTGCCTTTTACTCCTCTTACCAACACTTTTCTTGATGGTGTTTTCATTTAAAGAATGAATATACATCCAAGCATCATCAGAAAAGCACATAGGAACAGTACATCTCAGAAGCTCTGCTGCAGCACTACCCTGGCAGGGAGACTGCAGGGCACTAGTAAGAAATGCACCCAGCAGTTTGCAAAAGCTGTAACAGAGATCCCAGTGACCATTTGTCACACTCCTGCCACCAGAGATTTTTTTCTGTCATACACTGATGGGAGATTGAAGCTATTTGGAACTGTGTCCAGCATTCCCAGTGGTTCTGGAATCTCTTCTCATTTCAGCAGATTGATACCAGAAACAAAACTGGGAAGTCAAAGCACATAAACATGGAACAAATACAGGAGACCTTAAAATATGCTTTGGTAACTTGATAGAAGAAGGGTTTAGCAGCTGAAACACCTCCTGAGCAAAAGACAAGATTGCATTTCTCCCTTCTTCTCCTAAACTGGTCGGAGATCTCCCTTGGGAAGCATCCTCTAGCCTCCAGTCAGGCCTTTCTCCTCTTCCCATGAAAACCCCTGATCCTCCACTTCAAGCATCCTGCCTGCACCACTCCTGAGTGCTGCTGTCACTGTGACACAAGTAGCTCTCAGTGGGGCACCTCACTGAAACCCCTGGGCATTCAATGCAAGCATTCACTCAACTGAAAAGTGAATTCTGAGTCTCAGATGAGCTCAGTTTTAACTTGATCAGCTTCCCAATCAATGCCATGACCCTGCCTTCAGTCCTCCAGCACTGGAGACACAAATAATGCTGCACTGGGAGTTGTTCCTGTGTGCACCTGACTTGCACAAATTTCAGTCTTTCTAGCAATCCAACAGCCAGCAGCTCATACCTGAGCTCAACAGCAAGCAAACAGCAGCTGTATGTAGTGTAGCAATGTGACAGCTTCCCCACTGCTCCACTGAAATACCAGTGCTTTGTGCACCAGGATGGAAACAATGGCAGGAATCATTCAACCATTTAAAACACCTTTCACATTAAACTAAGCACGAGATGGAGATCAAAGACATTTACAGGTCTGTGGGAAATGAACCTTGAAGAAAAGGCAATCAGTGGAAAAATGTCAAAGTTTAGCCTCGGATCGCTTGACTGTAACTATCTAGAGGAAACATCTCTCTAAAAAGATTTTAAATAAGCAAACCAGGAATTCAATGATAGAACAAACCCAAACCTCATCCAAGCCAGGGAAATGAAGGATGCACTGACCACAAAGCCAAGAAACTTTCTGTATTTTTGTAAGGATGCTCTGCCCCGCTCATCAGGCACCTGTTAAGCATCCTGCTGCTCCTCTACTTCCAAAGGGATCCAGTAGGTTTTTCAAATCTGACATGGCATCTGTCAGCATTCATCAGTAGCAGCCAAGTAGTGCAATTAATTTCATTTCCTGTCAAATGTTTGGTCCCTGAAGAGACTTCAAGCCCAACTAAACCAAGATTGGTATCAATCACTTGTCATTAATAGTAGTCTAACCCCAACAGAAAAGTAAGGATCCACTTCAGAATGGGAAGAAACTGAACCTGAAGTGAAATACCAGTAGGGATCACTGCAAGAAGAACAGTCTTCAAGACACAACAGCTAAGATATGTAAATGCAGAAATGGCAATTAGTCTCACAGCTGCAACTGAGGTTTGATTTCACATCAAGCTACCTTCCCTGGCATGGGAGAAATTTTAACCTCTGTTAGCTTCCCAGAAACAACAGATTCCCATTTCTACCTGGATCTTAGTTGAGTGATTCAGAGTTTCAAGTGACCTCATATAATTTCATGATGCTCAGGAAGGAGCACGTTCTATCCACACGTGTGTTATCACATCCACACATCAGTTTCTGTTCCAGAAGAATTGCTGAAAATGCAGAGATCTTTTCAAACACTGCCCTGGATATCTACTACAAGAATGGCCTCATATTTAAACTTTCCATCTACTGACACTGAACTATTATTTATAGCACTACCCAGCAGCCTGTTTGCAGCCTCCTCCTGCTGCCACTGAAGGAATCTGATGACAGATCAAAGGTCAAAGAACTAATGATTTAAAACACATTCCAACCTGTTGATATAGTGTCTGCTTACATGACCCTGACTTCTTTCCAGTTCTTCAAGGGAGGAAGATCCAGTTCAAAGTCAAAGGATTACAGAGCATCCCAAAATCTAAACTTAGGAAGCCTCCCCGCTCCCTGTCAGGCTCATTGAACTGCAGATGATGTAGCCTTGAAAAGTCATCTCATAAAAACCCAGACCTGTGCCTGGAACCTAAACATACCACAGAGGATTCTGCAAGTTAAGCTCGAGAGACATCTAACTGAAGAGAGGAAAATTACCACATTTATTCTGTAATTAAGAAACTGCTTTATGCTGATTTATAACAATGTTTTAATAGAAGTTTTTGGGGTTTTTTTCTAGGTTTGTGGAATGCTTCCTAGATGCCAAGACTTGGCTTTGCCTTATAATTAGCAAGATTGTTAGCAGGTAATTGCCGCTTGATTTTTGATATCACTATAGCATGTGAAACACTGATACACAGTGAAACATTTTCACCTGACCTTTATTCCACATAATTGCAGATATCCCATTCCTGGAAGTGTTCAAGGCCAGGCTAGACAGGGCTTTGAGCAACCTGGTCTAGTGATTTGGCAACCTGGCCCATGGCAGAGGGGCTGGAACTATATGATTCTAAAATCCCACCCACCCCAAACTATTCCATGATTCTGTGATAGTGAGGACTGAAAAACTTAAGGACACCATCCATATTCTTATGGCAGGGTTGCTTATTTATGAGATTAAATTTTTGTTAAGTCTACATTACTATAAAAAGTCTAAATTTTCAAATTCATATTTGACATCATGAATCTAATATTTGAAACACTTCTACCACAAACATTCCCCTGTCTTGCTAAGATAATTCAACCAATCTCTCCATGTACCAAAATCAAGCTATGTAAACTTTTACATTGTTACTATGAAAGCGTAAAGCTTTTTCTGTTAAGCAATACAGTGTACTGAAACCAGCTTTTCCCTCTAACCCAAAAGATGAATCACAGGCTTAATAATAAAGCCTTATTATAGCAATTTTGCTAGCCTCCAAGTTTCTTCTGCTAGTACATGCAATAGGGTAAAGTGAACTGTAATCAACTGACAATGGTAGAAAATTATCATTTGTATCAGATCACAATTTAAATTGAGATATTAAAATCTCTGCTCATGCACATTGTAATTTAGGGCCTGATCCCACACACATTTACATATGGAACAGCATTGCAGTGAGTAGTCTTAGTTTTTCCAGAAAAGTTATTCATGTACATAGATGCTTACAAGAAAAACTTTTACTTCTTCATAAGCCACTTCTTAATTCTTGTTAATGGTAATGTTTATTTGAGACAAACCAAATGATGTCTCCAGCTCAGCTTCCTCATCTAACCTTTCCTCCTCTCAGCCTGCTGTTTCCATTGCCTCGTAAAGATTAACAATTTGGTACGGTAAGAGGAGTGAACTCCTGCTAAAACAGACCTTAAAGCTTATTTATTACACCTGGAGGTAATGCAGGCTCCTATTAAATTTGCATTTGTAACAAACCAGTGTAATTCCCTTGCAAGGTAAGGGACTTTGTTATGAAACAGCCAAAGAAAACTGCTCTGAATGGTGCTCCTGGAGCTGCACTCCTAAATGTCTCTTATCCCTCCGCTGTCCATCATTCCCCTGTTAACTCCAGCTCCCAGTCAGCTGCTGCCTGCCTGAAATTCTTTGCCTATCAGAAGGATGGCAGAGCTCACCTTCCTGGGGACAACCACACCATTTTCAGCGTTTTTGTTTTCCTATCAGCTCTTATCGGGAGCCACAAATAGAAGCGGCCAGCCCTGGCAGGCAGACAGGACACAGCAGCTGGAGACACACGGCTCTCCAAGGCAGAGTCCCAGCAAGCTCCATCTTATCATGGGGGCACGGGAACACGTCAGTCAGTGGAGGTTTTACTTGTCATCTTTGGCAGGAAGCAGTACCTCTGTTCTTAGAAAGATTCCAGAGATGGACAGAGCACCAAAGCTCCTGGGGAGGGCGATTGTCTGCTCACATTACGTGACGCATGAGCACGGCCTGAGCTGGCTGATGCACATGGAGACGTAAGTCACCGTGCTCCTGCAGTGCCACAGCCACCACTGACATGCAAGCCAAGCAGTCAGGGAGTGCCTAAGAGCCTCTGACACAACCTAGGGAAGCAGGACTACAAGCATATCAAATACACTTAACAGTAGGATGTAAAAACAAAATTGAGAGTGTGGATGGCAATAATAAAAAGGAATCACATACAGAACAAAGAACAGGATCACACAAACTGTGACTTGTGTGACAGCTTCATCAAGAAATGGATTTTTCCCACATCTTCTAAGTCTATGGGTAAAAGTTTAAACACTTTCAGCAGCTATGAAAACAGACAAGTGTGAGCTTGTTCAAGTCTTTCATGCTACAGATGTGAGTTGCAGTCTCAAGAGCAAAGTTTAGTACACAAAAAAGAAAAAGATAACCAAGCCACCTGTAGATGCAGCTGATACATCCTGGTCCCAGTATCTGCTGGTTTTGCTGCCTAACAACATACTTCATAAACTGAGGGGGGTCTAATTCCACCTTCTGTAGAGTTGCAGTCATGTCATATTAAAAACCCATCAGACTAAGAGGGGAAAAAACCACTTACTTGAACAGCTGTGTCCCACTTGTATAAACCATATGGTCAGACAACATGCAATGTCAGTAAATAATTATATGGCTTAAACAAAAACCACACTCACTCAAATAACAGAGGCTAACAATAAACAAAATCTGCAGCTCAAGTAAAAGATTCAAAACAGGACTTGGAGCAACCTCCCACACACCCCCCTCTCCTTTCTCTCTGTGAAGACAAATGAACTCTAAAAAGGTAACACTCAGACAACAAACCCAAGTAATAAGGCACAGACTGAATGAACAGCATGAGAACAGTCTCTAAAATTCAGCTCTGGCCCTTCTCAGTTCAAACTGGATTTACTTTCCTCCATTTCCTTAACAAGCTAATGGTACAAATCATAGTTTCATTTCCCCCAGAAAGAATTATTACTATAGCTCTCCCTTCTCTGGTGATCTTCATGCAAGCACTAACAAGGTCAATATTATTATAGAATCTTAAACTGTCATCAGGTTGGAAATATCTCCATAAACAGAAGCTACAATAAGTTTAGACATTCCTCTAAGGAAGGAAAGAACAAAAACAAAGAAGTATACTAGTAAATCCAGTCTTGCAACAGAATAGTCAAAGCAAAAAAGCAGCTTATGAGTAAGTAACTAAAACACAAGTGAAAGAAGAAATTAGACCTCACCCCTCCTAAAAAAAAAGCAAGATTAATGTGGTGCATTCATCAGGACAACAATTCCAAAGCCCTGCTCCATCTGCCCCCTTCTTTATCAGGAGGTCCTAAGGACACTGTTTGCTGCCTGGCCTGAATTACCACTCTCCTTTGTGTCTCAAAAGGTTTCAGGTGGCCTGATGCTGAAAATACCCTAATCCAGTATCTTCTGTAAACTGAGACCACTACTCACTATGGACAGGAACAAGAAAATAAACAAATTGCTGGTTTTGAACTGCTCAGGGATTATATGGCATCAAGTACTGCTTGAAATACAGCAGCTGTAATAGAGAAAGAGATATGCATTTCCCCAAGCATTCCAGAAATAGGGCAGAAGGAGCTCCATGGTGCCCTCTAGGATGGGCTGATGCCACTCCAGATTGGCACAGACAAAATACATTAATATATAGGTGAAAGGTAAGCATTTTTAAGTGATCTAGCTGTATTTAACTAAAATACATAGTTAATAAACAATTTCTTAGATTCTAGACATTGATTTTTCAGCATAAAAATAACTCAAGTGATCTTTTAAAAAAACCTTTAGTAACATAGGAAAACAACTATTTCTATTTTCTGCTATATTCCATATATTCAGGAAGCGGAAGAACAGAGCAACGACACAACTATTCCACCCACATTTGGAACATAAAAAATGTAACTGAAACTCAGGAACTGGGCTGGAGATACTTTTCAAAGTCTGAATCTGCAGTATACATGCTAGATACGGACTTTCAGAAAAGATAACTTGTGCTTCATAATAGTGAAAAACTATGTGGTATTGATTCCACTGCTGTCTTTTAGTTGCCCAGTTAGTCTGATTTATTCCAGCACTTTTCTCCATGTTTGCCACCAGCTCTGCCACGTTCACCTGGAGCCTGAATCCCTTTCTGTGCTGTATCTATCCTGTGCTAAGCTGGGAGACAGTGGTTGCACAGGGACCTGGGCATTTCTCCTTATTCTCACCTTTCATCCTACGTTTTGTGGTTACTCAATTCAGCCAGCTCTGCATTGTTGTTCATTAAACAGAAACCCTATGAAGGAGCCAGGGTTGCCTCCTGCTCTGTGGCACCCATCTTCAAAGGCAATGAATTCACAAAGCATAGTTTTACAATTATTTAACGCTTCATTAAACCTCTGTTTTGTAAAAAAACAGCGAGTCTTTGTTGTGGTCACAGAGGGCTCAGTGGCATGAGCTGGAGTTGCCAAAAGCCCCTCAGGTCCTCTCTCTGTGGAATGGGCAGCACGATCCCCATTCCCAAGGCATCTCCATGACACAAAGCCTCAGAACACCTTTGTAGAACCTTTCTGGTGGGTTTTTTGAAAGCAGGTACTTTCAGCAGTCAATTAAGTACAAAGGACCTTAATTTTCTTAACTATCCCTAATGAAAGACAGTCACTGCTATCAAGAGTTTAAAAAAAAAAAAAATCCAGATCTTTGAAAAAGACCAAAAACTACAAAAAAACAGAATTTTCCTAAGTATCACCACGTTTCTTTACCCTTCCCACCTTCAAATCCCTCAGGTACTGAGCAAAGAGAATATTTGTAATGGGTTGATGGCAGGACGCACAACGTCCCATCAGTGGTTCAAGGCACATTTGCACAAATGGAGTCATTTCTAATAGATGAATACCAAGGTTTTACCTTTGCAGGTGAAGCATTTGATGTGGAAGTGCCTGGCTTGAACTCGGAGCACTTCACCTTTACAAGGCTCCCCACATTTGTGGCAGTGGATGACTGGCTTTTCAGAGGGGTGGTGGGGCTCCTGAGGATGGGCCACTGTAAAGCAAGCAAACAAAAAATATTTCAATCCATACAAAAAGAGTATTTTCTCCTATACAAAACTCTGTGTTCTCAGACTTTACATCATGATACAAATATATCTGGTCATGATTTATGCTCATCTAAAAAGTTACCACCATTTTATTTAAATATATTCTTTCCATAAACTAGTAGTTTAAAATGTTCACATCAACTACTACTTCTTTCCACTGAGGCTGCTACAGAAAGATGAAGAAAAACTCCCTCCACAGTGTAAGTGCCACAAAGTGTTTCAGAATGCCTGCCATTTTCTTTCCAAGAACATGAGTGTGTGCAAACCATTGGATAAGCACAAGGAAAGTACAAACTAATTTAATCTAAGAAAGTATGTAATACAAGCAAAAAGGATGGAAGGAAAGCGATTCCAAATCAAGTTCTGGGAAACCAGATGAACCAGATAGTCTGTATGCAAATGATTACACTAAAAATAAACTACAAACATCTCCTTTTTGCTACAGCAGACACCTAATGCAGGGAAAGCACTCCTGAAGAGAAAAGAAGCAAATATGATTTGTCGCTACCCCCATCAATTCTAACAGAAATTACTCTCTGCATGCAAATTAGAGATACTATGAATAGGCAGAAACTACCCACGTATTTGCAATATTGTCAGGGAGACACAGTTCCAGGCAGTGGTAATCAGCTACCCAACCACCCAGAGCAGAGCTTGGATAGGAACAGGAAAAGTTTGTGGATTTCATTGTTGTAATAAAAGTTTAATTGCTCCACATTTGGCTTCTCTAAAACATGTTTAACTTTCTCTTCAGATGTGGCAGCTTGGGGCCCTAACAGAAGCACACGGGTGTAAGCTGGAGCAAGATTTAATCTCAACTGAACTGTTTGAAGTGGAAAGTATTACCCAGAATGTTCCCAAACAAACCTATGCTCCTTCAATTCTTCCTCCCACAACCCATTCTAGCAGTAGGAAGCTTTCCTCCTTGTAGTATTGTTCTCAAACTAGTGGTGCTCATCAGAACATTTCGGAGAAAACATACCTCTACCCACGTCTCCGTCTTTATACCACTCCTGTCCTACTTTTCCTGGCCTGCAAAGGACTGAGTGCTCATACATCACTCTCACTGACACTGGAAAACATCTTCAGAATTTTCTCGAGATCTTTTCCTTTCCTGATCAGTTCCTGGCATCACCCCAGCCAAGACTATGCTGTTTTTCAGGTTACTGCTTATGCAGCAATATAACAGATACCTTGCTCATATTTACTGCACCAGATCCCTCCCCTTCTTCAGTGGATTTCTAGACGAAAAGCCTCACCACTCCATGAACTCCTTTTACATTGCTCTCCTTTATAAATGTCTTACTGAGGAAATTCTACTGTCATTTTGCATTACATAAATACAAGATTAATAATAAAAAAGCTGAATATGTGATTAGGGGAGTAATAGAATCAAGAATAGAGAATAAAAAATATTCCAAGGAATTTCTGTTATAAGTCCAGCCAGACTAATATGGTAACTGTTATGCTCTTCTTCCTATCACCACTCATCTCCAACCCCAAACTTCAAAGAAAATGGTTGAATTATTCCACTCAAGCTCAAAGTTTTTAATACCTCTTTCTCTGGTAGCCTCACTTAAACTATTTCCCCTGAGCAGTCATTCAGCCCATCCTGGTGAACAGAATTCAGCTGGTAATGCCAACCAGTATTTCAATTAGCAGCTCCAGTGAAGTAAAAGCTCACTGAATGCCTTACCTTGAGTGAACCTCATCTAATAGTCTGCAATGCAATACTGTTTCTGGAGTGGAAGTTATTATTCTTACAAACAAAACTATTCACTGGAAACCAAGGAAATATGGAAAGAATGAAAGAAAGAAGGAAAGGAAGGAAGAATAAAAGACAAACATAGAGACTGTTAACATAAGACTGTTAACTAATTAAATTATTATGAGCAAAATTCTCTCTCAGACCCAGACAGCCTGAGATGGGCCTGATGAAAGCCGAAGTTAACAGTGTGGACTTTTAAAGTTGCTCACAAGAGGAAATGCATAAAGAATTTGGAAAAATGCTCCCTAAGATTTATATGGTGCCATGTGAAATCTGTACCTGCAACATCCTGCTTATTCCACCTCACACGTGTAGGACACCCTGACATTCTGCACACCAGGTTCCAGATCTTCTGGTATTGATCTGAAACACAAGCCTCTGCTCTTTACAGGAGAGTAAATAACTGTTTTCAAGGCTGGTCCATGATGCAGCTTCTTTCCAGTTCTGCCTTTAAAGCCATTTAAATGAATACAAATACTGTTAGTTGCTATTTCCAGACTGATCTCTTAAGTGAAGCTAATTATGGTGCTTGTCTTACTGGCCTCCATTTAGCATTGTAGGTCAAAATTGAATAATTGACTTTCACCCTCCTGTAAGGAATTGCTTGTAAGCTTTTTCCTTTGGATGCATGCAATACACACAAGGCCTTTCAGTGGCAGAGGTGACCTTTCATAGTTACCAATCAGAACAGAACGGGGCATTAAAGAAAAAAGAAAGAGAAATACCTTTACAAGCAGCTTATTGAAATGTTTCTGACTGAAGTCCAGTCAGCTCACTGGACATGTCAGTTTTAAGCTGCTCTGGATCTGAAAAGGTCAGAGTCAGGAGCTGGGTTCATCTCCTTGCAGGGATTTCACACCTTGAGAGAGTCCACAGTTCAGGCTCTCTCTGCACCAACCCTCCCCACCACCACTACAGGATATCTTCTCAGGCATCACAGACTGCACATAATGTAAAAAGGCAACCCTAGATCATGTCTAAGACAATTACAACAGACTCCAGACAGTATTATCAGTGACAGGACATTAATTTGGAATCTGGATAACTCAGATTCCAACCCCTGCTCCACAACAGATATCTGGGCCCTTTGGGTGATATCCCCTAACCCAAAAGGAATAAAGCCATCCAGTTAAGCTCAGCTAAGTCACTGAGCCTGGGACCTACCAGCTTAAAATTAAGTTATCTGTTTTAGTTTCTCTGTGTCTTCAGTGTCTGGGACTGTAAACCGAGTGCAACAGCGCTGTTAACCTCAGCCTACTGTGAGAATAAATCCCATGACCAGGTTCCCAGGGACTGGGATGGAAAGAGTCACATAAGCACCTAAGACAGCCAGTCCCGTTCTTGCCTCAGTACCAGGGCTCACAGTTGCCTTCACGAGGTGCCCACCCACAGCACGGGGGTGTAACAAACACAGGTTCAGTATTTGCCAGCTCCAGTTTAAGGATGTGAACTGACACCTGTCTCCACACAAAGCCTGCCACATCCCAGTTCAGCCCAAGCAGCATGACAAGGTGCATGGCTGCTTTTGTGTAAGACTGCTGGGCACTGCCTGAAGACTTTTTTTTCCTATTAATGAATAAAACCTCTGGTCAGAGATACACAAAGAAGTTTTCAAGACAAGCTAGGTTGAGACTTCCACTCAAGACCAGTTTAAATGAATAATCAATGAATAATTAATGCTTTCTTAAACTCATTTAGGCTTCAAATAAGACAAATCAATGTTCCATTAAATATCCAATTTACCCAGAGTAACACATACACTGACTGGGACAACTGGGAAGTCTGGATTACATAATTTAAGTCAGGGCATATAAAAAGAACAGAAAAAAATCAATAGTACCTTCAGCTGTGAGGAAGAAAGTCTTTGTCACTGGAGTGTTGCTTTGTGCTAGCATCACTCTGCAGACATATAACCATTATTTTTGTCATTCCTTATGTTTCCTTGTGAATCAAGCAATGTTGATTTCATTATGTTTTACAACTGCACTATATGGATGTAAATTCAAAGCAATTCCAACAGCTTGAGAGTACTTGTTACTGCATTTATCTAAACATCTCAAAATAACCCCAGACCTGCAAAGAAATAATTAAAACCAAAAAGAGACAGAAAAGACCACAACCCAATGTTCATATGAGAAACCAAAGGCATTTTCTGAGCAAAATTAAAGACTTAATTTGCTGTGCAAAGTTGAAAACTGTTCTGTTGGGGTGTTTTCTTTACCAGCAGATCATTGTCTGAGGTTTAAAAACAATTCTTTTTCATTGCATCAGCTAGAAATTAGACCTCAGTATCATAACAAACCTTTCTGAAATGGAAATTACAGCAACTACTTGAAGAGTATGCAGTTGAATAAAAAATAAAGAAAATAATGAAAATAAATACTGCAGCCTTCTTTATTGATAATTCTCTCCCTGAACACAGAACTGTTAGGAAATCAAAGGCACAAGCTAAGGGATTGTTAGCTGCAGATTCTTGCTGGCAAGACTCCAGGTATCTGCTGCAAGCCAGGAAGTACCTTGGCTTTTAACTGGAAGTCAGAAAAGCTTCTGGGAAACACCTTGCTATGGGAATGCTGCCAGGTGGGGTCACAATAAAATATTTTCAGCTCAGTTCTACTCTAAACTGCAATAATAAAAAAAAAAAAAAAAAAAGAAGCTTCCTCAAAATTTAAAGATTATATGGGCTACTACTCTTTTAAAAGTGAATTTTTATAATTTTTCCATGGATACCTCCACAAATAAACTTTAAACTATGCTCAGTCAAGTCTACCCATGTTGTGGAATGTGTAACTTCAAGCTTTATGCCAGGATACAGGATCTCTGTGACTTGTAGCTCCACAACCTCTGGGCTCTGTTGCACAGCACTGAAAACAGGCTGTGCTCACTGCTGCACAGGCAAGGGGGTTCTCAGAATGTCACAGATTTTTCATTTATATCTTAGGAGTGGCCTGACACAGGCAGCATGTTCTCTGAAATGCTGATTGTCAGCTACTGTGTTTTCTTGGCTGAAGACTGAACTATTAAGGAGAAAAAATAAAGCACAGATGTAATGGTGTGAAACTACTCCAAGTTCTTTGCTACCCTATTTCAACATTTCCTCAGTCCTTTCTGCTTTTAGCAGTAAAAGTAAAGGACTGTGCTTGAGATTGCCACGGCAGTAAATAGAACCAAAGCTTTCTACAGACAACTCTCTCTCTGCCTTCCATCTCTGTATTACCTGACATGGCCTTGGAGACTATTGTCACAGCATATGTCACAGTTGAGATGGCCACAATACACACATATAATACACACAGCATCACCATAAAATGTCAGAAAGCTTCAACCCATACAGAGTAATATCACACCACCTCAGCAGGCTGCAAGCACCTGCCCTTCTAGTTCTTTGGCCCAACCTTTTATACCCTCATGTTCATGCACTGGCCCTGTGTGCCCTCTGTCCCTTTGGTGGTTGCTCAGTGCCCCTGGGCACTCCATGGCTCACTGCTGTCAGTGCTGCTCACTGCTTCTCACAGCTGTGCCCACTGGGGATGGGGCTTGCAGCTCACAATCACCACAAACTGTGTGCCTACAGGCTCTGATTTCTTAAACTAATTTACAGGATTTGCAGCTCAAAACTTGAAGGTTTAAAGATAAAATTCCCTCACTGTTTGATGCTGCCAAGCAGCTCCACTCTTAATGCAGCTGGGCAGCCCCTTGCTTGGGACAGGACGGAGGGAGGCAGGTGGGCACTGTGCACAGGATGACAAGCTGGGAAAAAATATTTTCTGAGCTGAAAGATGCTGGAGACACCACAGCATGAAGTTCAAGAATGGAATCTGCCTTATCACTTCTCCTCCACGCTGTATTGTAAAGAGAGGAGAAGTAATTTTCTCCCATCTTTTGTGTTTCTTTCACAGATAACTGCCTGTAACCCTTGGTTTGTAAGCCTGTCTGTCTATAGCCCATGCGGTCTCTAAGGAATTCCTCTTTTGTAAAAGCCCAGCACAGTGAGACTCGAGGAGGTACTGAAATACCTATTTAAAAGAGGGGGTGAAAAATGCAGTGTCATTTTGCTTATCTGCAGACTCAGTTCTTGAATCTCAAATCTGGAAGAATCCTATCAGGTAAGGTGACCAAGCAGTGACTGAGAGGGAAATCAAACCTCCCAGCTGCCAGGGACTGATAAAGATGTTACTGCAGTCATTAGCCACAGGTATCTGACAGGGATCTTCAGGAATTCCAGGAAATCCTGGAAGGAGGCACTCCCATGAAGAGATACTAGTGAGCTGCTTGCCTACACATGTATGAGAAGGCCTAAGGGAAAATCCTAGACTGTAGCTAGCTCATACTAATGCCATTCAAATCAGATCTGAAGAAGCATTATAAAGATCTTTCTTCCTGCAAATTTATCTGTATCACTCCTACAGTGTGCCAATTTGTCTTAAAACTATTTGTGCTGTCTATAGATATTCAGAGTATCTATTTTTAAAACAAGGCAGAAGAAAAAAATCTTAAACTTGGTAGCGTTTTGCCACAGTTTTGAAATGTTTTCTCACATTTTCCATAGAAGTATTATCATTTTCCCCTTACAATTCATCTGCTGCTGAAAACAGCAGATGCAAAAGGGACCATGGCAGTGCAGCTCCTTTGGCAAAAGTGAGTGCCCTGATCATGGTGAGGTGTGGCACTCACACCCACATGAGAGCACAATGGACTGACCAGTGCACCCAGTGACAGCAGCACATGGGGCTCCAAACACCCCATTTTACCTCACACTTTTTTTTTGAGGGGTGTTGGTGGGATGGAAGTTACAGCTCAGCCCAGGGAAGAAGGATTAGGAGAGAAAGTCATGTAAAGAGGGACAGCACAGCCCAAGCCTGCTCTGGTTTAGATCCAGAAAGAATCACTGCCAATCCCCCAGTTCTCTGCCTCTGGTCTGACTCTCTACTTGCTCAACAGAGAAGAACTAAGAAAAACTGATACTTTTCTTCTGTGTCCAATTCAATTCTGATCACAACCAATGCTTCTCAGCTTCAGTTCTTCAGCTTCAATAAACAAAGTACACCAGAGCTATCTATCCTCAAAATAGCATCTCATGGCCAGATGTGGGGCTGACTACAAGACAGCAATTAACAGACTGGCATCCATTCTCTCCACCCCATCCTCCATATCTCTTTGCAGCTTCTGCAGCAACTAAAAGATTTTCACAAAATGCTAAACAGCAGACATGGCACATATCCAGTCTAGAAACCAGGTCCATTGCTTCCTTGAAAAATGGATTTTTTTTTAAAGGAAAAATAACCTATAAGGACATTTACAAGTTTAATTAGATAAACCAGAATGATAAGTTAGGGTAGCTTATAAAAAAAGAAATTGAGAACATTTTGTAAGCAAAGATATCAAACTTATTGCATGAAAATAGGACGTAAAGGCTTCAGTACCAGAAAGCAAATTTTAAAAATAGGAGATGAAACATGCATTATTTTTGAGTAAGGAAACCAGTATTTAAATACTTTCCTATTTTTAGGTATGCATAGCCCATGAATAGAGATAATACAGCTAAAATAATGAAATATAAAGATTTAGAGGTATATAAATGCCGGGCAATAACCCAAAATATTAACAACTGTAACTTGAAATCAATGAGAGACAACTCCTATGTTATTTACAAATAAAATACTTTGTGCCACACACTCAAATGTGTAAAAGGCGAGGAAATAATGACATTTATAAATACAGCACAGAAAAAAAATCACATTTATTTCAAAGTTTCAGAACACAAGCACAAACATGCTTCTTTTCTCTCTATTTTCCCTGCTGTTTCCTATCCTCCTCCCATGCCTCTTCTTCTATCTCAAGCTTTGATACTGCAATTAATTCCCCACAGAACAGCATACAAGATCAGGGCCTAAGGCCTCAGCCCTATAAAGATTTATGCATATGAATGGTTCAGTATTAAGTGAAATATTTAACACCAGCACCTGCTTGATCCTATCTGAAAAAAGATCACCTTCTCCAACATACACGAAATAAAACAGTGTAACTGTGATGGTTCTGTGACTGAAAGAAATGTGTTTGGTGGTTCCAGTTTTCCAAGCCTTTGATAGTGATTGAGAGATAAAGAAAATTAGATTGTGTTTATGTAGGGGTTATATCCTTATCTGGACACTCTGGGGATTTCACTACAGGTTCTGACAGTCTACAGCTTCAGTGTACAATTTGCACAGTTTCTCAGTGACAAAGCATGAATGTGGCATGAACGTGGCTCTTGTGGCTGAACAGGAACCTCGGGACATCCCACTCTTGCTTTGGACCCACCAGGAGCCTGAGAGCTTTCTCAGTCTGTCAGCTAGGAACACACTTCAGTGCTAACTCAGCTCTGCAGTCAGTGAAACTGCAGCAGCTCCACTCATGCTCTTCTCAATACAAAAGCATCAGAGCCTATTTAGAAGAGTTTGTCATTCTCTGAAACAGCAGCAAGGAGGAACTTCTGTCATGTCTGTCCACACACATTTGCCTTTGATCACTTGGCAGGTGAATAAAAGCACATTCTAGAGCATCACCTATACTTAGCAGGAACAAAAGGACTTCACAAAATTATTACCTTTATATTTGCTTAAGAAAAAATATAATCCTTTCAAAGAAGAGTCAAGAACAGCTTAACTGAATATGGTCAGGTGTTGTTTTAAGCTCAAACAGAAAAATCAATAGGGAGTTTTGTAACTATTTTCAGTAATGAAAAGGCACTAATCTTGCAATGAAGTATGCAGCAAACTAAGACATGCTGAGAAACAGATGATGATCAAACAAATGTTGACTAAGCCAAGCCAGTCTTTGAATTAAAACTTGTATTCCTGCATTACTCAACATGATTGTTAACAGATGGATTCCTGATTAGTGGTTAGCAAGCCAAAGGGGAGAGGCACAAAGTTAATTTATTCTGCCATATTTCTACATTAGTGCACAGTAATTTTTCACAAGACAGATCACCATAAAAATTGGGTGATAAAGAGACAGTGAATCCAGACTCTCTTATCTGATGTTCTGGGAATGCCCTTCTTGATCTTCATCACATCCACAAAGGTTCTCTGCACTTGGTTCCACAACCGACTTACTGAGGGACAGTATTTCAAGATAATCAACTCACCCTTTGGAACTCCTTGCTGAAGGGCTGGAAGATCATGCTAAACATTTCCTTCTCACACCCAACATCTGCAAGTCTCTAACGCGTAGTAACTGTTTATAAGCCTTGTAAGTGGCAAAAAAAAAATTGAGTTATGCCTTCAACACATCTGACATACACAAGAGGATCATTCACTATTTCAAAAGAGTGATTTTTTTCTAACATAGGACAGAGGTAATTAGAAATTTGAGAGCTCCTCAGCATACTCTGAGCAGCCATCTCATACACATCACTTGATGCTCTATCTTAAAAAAAAAAATCACAGAATAGTCTGAGTTGGAAAGGACCCACAAGGATCACCAAGACCAGTAGCAAAACCTTACTCACAACAATGAATACACAGAAGTGTCAAATTATTCAGTGCAAATCCTGAAGGATCCTCAAGGCTACATGAAAGCAAGTTGCTGAAGTTAGCAGAAAAAACAATTGCTTTTTCCAGACAGCATGGAAATTCTGGCTTAGTGATGAGTGGTGGTTTCCTATAATAGCACTCAAATGTCTATCAGGCCTCTCAGCTACCCAAACAGCATCCCACGTGGGGATTCTGGCAACAAGCTCATCACAGTTCCCCTATGCATCCTTTTTAGAGGCTGAGTATTCCATGAGTATTCCATGCAGTAAAATGAATTAAATTTCCTTCTGAAGTAAGTCAATATAAAAATGCTAATTTTAATAATCAATTCTCCCACTGTTCACCCTGAGATTATCTGAGGAGGAACACTGACTTACATAAGTCCATGATCTCCCAGATGCTTTCAAAACAGAATCTGTGGTAAAATCTCCTCTCAGTTACCCCCAGGAATCTCCCCAAGGGTTTTTTCAGAAGACCCTTGCAGAGACCTATCTTCAGCCAACCCTTTTAAACCACAGAAGCTCTGTGCCCTGTGCTAAGAAACCCTCCTTCAATCAAGGCCCTTGTAAATGCCCATCATTCAGTACCACCCTCACTTCTGGAATCTGTAAGGACTGAGCTACACAGCCTCAAACTAAAACTAGACAGCCACAGAAATGTGCAGCATCAATCTTCACGGGGCTCCTGACACCCAGGATAGTCTGCCATGTACAGAGCTGATAAACCAGACATTTCAGAAGCCCTGCCCTGTGATTATTTGCCCATCTTGGCACCCAGACCTTAAAAACATTGCAGCACAGAAGTCAGCTTCTGAGGTATATTATTCCAACAACAAATAATTGTGCTCCTAAAGACCATCAAGTGTTAACATTAGATGGTAAATGGACTATCAGAGGGAAATCACTGACCAACACAGTACCCCTGAACACAGCCTGTTCCTCTGGCTAGCACCTCCACTGCTGGATAGCAAGTAGACAGCCTCAAATCCATCAAACCATTTTTTGAGGTGCCTTTGGAGAAAAGAAAATACAAATGCAACTGATTCTCTGAACAAACAAGTAATTTATTGACTCTTGTACGATCCAGCAGTAATAGAAAATAACACTCAATGTTCTGCAAGGCTTTGTTTTTATTTGGACCACTTCTTTAATTTGATATAATTTTAAGATACTGCTTCTGAATCAGATCCTGAACTAAAACAGAGTTCCACAATACTGCCATGTAGATTATACTGATGTGTGATGCTGAAGTGGTACTAACAGCAGTGGGAATTAAGGAGTTACCCACCCTTTTGAGAGTGTTTCTAGAACCTTGCCTATTATTCTCTTATATAGCATAAGAGCAACAACATTTCACTTCTGAACAGCTGGTATTAATTATAGCTCATGTACACAATTGATTGACACAAGGCTTCTATCATTTCTAGGTTTATATCACTTTATGAGCAGTACATATAAAATCCAGAATTATTTCTCTAAAATCCAGAATTATTGTCTCTTACAACACAAAATGACCACCACTAATAAAATACATTATTTTTTTTCTAAAACATCACACAGCCTCTAAAAATTTGGTCCAACTTTGGGACAACACTGAAGCACTTCCTTAGCTTTAATTCCCAGTGATTCAATTAGACTCAACAAGACGCTGCTGAACAGAACAGGCTTAAGTCAATGCCTAAGTGTTCTCCTTAGACAGATCCCTAGTGATCCTGAAAGTTATCCAGGCTCAACGAAGGCAAGGATTAATTATTCTTTTGGGGATACTGACTGTCCTCTAGGTAGAAAACCAACTTTGTTATAAATAATCCTTTTTAAATTAGTTAGGGATTGCCCCAGAACAAAAAAAAAAATCCTTTCCTGTTCCCTGGCTTCTCTACCCAAAGGGCGCAAGACATTTTGATTAGTGGAACTTGGTCTTTTCCCCTGGTATCCATTAATTTTTCTACAAAAATAATTGACTCTCCTACAGTAGCAGGCCACATTATCATCCTGACTTGTAAATTCTTTCCTACCAAGATTCCTACCTCCCCTTTGGAAAAATATTTTTCTGCCCTAGCTTAATGTATTTTTAAACAATTTTACTATGCCAAGACTCTTTCTATAGAAGTGTTGCCTTTTGAATTCTCATCCAAGGAAAGCAACCATATAATTTTTTATTCCACTCAATTGTGTTCACCATAACCAGCAGGGCTTTGGGAGTGATGGTGCTGCAGCAGTGACTTGTGTAGGAGGTGGCCACGGATGGGATTGTGCTGGTCACTGTTGGTCCAACCAGTTCAGCAAATGGCAAACCTGACCCACTGCACATTGAAACAGAACCAGGGGAGCACAGAGAACCTCTGCAAAAACACAGACACAGCAACAGGCAGCAAACATTGAAAGGACAAACAGCAGGAGACATGAAAGAGAGACCAGAGCATCTCACTGGGCACTGGCACAGACTGCCCAGAGGAGCTGTGGAGTCTTCCTCACTGGAGATATTCCAGAAGCATCTGGGCACAATCCTGTGCCCTGTGCTCAAGGATGACCCTGCTTGAGCAGGGAGGTTGGACAAGAGGAGCCATTGTGGTCCCTCCCAACCTGACCCACCCTGGGATTCTGTGAGATTCACGAGACAATGCCAGGACAGAGAAGACAAAAGCACGGGGAAGAGAGAAACAAAAATGATGCCAGGGCAGGAGAAATACTGAGGCAAAATAGCTGCCCCAAGCAGGGGCAAAGAGTCTTGGCAGGAGGTACAACTCCAAAAGAACCTCTTTTGGAGGCAGCTTCTCTGCTGGCAGAGGAACTCACGTGGAAATAACTGAGCAAGGAAAAAGGAGTGCAAAATGAAAAGAGCAGCAATGGCCTGGTACCAGTGTCCTGCCCCACCCAAGCCTCACCAGAGGTGCTGATGATAATGAGTGACATGGACTGGAAACCAGCAGTGTCCAGAGAGAACACAAGGTATGTTTCTCTGAGCATATGTTTGCTTGCTTTTATCTTCAAAACCAGAATCAGCAACTGGAACTATGTTAATTGTGAGAAAATGAAATTGATTGACCCTCCCCTTTTCCAAACTGGGTTTTTTTGGCTCGCACCACTCACTGTTTCAGTTGGAGGAAAAGCTGCCTCTACCACCACCTGAACCTATGAACTCTGGGGTCTCAAATTTAATGACTAAACCCCCTAAACCCTCTCCTCCAGAGAGATCAATAGCAAAAGTTCTCCCATTTCTCAGTATAAAATATCTGCCATTGTATCTTCAGAGGGCTGGCTCCTATACACAGCTGGGATGCAAGGAATGTATGGAATTCCACTACTGGGAAACATGGGAAGTGGTCAGGCATGGCAGGACTGCACACTGTGCTTGCCCAACTCTTTGGATATGAGTATTTGTGCCCTCATGTGAAGTAAGTGCTATTAAAAAAAAAAAAAAAAATCTCCAGTAAACATGCAGTGCCTGAGCTGGCATCCCCTTGGTTATTTTTGTTTCTCTCAGTATCAATGCTCCACACCAGAACTGCAATTTGAAACCTAATATTAAAAATAAATTTAGAAAGAGAAAGTACAGAAAAGCAATGCCATAAATGTGCCAATAGAAACATAATTCCTTTACAATTGCATTGCCTTTTAAAAGTAATAAGATGTTTATAAGATAATCACATAGCACTGGATATTCTTTAATTTTTTTGTACAATTACAAGTAGTGAAATCCCAACACTAAGACTGCCTTGTCACAGCTGTGAAGCAAAGTAAAAGAAACTCTCTGCTCCAAAGACCTCAGATTCAAATAATCAAAGCAGACAAGAGGAATGTTCTTATCCTCATTTTACAGATTAACACAAGGGGAGATCAAATTACCTCCCCAAGGTCACCTTAAGAGCCTCTAACACAAAACTGTTCTATTGTTTAGTTCTTTAACTACAAGTGTATTTTTTCAACATCTACTATTATGCATATTTATAAAATGCTTTTTCTGTGGTTTGTGCAAGGCAGCACATGCCTTTAATAATAATTAAAAAAAAAAAAAAAAAGCCAAATGCCCAGCCCCAAAAGCAAACTTCCAAGCAGAACCGAATTTGAAACCAAGTAAACTGAAGCAAAAAGAAAATTAACTCCCCAATCTTCCCCCTGCCAATGTATGATTGCATAATCTTGTCATGCGCTCCAAAAGCAACAAACTTGGAGATTTTCCCAGGTCATCTGGGGTTAAAAAGTTCCAAAGCCATGAGTTCAAATCAAGACTATATTTCATCAATGACCATGACACTGAGACAGTGTTAGGGCCCAAATCCCATTACTCAACATTCTCCTGATTAACACAGAGAACAAATGTTAAGACTGCAAATACACAGAGCACTGGAGAGACAAAGTTCCCAAGAGAGAACACATTTAAATTAGCAGACAGGTAACACTTGTAAACTCTTCAAAGAATGTCCCATCTAAAGCAGTTACATTACAATTGCAGAGAAAGACTAAAAGCTCCTGTGGGGGCTCACAGCTCTTGGGAATGGCAAATGGAAGAGAAGAAGGTTGGAGCAAGCATAAAACCAGTCCTCTTGGTCAAAACCTGAAGGGTTATTGCTATCATGCTTTATCAAAAGTATGAAGAAAAAGCAACAGAAAACAAAATCCCTCTGCAAGACCAAACCTTGGGCCAAACAATGTAGGAAATATGGTACCACTCTGGTGACCTGCACCTTCTGTGGGGCTTCCTGGGAAAGCCAGCACCAGTGAGCGCCTACAGAGAAGTTGTGAGAACATGGAAACGTGATCAAGCTCACTGCAACTCGGTAGCCAGGAGGTGCCAACACCTTCCCTTCAGCAGAATCAGTATATGAAGAACAGAAATCATGATGCCTCTGTGCCTGCTTCTTTAATCAAAAAAATCTTCAACCCCTCATATTTTCTCCTTTTATCCTTCCAAGCATGCAGAAGCATGGCATGAACAGCAACTAATCCACTTTCATAGGTTTGCCTATGGATGATCCTGCCCAAGATTTCATCAGGTACAAAGCTGATTACCAATATGCTTTCACAGACTAGCACTTGAATGCCAGGGCTGCCTTCTCATCAACTGCTCAAGAAATCAAGAATCAGGGCTAAATCTCAGTTTATGTGAACAAATGGGGTAAAAATGAAGCTACAACACTTGTATCACACAGAAACCTGGCTAGCAGGCTCCCAACCCACACACTGACCTCAACATAGAAGCAACAGGAATGCAGATTATTCCATATGGGCTTTAAATTACCAGAGAGAATTAGTAACGAGACAAACATATGCACATGTGAACTTTCTTTCTGTTAAAGGATAAGAAGAGAGGAAGTTGCCCTTGGATTCGGCACAGTGATAATAATTTAGCTGAAAAAGTAGATAATTAAGGGCTCATAAATGGAAATAGATAAGTACACAGAGAGATGAGAATGTGGTATCAGTCAGACATAACTTAGGAAGCGCCGTTTGGTGTCAGCAGAAAACACCCTGGCCTCAGGATTTTTTTTTGTGTATGAACTAACCAGGCAGACACTGAAATCATTCTACAATATAAGCATAATGAAGCATGCTAATTTCCTAAAAACTGTTACCAACCATTTTTCAATTCAGTGAATTGGAGTTGCATTTTTCTAGCTGAAACCAGCCCCTCCAGTGCCTACTTAACATGTGAAATGACACTGGACTGAGCTGCATTTCCAGCCTGCTCAAACCACAGCTCCAGCAGTGGCTGGAAGGGAGGGCACCAGCTGTATTCTACTGACTGCATTTTGCAAGAGTATCACTGTAGAGAGTGACATTTAGAGCAATAAATCCTGACCTTCTGACTAAAGGAAAGGAGAAAAAAAAAAACAACAAAACAACCAAAACAAAAACTGAAAGAAGCAAACAAAGCAACCAAAAAACCCCACCAACAAACAGAAAAAGGAAAATTGAGGCAGAAAGAAAAGAGCTAAAAAAATTGTTGGGGAAATTATTTGAAAGAAATAACATATAAAATCAAAATATTTAACAGACTCCATCCTTTCTCTTTCTGCAGCCATGAGATATGAAATATCAGTAATTGCACTCCAAAATTAAAGAGAACATTTAGTTATTTTAGTCCATTATCTCTGTGAACAGGAAAAAAATATTTATATCCAACATAAATATAAACAGCCACTTTTAATAATGCATTAAACTTGGTGGGGATGGGGAAAGGAAGCAATTTAAACACAAATATTTTTCAGATTTTCAGTCATTCATTGTCAACTTATTCTGCTCTTCTATGAAGCTTTTTTCTTCACTTTTTTTACAAAAATGACAGGCTTGTTTTGCTTTTTTTTTTTTTTTTTGGTAAATGACAACTTTCATGGTGCAAGATGCTAAAACTGAATTTACAGAGTATTCCTCAGGTGCAACTCCACATAAAACAGGGAATCCAACCAAAGGAATATCAGCTGGGGGAGGGGACAGAAACATATGAAAGGACCAAACCTGAATGCTACACATATTTTATGTACACTTCAAGAAAATCAGCAGCCCTGTCTTAAAATGCATCTTACAAAACAAGCAACAGTTATGACAAACTGAAGGACAATACACTTATTTTTCTGAAAAGATGACTGACCTAGTTCATTCAAATGATTCTGAAACCTGCAGTTTCTGGGATTTGGGGTGAAATTCCTATTTAAACCATCCGTGGTATGGCTCACTGATAGGGGTAGTAGATCATCAGTTCATGACTGACATTATAAAAGTAATCCTGAAAATCTGAAATAAGGGATCCCAGAGATACTAGGTAGCCAATAAAATTTATGCTGGGTCACCACCTTTCATCAACAAAAATTATCAATAGACGGGATAATGGTTATTACTACAGTCCTCCTGATATGTATGACACACTGTGGCAGGCATTTGTCATGTGTGAGGCATTTGCCCTGCTCTCCTCAATCTACACATCTGTGAAGCTAATTGCACTCACTTTTTATTTACAACATTTCAAAGAGTCTTAGCACGGGTGTTCAAAGTGCAAAACTGCTCACTCTTACTCAACTTTACTCCTTCTTATTTCTATTTCTGCCCTAGTTTGAATTTCTCCCACGTTATCTTTTACAGAGGCCTCAGAAGTAAAGAACACAGACTCCTCTTCACAGAAAAGACTGAGTGTGAATCTGTGATAGTGTAATGCCCCCAAACCACATCCAGTACACTCAAATACAGCTCAGAATGTATCTCGCATCTTCGTAATACAATAAATGACACAGACCAGTATTACTGCAAGGAAACACCCCACAGCCATTTCTAAATTGTTTAAACTAGCAAATTCTTCTGTAGGGAGCTTAGAATGTTACTTATAGGTAACTGAAATGGAAATCTAATTTACTGCTGCAAAATTCAAGCATTTTGCAAAATCCCATATAATCCATTTATCCATTAAAATTTAAAATATACCCTCTCAAGTCCAGATTTGAATACATCAATGTTTATCTTTAAAATTTTAAACTAGCTGCTGCAGTGGTCAAAGCCACTTGAACTGTAGCAAACAGGTAAAAAACTGTCAACTTGGGTTAAATCACAGAAAAAAAAACCCAAACAAGCATGTACACACAGAAGGGACCCTGCTGTGCAGACACACTAAATTAGGTGTGTTCCAGATTCTACCCTTATTAAAGAAGGTACAATGATAATCAATGCAACCTACTGCAGGGCTTCACACATCATTTTTATAGAAAGGAAAACAACAACTGCCAATCACAGCACGCTCATCTTAAATGTGAGGGTTTGAACCTCAGGTGACTGGCTGGTACATTAGGTTTTGGCTCCAGTCTATCAATAAACATAATTACCTTTTTCTTTCACCATGGCAAACAATTTTTCTTCGTAGTGGAAGCAGCAAGAATTAGCTGAAGTAATTTAAACACAATCTCTTTTCCAGCAGTGTTTGGTGGAGGTGGATTTAAAAATAAAAAAAGAAAAAAAAGAAAAAAAAGAAAAAAAAAGAAAATAAAAAGAAAAGAAAAGAAAAGAGAATAAAGAAAAAAGGTAGCTTATTCCAGATAATCTCCCCTGGTCAGATTTCCTACGAGGTCTGATCAGGTCCGACTGCTCATCACTGTCTCCTTCCTTCTTGTTTCTCTTCTCTTCTCCCACTGTGGTGCTTTGCTGTGCCTAATGGCAGCTCATCCGTGCCCGTGGCTCCTGCCCCTCGTGCTGGCAGCCCCAGCTCCAGCTGCCAGTGACAGCCAGCGCTGGATTCCAGCGTCCCTGGTTTCCAGCACCTTGCATTCCCCTGCCCTCCCCAGCCCAGCTCCGCTGCCATTCGCTCCCGCAGCACTGGCAGGAGGCTGCGAGGGACATGTGAGGGAGAGCAGGGGAGCTGTTCCAATGCACACACAAAGCTAAAGTGGTATTTATGAGCTTTCTATTATTTTATTTACTCAAACTCAGCCAGGATCAAGAGGGGAAACAAAGATGAGCACAGGCAAGTGCTGAGGCAGGCTGCAGCACAGTGGCTTTTCCATGGTGAGCAGTTTATCCACTCCTGGATTTAGCTTTAAAGCAATTATTAGACCACAAAACATGCTTATAAATGATCTCCCAATGCCTACTGACTGTAGAACAGAGTAACATACAGCCTGTGCAAGGTGGGAATAACTATCCTCCACTTCAAACAACAATAAAAATAATAAAAATGAGAATTGTCACTGCTCAGTGAGCACCTGAAGGTGAGGGTTCTGAAGCTATACAAATGTTTGCTGTGGGTCGAAGTAAGTGCTGGATTCTGGAATGCCAAATAATTGGGAACAATTGCTCTTCCTAAGTTATTCCTTTGCAGATGATAGACACAGGTACTCATGGAACTGAGAAGACAGAAGAATACAGAAACAACATCACTGAGATGGAAATTTCACTCCCCAAGACATCCCCAACAAGAAAAAGCACCAGTGTAGAATCTGGGCCTCAAACAGACCTGCCAGTTTTTGGTTTTCCAGGCACTAAACTCTACTGAGAAAGGACTGGGCAGTAAACTGATGCAGAAAAACAAACAAACCAACCCTTCAGAATATTGTCAAGTCTCATCATTATATACCAAGGTTCTGCTTCCTATTAGAAGACGCAGGTCAGAGTCAGGGGAAACAAAGCTTTTCTTTTACAAGCAAACTTTTATTCACAGTTATGAAGAAAAGTTTCAAAATATGACTAATCAAAATCCTGAATCCCCCTTAAAAGCCACTTTTATTTTTTAAATACATATATACTGTCAGCATCAAGATTTTGGAGAGCCTCTATCACTACTACTACTACTACTTAGCTCCTCATTTTAGCTAGCTACCAGTGACTTCCCCAAAATAAACCTATGTCATTTATGCCTTTGCCTAGAGAGTAAATTTTATATTTGTGGTTTAAAGGCAGAGAAAATAGCAAATGGAAATGAACTGACTTGTCAAAGACAGAGGTGATCTCTGCAGCAGAGAACTGGGTCAAATATAAGATATTCTGGGCTAAATTATGGGCAGATTCATGGAGCAAAAGCTTCAACTTGACCACAGCTCAGTGCAAAATGTGCTTTATGTTACATGATAGAAGTGAAATAACATTCATACTGCATCCTACATTTACACTGCTCACACCTCCACAAAGGAATTCCTTCTCCTTGCTACTCTACGTAGGGAGAGAGATATTAATGTAAAGAAACAAGCTGAAGGCATCAGCCAGACAGAGTAGCAGATGGCTGATACCTGCTGGAAAAAAATCAGACCACGCACACAGCGTTAAAAATATTTGCAGTAAATAAGTTCTAGATGTTTTGTATAAATGCCACCCAGAACAACAGAAATGAATTAAGCCAGTCTGTCTCACCCAGAAGGTATTTCTTATTCAGTGACATTCTTTAATAAATAAATCTCTGAGAGGGAGATTGAGAGAGAGAGAGAGTGAGAGAGAGAGAGGGACAGAGATACAGGCACATGCATGGAGAAAAAAAATAGTTATTCTATTCTAACAAATCTAGGCTGGCTTTCTATTGTTAGCAGTCCAACGTGTGAGAGCAGCACAGCACAGGCAGTCTGACATTCTTGCTTCTGTGACTCAGTGTGTTACTATTAATAGCATTTGAGGCTCAAGTGGGGAGCTGGGCTGAACCCCACCAACACGGAGGCATAAGCCATTATGTCACATTTCTGACACATCAGCGATGTCAGGTTGTAACTCAAGCTGGCTGTGTTCTTTTTCAGGCTGTATTTTGTAAACAGTTAGGGGACAGCGTCCTGAAAGAGGCACATCTGACCTTCATTCATAAATATTTGATTTGATGTGCAGAGCACAGCCTATGGACACACACCCATGGATGCAGTTAACCCCTTCCTGGGATCCTCAGACACCCTCAAAAGGCTTGCAGGGATGATCACTCATTTTTTTTGTTCCAGCAAGCTGCTGACACAGAAGCTGCTTGTTGGTATGTGGACTTTCTGTTCTCTGAGTACATTCCTCCATTTTTCACATGTGCTAGAGATTAGCACTGCTGTATCTCACATCATTCAGCCACGAGAGCTGTAGTGGTAGACTACAGCATGCACATAAAATGTAATTTAAAAGTACAGACTGCAGTAAATTATGCTGGAGATTTAGGAGTAAAATGTAATCTATTCCAGAATAAAGATATATGAAGAGAAGACATTAGTATTGTAAATAAAATCTCTTTACACCAGGATGGTTTTTGGTTTTAATCTCATTGTTCAAAGTCAAGGCTAAAATTTTTACCGTGCTGTACAACTCAGAATCAACTCAGATATCCTAAACTAGAGATGAAGAAGGAATAGATAGCATTCTAGAAACAATCCCTTGACACTTATTGTTATTTAGGAGAACCTATTTTACAAGAAAGCAAAATAACTCTTTTTCTTTAAATACTTTTGCACTGTACAAACTAAATAAAGTCTTCCTTGAGCACAGTGTGGGTGGAAGAGTCACAAAGAGTACACTACAGCTAAACAACATGTTCACGTTGCTGTTATTTTCTGGTGAAAAATAAATTGTGCCTTCAGCAAGAGGCATGAGACCAATACTGAGATCACTCCACAAGGGGAAAGAGTTAAACCAATTAGTTTTGCTATTTCTTGTACCTTGATAATATTGAAAAAGTATGAGTAAGATACTAAGAAGTTTAGCTATGATTTAAGGTTTGTTATTCTCATTTTAAAAGTTGGTGTTCATATTTTTATCTTGCACTCATTCTTCAGAGATGAGATCATGGCTTAGAAGTATCAGCATACAGTTTTTGTGTAATTTCTTCAAAATTGAACTGGTATCTCTTCTTCATAAAGAAACAAGGGAAAAAGGCAGGTAGAAAACAGAAAAAGAAAGGGGGGGATTGTTCCACGAAATAATATCCAGGAGAATATCATCATGTCAAAACAAAGTTTTGACAAGAAAGGTTGCCCCAAGCTTCCACACCTTAACCATTGTCCAGCCTATGTCAATTGAGAGCCAACTCCTCTGTGAAGTCTCAATTACAGCATTTTGCAAAATGCTCCCTTCTCTCTTGTGACCTGCTCTAATTGTAATTCTGACTTACCTGTGCCTGGTCAGACAAAACCCAATAATGTCAATTTGGGATTTCTTCCAAAAACCCCGTGAGCCAGCAGTGGTCCTGGTGCCCTAATGGGCAAGCCTACACTTCCCAGTTTCAGGACTCTCAAAAGCTATATATTAAGTATTTCCTGGCTTCTGTTTCTCCTGACCTCACCCTCCTTCAGCAACCTGATGTCTCCCTCAGCCACTCGCACAGCTGGCCCATCTTCCATCTTCTGGAATCAGCCCCAGCAGCAGAGCTCCTGAAGGACTGCAGCAATGAACCAGGCAGGCAACTGACTGGGAAAGCTCATGGTGCTGGTGGAGTTTTTCAGGTTCACCAGAACACAGTGAGCAGAATTCAGGCTGTCCCTGACAGAACTGAACCCCACACCAGGTGTACCCCAAGTCTTCCAAGCCTGCAGGCATTGTTATTCTGAGAGTCATCCTTGAGCCTTTCCAACCCTGCACACAGTTTTTGCTCTGTAACAACTTCATCCTGCAGCTCGTGCAATGGTCTGAGGCTGCCAAGCTGTCCTCACCACACTGTCCTGCAGGAACCAGCAGGAACTGAGGACCTGTGAAGGCCCCACAGATTGACCTCCCCACCACAGACCCTCTGGGTTGCCCTATCACAAGTTTTAAACAGTCTAGAGGAGCATACACAGACCCATCAGAGAGGAATTTGGTTCTTTCTCAGCACATACTGTGGTCCTGCCATCCTACACCTTGGGATCCCATTGCCCCTATTGATAATATTGATCTTCAAGCAAATAATGCCTGAGGGCCTGCATTCTAACCTCTTCCTTTCTGCTGTGCTGGGCTTTGCCCTGTACCTGTGTCATGCCACTTTCAACACAATCAGTCTGTAATATTGCTGTTTGAAATCACATGCCATCTTTCTTTCAGAGAAAACAAATTGAAAATTTAGCAAATACATCAATCACTTGATTCAGTAAAATGCATAGTGTAATCATTCTGATCTGCCAGGATTTGGGGGTTTAGTGCTTTTTAAAGAAATACAATAATTTGTTTTAATTTCATATTCTTTCAAATCAGACTTCTTGGGAATAAAACATTTGTGAGGTTTTGATCTATTAAGACATCCATATCTCTTAAAGCAAAATCTGATTTTCTGAGACTCTTGAAAGCAGGACTTAGTACACTATTACTCAGTAGAACACTAACAGTCTGCAAAATAGACTGAAGTCAAATCTGTTGCAAAACAAAACAAGAAGTAAGTTCACTTGGCTTTGTTCTAAATATTAAGAAGCTTAACACACTCTTATGTAAAAAAAGCACCTGAAACCATCAGATTATCTTCAGAAACAGATGAGAAAAGATGGTTACATTATACTTCTTTGCCAGTATATATAATATAATATATTCAAAAAATATACAAGCTCACTAATGGGTAAATCTTCTGGCTGCGGATATGTACAAACATTTATCTCTGAACATATATTTATGTTATTGATGTAACAACTGGCTTCCAAACAGCTTATGCTATTGCTAATCCTTAGAAAGGAGATCATGCTTTCTTCACACCTGCGTGACCTTCACCGTATGCACACATAGTTGGCACTAAATTGAGATGTGGTACAGTAATATGAGTACAGACAGTGCTTTGTATTTTTTTAAAAAACTACCATATAAAATCATCACTATTCACCTGCTATAAACTGAATTTATTGAGAAAATTCATGAACACAACCAATACTGTCGCTGATAAAAACATAATAATCTTCACTGACAGTCACCACAGTAAATGCTGAAAATTGCACGAAGGCAGGAATCCCCACCAGGAAAGCACACATGCAAGTGTCATCCTTTACTGTGCATGCCTAAGGTTAAGGAGATTTGATATTGAAAATCCACTTCAGAATTGGATTAACTGTGCAGAATAAACCCCACTGCCTGTCTTGGGAGTTTTTGGCGCAGTGAAATCAGCAGGAATGCTGTAAAGACTCTCTGGTCTAAAGAACTTCTCCCTGAGAGGTCTATGCAACACCAGATTGAAGCAGCTTCCTGCCAATCTGTTAATTTGCAGAGTAAAGCAACAAGTTCTTTGTTTTGCAGTGCTGAGAGATGTGACAGCCTCTCCACTAAGCACTAACCTTTAGTGTGTGCCTCAAGAATACAACATCCAGCAAAGCACTCCCCAAGTCCATGGTGCCTGGGGATGAGGCAACCCACCATGTGGGCATTGGACACAAACCACCCTTAGATCAAGCTGGACTATTTAATTGTCACTGTGCCAAATGACAAATTCCTCCTCTTCTGATTTCACACTAAACTATAAATAGGACTCTCAAAAGAGACACCTAAATCTGTCCTGCAAATGTATCTCTCCCAACAAGTATTTGCCAGTCCAGTGTCCTATCAAATGAACCACAGAGGACCTCAAAGAAAGCTAAAAAGATGCTTTATACAATTTGGCTATGTAGTGTCTTATTAATATATTCAAACAAGATTTTACAGCAAATACATTTTTATCACCTTACTCCAGCTTCTGGAATTTTTCTATTTGTGGTTGTGATTTTATCTGCTAATTAGGGCGGTCACTTGTTTCAGCATGAAAAATTTTACATATTTGAACCTTTCTCTTAAATTATTTGCCACCATTTCTCTTAAATTATTTGCTGCCATTTCAGTAGGATCATCATAAAAGTATTAAGCAGACATACAACAAATCGAGAGTAGGCATAATGATTCCAACTTCTGCACCAAGTGGAATTTCTAAAAGGTAACTATAAAAGCTATAAAAGATGTTTTGCCGCTGCCTCATACAAAAGACTCACAGATTTTAAATCATTCTTCTTCTTAAAGAAGAGCTTGCCAACTTAAAAAACAAACAATATGATACATCTTCCAAGTACTGATGTATACAGACAAGGTAATTTGGTTTGTGTGTTTTGCATTTTACAGTTTAATGTTTCTATATTTTACATTGAAAACTGCACACACAGCTGCACCATCTAATTCACATGGTAACAAACTAGTGATGAGCATCCCCTGGTACCACATGTTTCTGCATCCCACCATGAAGATTTAAAGGAAAGTAACCAAAAGCATCAAAACATCAAAAGCAGGATAATGCAAAAACTGTAATCACAATCATCCATTCTAACATGGCCTTCTTTCCCTTTCAGCTGCCCCGTGTCTGCATGACCAGGTGAAGAGCATTCCTGGTTCCCTTTCCTCCTTTCTCCTCCCGTTAACTATTTCACCACAGAGATTTACCAAGTATCTCAAGCTAAGAGCCACTTCTAAGGTCTCCGTACACAAAAGTCCACCTAGTGACACCCCAACCTCACAGGCATAAATGAGGAGAAGAAGCCAACAGCCATTAGTATTCATCTTCTCCTTACCCGTGCATGAGGGACCTATGGGAGTGGATGAAGCAAGGGAAGCCGGAATACCAATCCCCTCTCTCAGTCCTATTCCACCCCACCCATGCTGCAAAGTCAAAGCTGCAGTGAGTGAGAACAGCCATTTCCTATGCCCTTCTCTCTGCTCAGAAATTTCCCCACTATTTCACCTTTTGGAGAAGCAGAGCAAGCCCAAGGAACAGCTTTCAGATGAGAAGAAACAGCAATTTCTACCTCTCTTTTTCCCACCCCAGTGCCACCAGTGTTTTATCCAGTTGGAAAGCCCAGAACCTCTTCAGCTTGGAAGCAGCTTCCAGTTCAGATTTACCTGAATCCGTCCTGCCTGCAGGAGGCTGTGCTGGCTCTGAGCACCCCAGACCACAGGAGGAGGGCACCCCGCTCTCCTGCCCTTGCAGCTCTTCAGGGGAGCCACCCCTGCTGTCCTGCTGCCACCCTGCCCAGGAAGGGGACGGCATTTCTCTCCGGGTTGTTTGATTAAAATACCAAGGTTATGCAACTGCAGATGACGGACACAAGGGAGGAAGTCTCCATCAGACAGAGAACAAAAGCAGGGCTCCCTGTAAACAACGCTGGGGGGAAGCAGCCAAAATGTGGCCATGTGCCCTTTCCAGCCAGAGCACCCATTGGCATTATGGAGTTACAGAGCAGGGGAGATCTTTGCTGCAATTTCACTGAACAGTCTTCACACTGCTGCTATTGCCTATTTACATACCATAGAGGAAAACACAGTATTTTCATTATTTCTTTGAATTTACAGCTGATTTAGATCATATTCCTTGCTAGCATCTACCAACAGTAAGAACTGCAATTTTGTTCTTGTTTATTGGATTACAGATAACAAAGAATTTAGGAGAAGGAGCAGTGAACCCTACAGTGGAATTCAGTTGCTCTAAATGATGCTACCTTAATGCAGATTAATGCTAAACCACTGATTTACTACTAAACCAATTAGCTTAGATTGATCCGAACATTGACAACCACTTGCCAGAATTCTGAAACAGAAAGCCAAGGGCTACAAAGCCATTAACTGTTCTAATATTTTAAGTAAAAATATGTCAGTGACTAAATTGCAGAAGAGATATTGAAAATGGCCAATTACTTCTCTGTTTCACACTTTATTAAAAACAAAAAAAAATCAAGCTAACTCTTCATACTTTGAGAACTAAAGATTACTAAGAGCTAACACAGATGGAGTTTCAGCTATATTTCTTACTCAACACAAAACCATTACTCAGTATTTTTCACAAGGATACTTCTCTGTGCTTCTCAGGACAATTGAGAATCCCTTACTCAGCTGAAGATTGTCTAAATCCCTCAATTATCACCACTCTTCTAGATTGAGCAAACCTAATTCCATTAATCTTTTCTCATAAATCTTTTTTTCCCTCATGATTTATCAGTATCTTTCAAAAATATAATGTCCAAACCTAGAGACATTATCCAGCAAAGTCCTCTTCAGTAACAGGAAGAGAGAAAAATTATCCAACTGCTGTATGTATTTCCTAACACATCCCAGAAAAATAACGGCAGCAGTATTATACAATCTATATTTACCACACCTTACACTTATATTAACTGTATATTATAGTTATCTATATTATGGTAAGTATAATTATCCTCCATGTGCTTTTCAGGATCAGTGTATACTAGTTCACTTTTTATCTGTGCAAGTCCACACTTTACACTTCTAGACATTGAAATTGAACTGCATAATTTCAAACCATATAACTGATTTATCAGGACTATTCTGAATTATGACACTGTCCTGCAGAAGAATGAAATAATGCTTCTGAACTTGGATTACCACAAATTTTAAGAGCGTTCTCCCTATTCAATCATTAAAAGATATATATATAGGGACAGAGGCCAGGAGAGATTGCTCACTTGAAGGAATCAATTTGAAACACTATCAAAAAGGAGATTTACCTTATCTGAAGGACAGGAGCAGTCTGATCAGCACCTCTCAACATCTAAAGGAGTACCACCTACTAAAATGCCAGCAGAACCTGGATTTTCCTCTCTCCTATCACTGCTTCCCACTTCTGAGATTTCTTAGAATTTGAGATTGGACACAGGAGAAGTTCACACAGCACCATCAAAGTCCTATGGCCACAGGTCACATCAAGGATCCATTCTGTGGGGATCTACTCAGAGCACCATTAGCAGGTAAGACCCAAGATTAAAACAGGATTTTTTTTTTCCCCATTTTTCCTTCTTTCTTTCCAAGTAACAGCAGGGATTGGTGTTAAACAAACTGCAGCCTTCAGGGTGATCTTGGGCACTCCTTGGTACTAAGAATGGAAAATGACAATGGGATATAAAGAGTTTGTTTCCCTAACTGGGGGCTCTACCTTTCTTGCCACAGCATAGCAAGAAAACCTTAGTAATGCAAAGAAGCTGATGTGTGGGAACTCAAGATATAGAACAGTTTTATGCTGCAGCTTGTATTTTACAACTGGGCCTTTCATTTCAAATCTGCAAAGCCCATTCCTCTCAAGAACACTCTACCTCTGTGTCTTCCCTCACATCACCATGTTCATCTCTTGGACTCCTCCTCTCTGCAAACATACACACAGAAAAATCAGACCTTCTTTTCCCCAGCACTCCATTTCTGACAGAATAAAAGTGAATAGACTATTTCAGTTGGAAGGAACCTACAATTAATTATCTAATTCAGCTGCCAGGCCAACTCAGAGCTGGCCAAGTTATTTATGGCACTGTCCATGTCTCAAACACTGACAGGCTTTGGGGATCGACAACCTCCCTAGGAAGCGCAGTGTCTGACCATGCTCTAGTAAAGAAATTCTTCCTAATGTCCAGTCTAAACCTTCCCTGGCACAGCTTTGAGCCATTTCCACACATTCTGTTGAACCCTATCCCAATGGCCCCAGCCCATCGATCCAGCCTGTCCAGACCCCTCTGCAGAGCCTTCCTGCCCTGCAGCAGATCAACACTCCCACCCAGCTTGGTGCTGTTGGTGAACTGATTGAGGGTGCACTCACTCCTCTCATCCAGATCATCAATAAAGTTATTAAAAAAGACTGGGCCCAGTACTGAGCCCTTGGGAACACCACTGGTGACTGTCGTCCAATTGTATTTGAGTCCATTCTCCACCACTGGTTTGTCTCAGCCACCCAGCCAGTTCTTTTACACAGTGAAGACTAAATGGGATCTTGGTGCTTCATAAATTTTCCTCCACCAGTCCAATTTACTTCCTGTCTCATCACTAGACTGTTTTCACGCTCCCTACATTTCCCTCCATGCCTTTCTCATCCTCTTAGACTGCTTCTGTCTTCCTTTACATCCAGCTGATGCAAGAGAAGCAGCCATTCTCACAAGTGATGCTTTAAATAAGTATGGTTACATAAAGAGGTACTAACCTCATACAAGAGGTTGGTTAGGTAACGTGGTGTCTATCTCCTTTCCCTCAGGTGTGCACTGTCACAGCCACAGTGACCACTTTGCAAAGTTGCACAAGGTGTCATTGGTACAAGTGACAGGTGACAGTATTTTATATGAGAAGCAACCTCACACAGTCCCAATACCATTTTCTCATCAAAATTCCAGTGCCCTTTTGCAACCAACTTTCAGATTTTGCTAATCCTCAAAATCTGGAATTTTCCCAGAGACTCCTTTGTATCAGGGTCTGGGAGCATCGAAGCCATGTGCTGAACCAGGCCTTCTAGGTAAGACAGATTTTGTTGGAGCAAACCATGACTGGTGATCTCTCTCACAGGAAGCATCCTTAGACATCCCCTGGACACAGAAGGGAAGGTGGCCCAAATTCCTTGGCCAAATGAACTCAAGAGAAATGCAGATTCAAGGCCACTTTTCAACTCCTTTGTTTCACGTTTTCTTCAGCTTTTAGAGTGCTCTTAGCTGTCAGTATGATGCCACCATTTAACTTTGTAAGACAAGTTTAACCTCCCACATTCCCCTTATGAAGGGGATGGAATTTCAGGATGCAAGAGCTAAGTAAAAGCAAATCATGGGTTAAATAGATGAGACTCCAAAGGCTCACCTCCTGAATACTAAATAGCTCTGCACCTTTGATAATTCTTGACCTTACAAAAACCTAAAATATGGGCCTTTCTTGATGTTTATGATTCCACTTATGATCAGCAAGGAAAATAATTACTGAGTCTCCAAATGCTTTGAACAGTGTAATTTCTAATCTCTGTTTGCAATGCCAAATAGAGACAGCAAACTGTCCTTCATCAGGGTTTATAGGCTGCTAAATCTTGTAGTACTTGAGGGACCATAATCCCCAAGCAGCACATGGCCTAAGAGACAGACTTACATGTTTCACATCTTAAAGTCACACACAGCACTTACCCCCACACTGTTTTCAAAAGCCATTTCACCACTTTTATTCTAAGTGGGTGAGATTCTGATTCCAATTGTTGCAATTTAAGTAAAGCTGAGGCACCAGACACCTTTCAACCTTTCAGTTAGCATTATACAAAGCACTGTGAAGCAGGACCACAATTCCCACCCTACTGAATAGTAGCTCCCATACTGGAGGGTGAAAGGAAAAAATCCATCGTGGTTATTTGCATTATCTATTGCAGCATAATGCTAAACTTGTCCCATTATCTTTGTGATTGCTTACACATGAGTAAAGAGCTCCAAAATTGCAGATTTCCAGATTGATTTAGGCCCCATACAAGTTAGAAGACAGCTCCCAGCCTGCTATGATGGCAAGGATTTTGCTGGAGTCCTGCATGGATTGATCATATAGCTGGTCACTGTTCATCCAAATAATTGTCAGTTCTAAAGACGATTTATAAAAATGCCAAATTGTATGCAGATTTTCTTCTCTGGAATACCACTGGGAAACACTGTGGGGGCTGGCAAGGCAGAATGATTTTTTTTTTTTTCCTCAGCTCACAGCTATATTATATATTTGCTCCATGTTTTAGCATTGCTTTCATTGAAATGTTAATTTTAAAATAATTGATTACTCAGAAGCAGTAACTACCTGCAACAGTATATGGGTTTGGGACAGTTCTCTTACAAGGTGAAGTTCATTAGGTACAGAGCTGACTAGCAAAAAGCAATTTGCACAGAAGTGTCATATACCAAAGTAGATCTCTGAAAAATACTTGCCTAGCAAATACAGTCACTCAGTATTAACATTTTGAGGAGCTGGACAGAGTGACAAGCATACAGCAGCTTTCTTCATCTGCTTAGTACACACAAAATTCCAATACGTAAACAGCATGGGTTATCAAAACTGAAGTCCATAAAGCAAGTCCTAGAAGATAATATCTTTGAAATTTATCTGGAAGAAATTAACATTTATAGCCAAATTCTCATTCACAGACAGGAGTTTTCAGGAAACTTTTTTTTTTTTTTTTTTTTTTAATTTGTAATGGACTGTAACAAACCAGTTAAGCTGAAGAATTCCAGATATAAGTTCTCCCACCACTAATAGTTCTACTAAGGAATAAGCTAATGTTCAATATTAATTAAAACACAAACCAAATTTTAGAAACTACATTATAACATCATTATAACTCTTTGCATAACCCACATTACACTACATGCTGAACACAGTTTTATTACCCAATTTTTCAAGAGTCATGGTAGAATTAGGAAAATAAATGTAAAAGGATAATCAAAGGCATGGACTGGCTCCTGCACAAAGAGCATCTAAGTAAGTTAAGACTTCTTATCCAGAGAAAGGAGGCACCTGGATAAAAGATACAACAGAAGCCTAATAAATGACAAGGAGTTGAGCACAGAAAGACTTCTAATCACTTCTTCCAATTCAAGAATGAGGCAGTTTCAAATAAAACTCCTTGGCAATAGGTTAAAAACAAGCAGAAGGGAACACAGTTTCACAAATGCCATAGGAAAGCTCTGAACACACTACTTACAGGATGCTGTGCTTTCAAAAGGTACTATTTTAACTTGAATACTTCTGAAGAGGCCCCTCTTTGCCCCAGGATCAACATATAGAGAGAGCTGTACCTATATCCACCAACTACTTCCAGATTCTAACTTGGCATTTTATTCTTCTTTCCCTCTGTCAGTGATGAAGTATTTCTCCACACCTGAACACATGTTCTGTCAGTATCCTGCTGCTACAGAAAACATAACTGTAAAGCAATTGGCCTATTTGCCAACCAAGAATCAAGATCTGATGGCAGTCTTCACTTACCCAGATGCTCAGGAGTGTCATATAGCTGCTCACACAAGTAGTAGTCATCTGGATTCAAGTAGGGCAGTTGCTTCAGCAAGCTCTGCTTGGGAATGAGATACAAGACCTCTGCAATATCCCCATCCTCAATTATTGACATCCTTCTGACTGAATTTCGAAATTTCACTTTTTCCAGCACCAGTTCTTCACCTGAGCCACACAGCTTCCCAAAGCTGTTTAAGATGGGGAAAGATGGCATTTCTATTCAGAAGAAGCTAAGGAAAGCAACCTGTAGTGCATGCAGTCAGTCTCACGGCACACTGCCCTTTCCAATCCTTCTCTTTTTCTCTTATCCAGCAAAGGAGATTAAGGAAGATATATTTTTAGTGATTATCTTCAAGAGATTAGAACAGTATGCTTGATCAGGTGGTTGCCATCTAAAACTATTGTAATCAGTTGAAACTCATCCCTGCAAATGCAAAAATCAAAATCAAACCCAAAAAGAGTATCTGAAAATCAGATTAATATTCAGGACAATAGAAAGAACGTAACTGAGTTACATAAGAGGATTAATTTAAAATCAAAAAACCTTGTTGTGTCAAAAATCTTATTATAGAATCATCATCATCATCATCATCATAAGCTATAAATGCACATCTGTGCATTTAATCTAGCATGGCCCTCTTCCATGCCAGGTCTGCCTGTGTGCTGTGGAGAAAAGGCTGTAGCAAAGGTGGAGCACGTTGGTCCTCCTTTTTTAGGAAGGTACAGGCACTGGCTGGCACTACTTCATAAGCAGATTTCTTTGGAGAAATCCTTTCTGCAGCTTTCACTGCCTATTGCAAACAAAAGCACTTAAGTTTTTCCCTAACCATTAAGGATTGGTTTGCTTCTGCTCTTCCTCCCCACCTTCCTGTGTAGCTGACAGCAGAGGCTTTGCAGACACTGTGCCAACCCCTCCTGCTTCACCTACAAGAAGTATTTACATTAATCCAATTCCAGTGACTTGCTAATCTAATCATCTAATGAATATTTCTCCCTGGGTAAAAGCAGAGTTAATCATCAACAGGGCAATGGAAAGTCACAGGAAATTCCAAAGTGAAAGAGATAAAAAAAAAACAAACCCAAACTAAGAACAATCATCATCTGTAAGAGGAAGCTACAGGTAGACCCCAAACCTGGACATGCTCAGAGGCAACTTCAGACTCTCTACTCAGTGAAAGGCACAGAGACAACTGTGCAACCAGTGTCTTGCCCAGAATTTCAACTCCCCTTAACAAAGAGAAGCTAACTGCAGCTGCAAAATGACCCCGTGTAATCATTGCACTGCTTCCAGTAAGGCTTTTTCCAAATTAGAAGGTGACAAAAACTCTACCAATGGGCTTACTGAGCACAGTGAGAAACTGTCACTTAATTCTCCCTCAAAACTCAGAGCTCAAGTACTAACTCCAGATGGGGATAGGCTTTGAAGAGAAGACTGCTTTATTTACTCTTTTGAAGAGAAAATACCATCTCATAAATCTAGACATTGATAATCTATTATTACACGTAATAATGAGGTCAATTACTTTCTATTTTTCAAGTAGTATGACTTTTTTTTATTATCTTGAAAACAAGTGTGCAATTACAGTTGCCCTTAAACAGCCATGTTCCTGGATTTTCTAATCAATGGAGAACACAGTAGGACAAGCCAGAATAAATCTGTACTAATTTTAATGGTGTGATGCTAATGTGTATTTGAGGAAGAGCTGGCTCAATAGATATAGCAACTCAGTTCTGCCTTAGAGTACCTTGTATCACATCAGAGATCAGCAAATGCCATGTTTTAAGCATTCCTCCTAGGAAATGAAGCTTTGCAGCAATTTTTCATTCTCTCCCAGATTTCTTAACCTACTGACCTGCACTCCACAGCCCCTCAGTGGAAGAGGCAGCTCTGAAAATCCAAAGGCTTTACCAGTGAGGGTGGATCTCCATTCAGAGCTTAAACAGAGGGACAACTCACAGGAGAGGCTGGATGAGTCAACCCAAGGATCCCTCAGTCTGAGAGTGCCATTTGTTGCTGGGTAATTGGGGAAGGATGTTGACATCTGACAAGAGCAGTGCCAACCATCCAGCCCCACTGACACATCAGGGTGGACTTTGCACTTTGAGGTGAGGCAAACACACACATTGCCCAGACACTGACTCTGCTGCAGAAGTCAATCCTCAGAGAGCAGAAAGGTGAGCCCTGCAGAAACTGTGGCAACATTTGCTAAACTTGGCTGCCTAACACCCAGAAGTCTGTCCTTACACTGGAGTTTGAACACACTGGTTTAAAGCTGACTCCCCATTTTGTGCTGTGCTCATGCTGATTCCAACCTCCAGCTCTGTTCACCAAGACTTTCACTACACCAGCTCTTGCAGTAAGAACTAAACCAGTATGACCTGTATGTCCACTACAAAAGCACTCAGCCTGTGACCACTGTAGAAGAGTCTGATGACCTATCCAGACCAATCCAGACCTATGCAGCACAATCCAGGGTCCTTCCACCACCAAAACTGGTGGGGGACAATGATCAGGATTTAGTGACCCTAACATGTCACTGCAGAAACATCCTGCTTAATTAAAAAGAAGATCCCCGTTCCCCTGAGACAGACTTCTCTAATGCTGCCTCTTTCCAGCCCTGGCTACTGCTGTCACTGTCTGGGAACTGCACTTTCAAAGACCCTATGCCAGCTGCTCACAAAGCAATATGATTTTTGGATAGTTCCTTTTTTTTTTAAGTACAGTGTTTGTCTCCAAAAGCTTCAATCCTGTCAATATGTAATATAAAAGGACAAGCAGTAGAAATAAGCAAAAGAAGGCCAGGAAGCATCACAGTGGCTTCCAAGTCAGATAAAGGACTGTTTGTAGCACATCCTTGTGTCCAAGGCAAAGGACAAGGCCTGGACAGCCTCATACAACAGCCACTAAACACTGGGATTTAGCCTCAGTCTGAATCAAGAAGACAATGGCAATCTCCTACCACTTAAGTCAAGCATTCAATTAAGTGGTAGAGGTTGATTTCTGATGTTCTGGTGAAGAGAAAGGAAAAAGGCAGGAATCACAGGGGTACAACCCTGTCTTTATGTTTTGTGAAAGGAAGTCTCAGCAATCCAGGGCACTCAGCTCAGAACTAGGGTTGAGGAAGTGTTCTCAGGATCTGCCAAGTAGCAAAACCTGTTTAAATCACTGCCAATTCAAAGCTGTGTCTAATCCAAGTAGTCAGTGCTGGGATCTCAAGCCTTCACAGAGCACAGTGTGAGGTATGGGCACTTTCCAGACTGACAGTTTTCACAGGGGGCTGGCTGGATAGGAGACAGGAATTATGCAGAACAGCTACTTTAAATATTTTATCTCATTTCCAACTTTATAAATATTTTATTTATAAATATTTCCAGATGTCTCAAGACCATTTCTTATTCAATCCCCTCTGAATTCACCACACCAACTGGCTGCCTGGATGAAAAAATACATGCATGTTTCATAGGCAACCAGGAATAGAAGCATCTCTACTAACACTCCAAGAACAGAAGTAACAAAAAAATTTGACTGCAATCCATAAATAAATTAAGAAACAGAATAGTAAGCAGTGAATAACAGTAAAAACCAAACACCAAGGGCTAAATACATAGAAGAGGAAATATCCCTCCGTGTTTCAGAAAAGCACTGAGGATTAGACTTGCCCTTCAGCAGAAATGTGTAGTGCACTAATGCTGTCTTAATTTCTTCTGCCATCAGAGTTAAACTTCTTGAAAATGCATTTCAGTGTGACTCTAGTCTTGCACTGAAAGCAACAAACAGCCCAATCAGAAACCCAAGAAACTGAAGTCAGTCACACCACTTCAGCAAAACCCAGCTGCAAAAAATAATCAAAACAAAAACACAGGAAACAAGGTAAAACAAATGAAATTTTCCTTTTTCCTCACCATACCACTTCAGAAGCTAACACATCTCTTGCACAAGTAGATAGCCCCAAATAATGTTTCATGCTTCTGTCCAAGGCAACAAGATTATCAGGATTATCTTCTCCATATAAGAATTCTCAAAGATATTGAGAGTAAGGAGAGGAAAAAAGGGCCTTCATCTAAATGAAAAATGAGCAAGCACTCTACCTATTTTTACCATGAAATATAGTTATCCAAGCAATAAAATAACTAAACCAACAAATGAGAGCAAAGCAAAGAAAAAAAATTCCAACATTCAAATAAACACGCACTAAAAAGAAGCAAAACTTTACTTGTGGTAAAATTACTCCAGACATTCAGCTTTTTCAGTTTTGACACCCACTATTTACTTACTCAAGACTGCAGGCTGATGTACAAACACTCAGCTATTTACTGTAAACTTGAGGAAACACTTCATCCACATAATGAAGACCAAAAAATCCACATGCACATCTCATGTTCTTTACCTAAGTGTCCAAAGCAGGCAGACATCTTCTGGGCATACTGACAGAAGGCCTTCACCCCATAGGGCTCCTCACCCAGGACCTGCTCACTCATGGCTTCAGCAGGAGCTGCCTCTCTCTGCAAAGTCAACCAACTACTGCTTGTTTAAGGCTGATAAGACAACAGATCTTCCTCTTCCAATTTATCTCCATTAATAATTCAGGTGCTACATAAAATTTGCTGAGCTTTAAAAACCGGTAGTGCAAAGCTATTTTGTGGCTTTTGAAGTAATCATGTTTTAGTCCTTAAAAAGTATCTCAGCTATTATATTTCAATAGTTTACAGAAATTATTTTCAAATGGAAACAAAATCCATTCCCTTGCTGCACAAGAGGAAATTTTGTGGGGATTATGCTCAGGTCAGAGAGACATTTAAATGTTCCCCTAGCTTAAACCCAGGAACAGAACTACCACAACTACTCAAATGTGTTATTTTGTACTGATTAGTGTTTTCACCAATGACATGGACAGTGGGGTCAATTGCACCCAATGAGGGTGGTGAAACACAGGCTGCCCAGAGAGATGTCCCATCCCTGGAACATTCAAGGCCAGGTCAGATCAGGCTCTGAGCAACCTGATCTAGTGGAAGATATGGAAGAATGGAAGAATCTAGTGGAAGAATGAGCAGGGGCTCATTGCAGAGGGGTTTGATTAGAGGGCCATTAATGGTTCCCCCCAACCCAACCTAACCCATGGAATTCTATGATTCCATGATACTCCTGCAAGCAGGCATGTCCACTGCTATAAGAACACCACTAGTTCATCACATACTACCATGGCCCACTTCCCAATGCTATCCATCTTCTGGGAACTCAAAACCCCAACAGAGCCCAGGCACAAACACCACTGTGTTTTCTGGAAACTTCCAGCACACTACATTTTAGAAGAACTAAGGTACCTCAGCCAGGAGCAACAGGAACAGGGTATTTTCTCAGCTCACTCACTGGAGCATGAGGTCCATCTAATCTTGCTGTTATCCTGGCTGAGAAGAAAACACACAAGAGCTGACTCAGCAGTCCTGCTGCCAGAAAGCTGCAGTGGCCACACATACCTGTCTCTGTTCTGCTCCTCTAAGGAAATCCACTACCAATCACACTGATGCCAATGACATCTACCTGGCTAAATACTGCAGAATGGCTTTGGCTGAACTCTCGGGACTCAGGTGGTGATGGCCAGGGAAGAACAGGTGTTCCTCACAAGCAAATATGCTCCCAGTACTCTGGGAAAACAGTACACTGTTTTCTGTCCTGCTTCCTCACTGAGACCAGATCCACTCAAGAAAAAACGTTTAGCAGAGCTCATCTAAGTACTGCTGATGGCCACATAAAGCACTGGTACTACTGAGCAGACACTTCAAAGAGAGATCTGTGCTAGTACATCTAGATGCAAATTTTATTCTCAACAGATTGAAATGCCTGGTTACTAATATTTAATATTACTTCACCAGTTTACTGTCTAGAAAAGCTTAAGATAGAGTTAAAAAACAGCTATGGGGCTTTGGCATCTTTTATTGTGATAAAGGCTATGAAGAACCTGCAGAGGTGGGAATTATACAGTCCATAGACCTCTACCAAGTTAGTTTACTGGTTTAAACCCACACAAGGTTCTCTAAGGTAAGCTGTAGGACTGCCTGTGGCAGGAGGAACAGAAAGACCACAAAGCCACAAGGCTCCTCTGTACTGGAAAAAAAAAAAAAAAAAAAAAAAGTGACTACTCGAAAAGGGCTAGTGGTATCAAAGGTAAAAGGATCTGTGTTATAACTCAGCTGAGCAGCACAATTAAGCATGAGTGCCCCATACAGGCTTCTTATCAAGCTGCCACATGGCATTTTTTTCACTGCTTTTATAACTGACCTTTAAGTAATCATTAGCCAAACTCCACCAAATGCCCCTTTCTGCAGCACACACATGCAAATTCAAGAACTGCTACAAAGTCTGTCTGGCCCATGAAGTCTGTCAATGTCTGTGTGAAAGGACAGTATCAAGTTCAAGTCTGAATAGGGTGTAGCTACATTTGTATCACTGTACAGAGTCAAACTTCTACTCTTTGAAAAACCACCTGGGGATCTCTCCAGGTGGCACACTGAAAATCAGACCTGTTTTATACATCAACAGCAAGAATCTACATGCACAAGCCTTTCTGTTAAGCCAACTTGGAAATAAGAAAGCAAATGTTATTTTATGTACTGGTTTCTTGGTATTCATTCCAAAACATACATGAAACATCACTTTGCCCTTTATTCTCCTGTTACAATTTGTAACCGAGAAAAAACGCAAGAGAAAACACAACTGCATTTCTATCTCAGACTTAACTAAGACCACACTGTGACAATTTCCTTTCCCAACTGATGACATTTGCAAAATCTTTCAGCTGAATTAAAGCATTGTGCTCTGCTTCCTGTTATCAACTATGTATGATAACTTCCATGGCACATGAGCCTTTGGTAACAAAAGCCCAGCTTTGCAGCGCATTGTAACGCTGGACAGGCAGCATTACAAGCTCTTGGGAATGCTTTTCCCTTTACTCCGTGCTCAGAAACTGAATCTGACTCACTTCCCCAGTCCCCAACAACCACCAAGTTTATCCTTCAGCGAAGCAGTGAGCAGAAAGATTAAACAAACAAAAATATCCAAACAATATGCTTGAGATTACATCTAATGATCTTTTTCTTGGGTAAAGGAGAGCAACACCAGACATCTACCTTCATGTGAAAGTACTAGCTGGGCTGAAAGAGTACCAAGAAAAACAGGACGTAGAAAAATCAATCACTAAATGAAATATTTAAATGACATTAGGGGGGGAAAAAGCCCTAATAATGTCAGCTAGTCTACTACCTCTGGAAGCCTTAACATAGGCTTTGGGAAATATGCTGTCTCTGCACTCCCACAGGCTTGCTGTTCATCCCTGAGCCATTCCCTTAATCTCTTTCATTGTATTTTCCCCTATCACTTTCCCCTCACAAGGGATTTGTAACAATAGGTACATTAAAGACTGAAGTTTTCAGATCCTGTGATAATGGAAACTATAGAAGTACCACAGATAATAACACTAGGGACTAACTGGTCAGCATTAAAAGAAGAGGTCATGTAAAGCATAGCTGAGTGCTTCTCCTTGATCACCATTACCTTCCACTTCATTTGTATTTCTCAATGATTCTCCAATAGATTGTATTCCATATTTAACACTAAAAGTGCTTATTTTCCACAGAAAACCAAGTTATCAAGAAAGGCAAAGAGTTAATTCTATACATATTTTCCCATCTGAAAATTCCATTTTTAGTTATTCTTCCCCAAACAAGCAGAATCACTCTTACTGTGGTCCCTGTGAGTACAAGAGTTAGGTTATGACAAAAGACCTGATTCAACCAAAGGATATTTACCTTACTTTATCCATTCCAATGTTTATTTCAGAATAAAAATTATCTCTGTTCGCATCTATTTTCAGACATAAAATACCAGTGTGTGCATTAAGGGATCTGTCTATTGCATTATTAGAAGATGAGATGGCTCAGCATTTTATTTCCTGGCAGCACAAAGCTAATCTATTGATCAACAATGTCAAGAACAGTGCACTATGAATTCTTACAGCAAACCCAATCCTTTTTACTTACACGTACAAAAAAAAGCCAAGTGTAACTGCTGACAACTGATGCAATTTCATAGGCAAGATATAGTGAAAGCTTTATGAAATATAAATATAAAAACTGCTGCACCCTCAAGACTCTGTATGATTGACTCAACAACACAATCCAAGTGTTTGTCCATCCCCAAGTTTATAAATAATCCTACAACTTCTGTGGGGCTGAGCTCTGTGCTTGAAGTCAAAGAGGTGCCTAAGCCATTCTAGGGAACAATTAGCCAAAAGGATCCTGGCAGAAGCTGGCAGTCCTTCAGATCTTCAGTAGGGAGTTTTTTTCCCTACTCCTCAGCAATGTTTAGGTGTCTTTTATTTAAACAGAGCGAAGACTTTCAAGATTAATGTAATTCCTTTAATCATACTCTTTTCCTTTCTTGAACTTTGACATTTTTCTTCTAGCTGAGAGAAGAAACTCCTTGTAACATCCTCTTCACAATGTAGATTTCATAGTAACTGAGACAGAAATATGCTGGGAAGCAAAGAGATCAAAGGTGAAACCTCAGAGATCTTTCATTCCTCAGTTCATTTCCTGTACCTTTGGAAAGAGTGACATGTTACAAGCATGACATCAAAGAAAGCACCACTCCTCTTGTTATGTATTGAAGTAAATTTGGTATCATTATAGTCTCTTCTGACATGTCACACAATTACAGAAACATACATGGTAACTTTAGTAAAATGCTGAATTTGAGTAAAGAATTACACCAGAAGAAAGTCTCCTCTAGATCACTGCAGGGCTTCCTGAACATGTTAATTTAACTTTACCCTCTGTCTCCTAACACTGGATCTTCTGCTGTAGATGTAGCACCAGCACACATGATCAGAAGAATTAAATATTTCTCTTGCTGCATCCAATACCCAAATTCTCCAACATCAAAGCCATTCTCAGAGCATGGTATAACTCTAAAAGGAGAACTCCTGCAGTCACACTGCCCGCCTGTAGCATCAGTGAAGCTCTAAAGGAGTCCTTCTTTGTACTACAAAGACTAATTTAAGCCTCTACCAGAAGCCAGTAGAAACTGTCAATGTCCATCACAACTAAGAATAGGAGGTTACCTTTCTATATAGTGGAAACTATGGCACTGCTACAGGATGCCAGAAATGACATCAGATCAGTTCATCCACTGCCAACATTCCTCATAAAAGCAGCTTTAAATATGCTGTGTTGGCTAACCTTTGTTTTCTAATTAAATAAATCCTACTGCACTGTTGAACCCTTCCTCTTGTGGTCAGCACTATCTTCTGGTTAAATCAGCTGCACACACACACAAGTGAGCAAGAGCCCTGTTAAAAATGGAGAAACTGTCAGTTAAGCAAAATTATTACTCTGTGAGCAACCCACTTCTCTCACAGGGATCACATTCTGTACAGGCAAAACTGAGGCAAGGACATCGGAAAATACATGGATGGAACAGAAAAAACTTTTGGGATTTGTTTCCATTTATTACTGGTAGGAAATTACATATAGCATATGCCAACTAGTATTTGATAAAGAGCAGTTTTAATCCCCTTGGGTATTTCATAGCTACACAAACACTTGCTTGTATTTTACTGATAGTTTAGTGGATTCTCCTCAAACAAGAGCTGTAATCTGGCACCATCAGGAAAAGCAGCAGAGAAACACAGCAAACTTCCAGAGCTGACACTACACTGAAAAAGAGAAACATGCTCTTCATTTGACAACAGGTACAGCTGGGTTTGTTCTTTACCAGTGCCACTCAACACAGGACAAGCCATATCTTGGGATATTTCCCTGTCATCTACAATGTTGTGAAGCTGTGCCTATCAAATCCTTTGAGAGTTATTCAAAGATAGCACTAAATCAAGAGTCTTGATCTTGCAGTGGTAGTGGAGGGCACTCACAATCTAGCAAGCTACAATTCTGAAAGAGGAAGTAGGAAATAAGGTCTTACAATAGTGGGAACAATCATTCCAGTGATATCATAAATTACTGGAATGGTGAATGAGCCAAATGCAGCACCTACAAAGAATTGAAGACCACTATTTTGACTGCTTGACTGATATTTACCACAGTATATTTGCAGCAAAGATTTACTGCAGTATTTCTTCAAGAATAGTGTATCAAGAATTTCTTGATCATATCCTTCCACTCCATGACCAAATGCCATCAGTTAAGGTGGGTTTTATTAAGGTCTTATGTGTCATGGGCTACTAAGAAAAGTCATTTTTCCAGCAGCTGAACTTTAAACACAAGTGTAGGATTTCAATTAATTTTGAATTAATTGTAACTAGAACATAATATAAAGTCAAGATGGCCCTGGCCATCTTTGAGGGAGGATTTCTGCTTCATTCTTAGCCATCACCATGGTATTCCTGGTATTAAAAATACATTAAATATTGCATCTAGACAGTTACTTCATGAGATGCCTAATTCTTCAGTTTCTGTAGAATGTAAACAACTATTAATAGTACATACTAGGAGGGTGGTTGGTTTGGGTTTTTTAATGTAAACACTCCCTCAGCCTAGAGCAAAACTTAAGTTTCCTTTTATTTGTGTTGACGTTACCACTGTGGTATTTGTTTAATACACAGATTTACCACGGACACAAATCAATGACCAAAAAAAAAAATCCTTTTTGCATGCAATTCAGCTTCAAAATCCCTACTGCTATTAACACTCTCGAGGCATGTTCATTTTTTTTTTATTCAGAGTTTTGCCATGGTTTGATTGAGAAATAGTTCTGCAATTAAGAAGAGCTAAGCAATAATAAAAACAATTAAAGAAAGTAGGGAATCCAGCCAACCTGTCAGGTTGTGTGAATAAAAACTGATTGATGAACTTCTTTAAGTAGCACTAAGCAAAATTTTCAGATGAATCCGTTAAAACAGGTGCTGATCACAACAGCATTTATCAGTAGAAAACCTTATGTTATAAGCATATGTTGTGCATATTTTCAGACTGAAACTAGTTGGCAGCTCCCAGTTATTTCTTCTTTAACTATGAACGAATTAGAAGATAATGCACCATTTTGTAGTCGTTTTCTGATCTGATCTTATTGAGTTTTGCCCCCAACATTTATGCTTTCTTTGAAATCCAGATCCTCACAGTACTGTCCCTGGTATCAATTAATTGATTCTGAACAAGCAAAGAAAATTCAGTTCTCCTCCTTCTCAGTGGGTTATCATCAGAATGAGGTCAACCTTTCCACCTTGAAATAGAAAGCTGACAAAGAGAATTAGGGGATCGTTTTTCTAGAATGAGAAAAGCCAGCTTGTGAAACTGATTAAAAATGGAAGTCAAACTAAACAACCTGTTTTCATTACCAACTTCAATGAAATGACAAGCAATTATCTCTCTATATATTAGATTTCAAGACAGCTTGACTCCCCTACTAACGCAGGGAAGAGAAAGTGCAAACACCTACAGAGCAGCAGGGAGAAGGATCAATTGTCTCCTCTGTGCTTTCTTAGTGTGGCAATCATGAGTTTATCTACGAGGACCCAGCAGAGAGAAGAGATTTCCATCCCCACCCGAGAGATCACCAAGGTTTTCCCAGTTCTCAGGGTATCTGGTCAGGGAGAGAGAACCAGAGAATAAGCCTAACCTCAGTGTAATGAATCCCCACAGGACCAGGGGATCACATATTCATTTGATTAAATTCACAAAATGATGTGGTGTTTCCCACATCACAGCAATATCATAGAATCAGAGAAACACAGAATCATTTAGGGTGGAAAGCACCTCCAGGATCATGGAGTCCAGCTGGTAACCCAGCACTAACCACGCCCACAGGTGCCACATCTATGAATATACAGAAACAGGTGATTTTAACCAAATGCTATTGCATTTTACACTGTGGAGATTAATTTATATTAAAAATAAATAAAAAATAGTATTTTAAAAACAGATTAGGAAAGATATAAGGATGGCAAAAGGAATTTTGCACACCTATTTCAGCCCACATTGAGAGAAAGAAGAGAAATAAAACTGCTATATCGAAATCAACATTAGGTTTGGCCTACAAAGACTAAATAGTAATGGATGAAAACATAATTTTTTGTTGTTATAGTTGGTAGAAAATTTGAGTTGTATTTTTCTGTTGTTTTGTTGGGTTTTTTTTAAGGTACAGTGACACTTTTCATAGAGAGGTGTACACAATTCATCAATACATCTACCTGTACAATTTTTAATCTCCAGACTCACAGAGGTAGATGATATCTGTTTTTAAGCAAGAAATACTGGATTAGACAATGCAAAGAAGAAAATAGGACTTTACTTCTTCTGCCTCTAATCCCTGAAATCAAATGGGCACCCCAAGGGTTTATTTATCTGTCCAAGCATTGCAGAAAAAGCAAAACTACCCACACTTGAGTTCCCAAGAAAGCAAAATATATCTTTTTATACTTATGCCTCTTCCCCCACCTTTATCTAAGACTGTGGTATAAAAAAAGAGGAATGTTCACTAAGCAAACTAAGATTTGCATGCCTCTTGGATGCAAAGAGCATTCACTGTGTAGCACTCACCACCAAACTGTGCTGAATGTGCTTTAGGTGTGTAGGAGAGAAGTGCCTTGAGTCTCACCTCGTTGAGCACCTCACTGCTGCACATTGGCACCCTGTGCTGCACAGTCATACCTGAACCAGGGAAAGGCAGCACACACCTGCAGCAGGCCCTGAACAGCCACCCCTCCTGTCTGCTGTGCGGGGACAGCAGCAGTGACAGGTGGCTGCCGGACAGACAGGAACTTGTAGGTGTGCTCAGTCAGTAACACGCAGATTGCACAAGGCTTCCTGAGGTTAAACACCAAAGAAATCTGCCCTCAAAAGCACCCTAACACTGACACGTTATCAGCTTTTCTTTCAAACCATCCATTAGCAATACTCTGAACTCTTATGCCACCTGCCACTGCAGAACTCTAAAACCTCTTTTTGCAGAACTCACCCCACTGCAACAGCATGCTGTCATCATCTTTAGCTAGAAGATGGGAAACTTCAAAAGACAGCAGTGAGTTAGCTCTCACAAAAATACACAGAGAGTCAGAGCTGGATAAAAAGCCTGCTTAATTCCACTGAGTTGTGCTCTGCTCTCTATGCTCAGATATCCATTCCAGAGGAGCAGCACATGGGTACATGCACACACTGTTCAGCCAAGTAACAAAGTCCACTGTTCATGAAACACACCAGGCTGGGGAGGTGTTTAACTCTTAAATCAGTAAAGAAAAACAAACCAAAATAAAGAAATTGCTTTTCTTATCAGAAAGATCCCAATTTCAGTCCAACAGAAGTTCCTCAGCCTGATTTCCCTCTGTAAATCCAAGAACCAATGGCCTGTGGATGGCTTAACCTGTAATTTATCATTAAAGATTTACATAGCAGAGCAACAGTCCAGGACAAACCTTTGCCGTTTGCAGAGCTCTGATGTATTTCCAGTTCCATTTGTGCTCTCAGGCAGTGTGGTTCCTGCACCCCAAAAGCTACAGCCTCACAGAGAACGGATGGCAAGCTGGAGGAACAAGTGAGAGCCTTCAGAGGTGGCTCACTCTATAGCTCCACTCCTACTATTTCCTGGGTTGAACAGTATGAAAGGGAGTGGCCCAAGCAGAATAGGTGTGTCTGTGTTCCCGAACAGTTTAAAGGAAGAGTGAGTATTTTCCTCTAGATATTATTCCATTACTAATCGAGACCTTGGTATGCTGTCTTTCAAACAATGACATGCCTTAAGGTTCTGACCATCTCAAATCAGCTGATATTATTGATAACTTTGTTTTTCATAGAGAAGGATCCTAACAAGCAGCCTTAAAGGTCGACTGCAACCAGAGGTGACTTTGTCCTGAGAATGTTTTCTGTCTGTTTTACTCTGCATCTCATCTCCACTCCACTGCTGCTGTTTTATGGCTATACTGCACCTAAACAAAGGAGGAAGAGCCTGTGAAAGAAACACTTTTACCCATTTTCACACACACTTAGAACAGGGAAAACTGAAGTCCCAGGCATCTTCTCTCTGCTCCCACAACACCCCTCCCAGCAGAGGCAATTAGGCTGACTGTAAGTGCAGACTTCCAGGCATTTCCTTCTACGCAGTTGCACATACCCAGAGACAAACTGTTCCTTGAGCAGCTGAATTAATGAATCTTTTTGTTCTGATTGATTTGCGTCCAACATCCTCAACACCCATCGGGTTTGCCCTACCTCCTTGTAACATCCTCTTGGCAATACCATTCCCAGAATTACTTCCAGTTCCTTTCCATTTGTCTGCTTTCCCAGTTCCTTTCCATGTCCATTAAATCATCCACAGAACCCTTAAGCTGTCTCCTTTAACTGCTTCAGATTCTTTCTGAATTTCTGCTCTCACCTCCTGAGCTGCACATTCTCTTCTTTCACTCTTTCTCCCATACTAATGGTTAGTACCTGTAAGTTCTGTTCCCCTGGAAGGAGGAGAGAGGGAAGACTGAAAGAGAAGTTGTTTAATCCTCATCCTAGGAAATTCAACTGAAAAGCAGCCAAACACAAGGTGCAGAAACTGACAACTTGCAACCTGAAGCCCTCTCTAGAACACACTTACTCTCCTCTGTACATTACAGACTGAGAGATGCTGCTGAAAAAAGAATCCCATTTTATCACTGAGATTTCACTTCAGATGACAACAAAATTACCACTTCTCCTCTAAACATGAATGAAAAGATGCCAGAAACATATAAAAACTCTTAGCTTCTTGGTTGGGAACTGCTAAATATGACCAAATTTTGGCCAAGTACTTTTATTCCTTCCTTCAAACGCTAAATCCTGAAGTTCCTGGACTCCTGACTTCATTTTTCCCACAATGAATTGTCATCTCAGCCAGCTTGTTAAAAATACAGTCATTCAGATGCACAGACAAATGTAAACACAGGCACAGAACCTGGTCTCTCTACCTTTATTCTCAGCCTGACATTGTTCTCCTGTGGTTTTATAAATTTTATATGCTGCCAAATTAAGTGGCAAGCATGACACAGTGTTTGCTCCGTTTGGACTTTAACATGTCTGACTGAAAATGAATAGCTCATCAGAAACACTGCTTTCTTTCCATCCTCATTCTTCTTTTTAATAATCAAAGCACTCCACACTTTAATTACCATTACTAATCCTCTGACGTGGTAAGCAGATACAATTATTCTTGTTCTACAGACAAAAAATTGAACTACTACATTCCCAGGAAGTGTTGACCACTAGAATTTATTTATTTTATTTACTCTGCTCCTAGATACAACTGCGTGTTGTGTTTCTGTCCCAGATAAAATGGTGGAAAGGAGCTCCATGGGCTCAGAAATAAGTTCTTCTCTCCTCATTAGGAGACAGTTCCTCAAGTTCACCAGTGTGGTTTCTTCTGTTAACTACATTCATGTATTTTTTGTTTAGGTGAAGAAAGAAGATGAGAATGATTCAATACACATCTCCATTTGTACAAGTCATCACATTCTCAGTAGCTGGGTATTATTAGTACCTACAACATCAGACATCATACTCAAGACAGGTATAAATACAAGCCATCTATATGGCTATTTATGTACAAAACCTCTCTAATACAGATGATTGCATTTTCACTTTCATTTATGTTCAGTTATCCAATCTTACCTTGTAGCTTTGTATACCGCCATCACTTCTCGGTACAAGTTCTGAGTCCCAGCTCAGGACCTTCTGTTTCCTAAAGCTGAAGGTCCAGTCTCCAGGAATTTCAGGGTATTTGAAATCTGCCAGTGTACTACCATAAACACTGTATGTTGCTCTCATGAAAAAAAAAAAGCCACGTAAATCTTGCCAAGTGACAAGACTTGGAAATACTGCAGTCTGTTATGCTCAGCAGAGATGCTTTTGTTGGCTATTAAAGATCAGCTGAGACTTTCTGGCTGTTAGTTCTCCAGCAATTTCATTGGATTTAGCTTATCCCATCCTACACTGTTCTCAGGCTTATTGTAATTCCTACAAAGTGATAGAAATAATCAATCCCTGTCCTGCAAGGGATACACAGAACTACACTGTTGCCAGAAAAACAAAAAGACAACAGTGTTCTTCACAACTCCATCACACAAATCAACAATCTGACTGACATTTCTTGAATTTAAAAGTTCATTTGTGCAATTTTCCTTTTCTTAATCACCCTTTTTTCTCCCTGCAGTCTTCACATAACCCAAAGAGAAGCTCCCACATTCATAAACTACCTACTAGCAGAAAACCTACCAATCAAGAATGTTATCAGCCACTTCACTTGGGATCCATGAACCAGCACACTCTCATGGCATCCAGTGGGAGACAGGCAAAGCATCACAGTTCTTCCTTCAAGTTTCAAAAGAATTTCTTCCTAGATGACACTGGACCATCTTGGCTCAGCCTGCTCCCTGGAAGATTTTATCCCTGTTGAGATATTCTTTCCATACCACAGATGAGGAAAACACTGCGCAAACTGAGTGATCTTTCCAGGACAACAAATCTCTGTGCCCAGCATAGAAACTGAATCGAGGTCTCATGAATCCCAACCGAAAGGTCTTACCATCACACCTCCTGTTTAAAGGAAATTATTTATTAAAAAAAAAAAAACAAACCCAAGAAAGAAAAAAAAAGAAAACCTCAAAAACTTTAAAGGATACCAATAAGCTCTTACCAAAGGAAATTAATCTACCCTGTTCCCTTATATATTATCTTATGTGTTCTCACTTCAAGTCCCATATAATGGAAAATGCCCCTACACAGTCCCTGTGGGTGCCACAGCCTTTTCACCAGAGCTGGTTCATAGGGGACAGTGCCACAACCAACACATCACAGGAGCAAAATTACAAGCAGACTCTTCCTCACTATTTCAGCAAACAATTCTCCTCACAATACAGGAAGTATCACTGACACTTGTGATTGCTGGTAATTCTTTTCATTTACAGTTTCCAAGGGTGATTCCTCCAGATTTTTTGCCCCACTCTTTGAAATTATTACATCAGTTTCACTGTCTCTGCCTTGCAGCAGAAACAAATTTACAATAACTTCCTCAGAGCTGGCACACAGCAATTATTTTCAAGTGTAACTGCTTAGAACGAGTATTATGCTGTGTCTCCTGTGCTCCAGAAAAATGAAACTTTATAGACATATAAAGTGTAGCCAAGCAAACACTCCTTTCTTGTGCGTTTCTAATTGCATCCTAATTATAGCACTTTACATGCATTTATGTACCTTTCATCCTAGGGTATCCCAGAGCATTTTGTAAACTGTCACATGGTTTTAAAAGGAAGCCTATATTAACCCAGAGCTACTCATACCAGACATCTCCAGAATCCAGTGCAGCAGCCTGTAGATAAATTCATTATGGGAGAGACTTGGGCCAACGGCAGAACACTGAATCTCTGTAGTTAGAGAAAGACCCTCCCTCCCCCTTCAGACATCATTTGAAATTCTTGCATATCCATTTCATTTGATGGTCTCAGTGTTTTAAAAACATTAATTAACTTGCACAGTATTTTAATTAGTTAAGGCATAAACAAATATCTAAAACCTGCAACAGGAAGTGCTTAAGGGAAAAAGCTTTAGAACCAAGGCAAACACTCAGAGATTCTTCTAGGTTCTCTCTCACATTGCAGCAAAATGCTGATTTAGCTTTAGACTACCTCCAGATCAGAGTTTAATAGCTAGTAATGCAACTATTTTCCACATTTTTTTTTTCCTAATTCCTTTTGGAATATGTCCCTGCTTTTTATTAATCTACACTCTGAAGTAGTGAGCTCCATCCTGTATTCCAGTGCTGTATGAATAAATGCTTCCAAAAGAGCTTTTGTTTTCATTTGATTAGGTTGAGGCCAAAATACTTATATCCTCAGGAAAAAGAAGGAAAAAAATTCTCTACATGCTTCTTGTGCACACAGATTCTACAATATTTTATCATGACTCTCAACACCACTCAGTTTTACAGGTAAACAAACAGAGGAGCTAATTTTTTTCCAGCAAAATAATCTGAAACAAGGCTTCACATCTGCATGAATACAAGCTGTTTATTTTTAGATGCCTAATTTTAGGCAGCTCGTTTTAAAAATTCCACCCATACAGACGCCAAGTTATTTTCCGAGGTCACACACTGAGGCAGCGACAGCTCTGATGAAAAAGCCCAGGCATCCTTGTCCTCACAATCATTATCAGAAGGCAAAGAGAAGGGGTAAACTGCACACTCCCCAACATATCCACGCAGGAAGGAAGGAGACTGAGTCAATTCTCCTGGGATTTCCATCTAGGCTTGTTAGAAATACAGATATTCCAGTTGGGATACACCGAGCTTTAAACGGTTTCTAGACTAAAATGGCAGCCTCCCATTACACTTCATTTCAAGATTTACTTAACAATTTGCCATTCCCTAAGCTAAGCTAAGTCTTTGTAAAGCCACAAAAACGTGTAACCTCCCTCTGCTTTTCCATGATCCAAGGTAGCTTGGAAACTTGCTGATACTGATTGCTTCCTCCTGACTTGGCTTTAATTCAGGCGCCAGGCAACGGATCACAAATGGATAACATGAAGATAAAATATTTGGCAGAAAATTGACTGTCACACGCTTTCTGTTGCCAAGAAACAAAACAGGATGTATTAGAATTATCTCATTAATTAACTTTTCTGTAATTCTATTTTTTATTTTTTATTGGCATCTCGCTGGTTAAGCAAATGGTTTTTCTTTCAGAAGGAAAGTGTGCTAAGCATAAACAGGTATTTCTAATACATCAGAGGCTGGCATTTAACAGATCTTTACAATAAATTTGACTTTGGGCCAGGTCCTGTGCTAGTTAAAGTTGATTTTTCTTCCTGATACTAAAAACAACCCCTTTATTTCTGAAAGAGATTAGGTTAGTGGAGAGATCAGTTTACATCAGCTGACAATATAAATCCTAATTTTCTGCCATCTCTTTTCCTTCAGCTTCAGGGAGTTACTAAATTATTTACTACAGGACTGAAATAATGATTTGCTGTTTCATTAATTGTTTTTAATTAGTTCTGTGCAGGTTTTTTTTCAATGTTCCTAATTTTGATACAAGTTAGTTGCAGCTCTGATCCACTTGCCAAATAACTCTCCTAGAAAAGAAAAATATCCAGATTCTGTCAGTGGCAGAATAATGTTTGCATCCTTAATTTTTTTCCAAGGAGGACTCAACCTTTCAAGAAGTCAGCCAAGACCTAAATGAAAGGCCTGGCTGAAGTATTAATTCACAATGAGTAATAGCTGTAATGATTGTCAGACAACAAAAAAAAATTGGTCTTTATTACATTAATGTAATTGGTCTTTATTACATTAATAAAGCCCAGGTCTGTAAGCACTGCCCATGAAAAAAGCTTACTGATTCTCCCACAGATATTTTGAACAAGTGAATGTTTGCTACAGCAAGTTAAACCAGACCAGAAATGCTGAAGACTACTTTCAGCATACACCACTATGAGCACAACAGCATTGTTTTGAAAAAGAAGCTGGTTTAAACAGTGCCTCCACTGTTTTCTTTAATGTCACTGAAAACTTTTCTTATGCCCTGAATATTGTTCACAGTGAGGCAGGGTTCTGTTTATGCTCTGCAAAGAGATGAAGAAAAACAGGGAAGTAAACCCAATTTTCTCTGTAAATCCTGCATGAAAATGCAGACGTTTCTAGCCCACAGCATAAACAGCAATAGGCAAAAGTCAATATTGCAAATGTTTTCCTTCAGCCTTAACAAAAGCAGCATTATTTGTGTCAGGATTTTTAGCACAACACATCACACACGACTGTCAGCTCAGGAGCTCCTCAGGCTGTGACATGACACACCAGGACGTGAGCAACACTCAGCGTTAGGGGTTCCTGAGCCTGTGCCCATCCTCAGCAGTCAGCCTCCCAGTGCCATGGTGGGAGTCTTAAAATGGAAGTTTGTTTAATTTAACAGTGTCTCTGTGATGTTACATCCTTTGCAAGGAGGAAAGGAGACTGCTAATGTCATCTCTGAAGTGTTCACTGTTCTTTTGTATAAGAAATTGAGGGGTGGGACTGAGAGGAAAAGTATCATACCCAGAGGGAAGGGATGGATGAACCTCCCAGTGAGTCACATGTGGCTGTCGGCAATCACAGGCTGCAACACCCCACAACTCCCCACAGAACTGATGGACTTCCAGCTTTACTTGATCAGGTTCTGTGAGTTCTGTAGCGAGGTGGGAATTGGACTCTTCTCCCAAGTAACAGACAACAGGACAAGAAGAAATGGTCTCAAGTTGTGCCAGGGAAGGTTTCAACTGGGTATCAGGAAAATGTTCCCCCCTAACAGGGCTGTCAAGCACTGGAATGGGATGCTCAGGGAAGGGTGGAATCACTGACCCTGGAGGTGTTTAACAGATCTGTAGATGTGGCACTTGGGGACACGGTTTAGTGGTGGTTTAACAGTTGGACATGATGATTTTAAATGTCCTTTCCACTCCATGATTTTGTGTAATGTTTACAAGTTCCATGGTGTAGGGATTAACTTTCCTTTAGCTCCTATACTAAATTCATTTATGGGATGTTCATAAACTTCTCTTGTCACAACTTCATCCATTATTGAAAATGGCCCTTTTTTATCCCTGCACAAGTATCATACACTTTTTGATGTGTGTTCTGACAGGTACATTTCTCTTTGACTGAACTGAAGCAACACATCCCTGTTTAGAGACCTACCCAGCACCATACTGTTTTCAAAGAAGGCATCAGCATTCTTCTCTGTCATTCACACCCCAGTAAACTCCAACTGCATGGCAAAAATCCTTCTTCTTTGTCCCCAAGCACACAAAGGTCTCTTTCTAGGTAAAACTGAATTTTAACCAATTTCTAGAATCCATAAGACAGTTTGTTTTTTTTTTTGTTTAAGTGCAGATGCACCTGATGGGAATATTAAAACTGAGAACAAATGAACAGTGTAGCTCAACAAAAAAAGAAGTTGTCTCTTCAATAACTTAGAATTGCTTAGATAAATCACAAATAATCTAAAGACCACAGCTCAAAAATCTGCTAGAAGGGAAATATCTCAAGCAGTTACAGGTTTTTATAGTCCTACATTTGCTTTAAGTATTAAGCACTGTTGATAGATAAGCATAATGGAAGAATTCAAATGATGCTTTATAACTCTTTTTTTTCTTTGCTGCAAGGCAATTTTTATCTCAGCCTATTGGCTTATATTAAAAATTCTTTCATTAAATTTTTATCACCACTGGTATTTCTACATATGAGATGTGACTCCAGACTATGGAATTTATTTATCACTGGGATTAAAGCAAGGTGATACAGAAATGTAAACAAAAGGAGTTTTTTACAACCATAAATTTAACATGTCTCATTAATAGACTCAATATATCATATCATGATGTTAACCAGTAGTGACTTTGAGTAAATAATGTTGGGAGGTGGTGTTGTTTGTTTGTTTTGCTTGTTTTTCTTATTTTGCTAGGGTAAGCTGAGAAAACAAAGTGTTAATGTAACAGACCTCAGGAGCATCTGCACTCAGTTATTTAACAAATAAGCAGTAAAAGAAATTAAACAATCAGAAATATGCAGGATTGAAATTGATAGCAGGGTTACAATTGATAGAGGTTGTTAAGGCAGAAGAAAGGAAGATTTATTCTTCTTTTAATTCACATTCACATGCTTTTATACCTGCATGTTTTGTTTAGAAGTAGGACAATGGCAGTTGCTTCTAGCTAAAACACACAAGGGACACCTCACAGAATCAGTGGTTCTATTTATTTATTTATCACCTGTGTTTCAAAGGACAGAAACAGAAAATGTTTGCTGTTACCTGCCATACCTAGGTGGCAGTTCCTCATTCCTCATTGCTATTCCTGTTACTCAGTGCCCCATGCATTATAAACCACACTCAAGAGCACAGAGAGCTCATCTGAGTGCAACTCCTTATTCCATTCTGCCCAAATTTTCTGCTACAGCAAGCAGAAATCTGCCAAGGACTTACACACAGGACAAGAGACCAAAAATATTGAAATTCACATGGACCATCACTCATTTGTCAGGTCATCCACCACGAGGAGGAGGAAGTTGAAAAGGAAGAGCCCTGACAAGCAAGAGCAGCGCTTGGGGGATGGAGGAGGAGATCACTGCTTACGTGAATGCTGGAACTCCTCTGATGTCAGATCCTACCTCATGGCTGGTGCTTGCTTTCACAAGCAGCCCACTGTCACTTAAGATATGAGTAAGGATGATAAGAGTTCAGCCTAAAAAAAGTACAGCCTGAGTGCAGCTCACAGTGTGCAGGTCGAATTGCTGAAGGGCAGGAGCCCCTACATTCAGCAGTTTACTGCCATCAGATTCCCAGAGCATTAAAAGAGAATCACAGAGCAAATCCAGCTGGAAGGGACCTCTGGAAGTCTCTAGCTCAAGCTTCTGCCCAAAGCAGGGCTAGATCCAAAACCTGATGAAGTTGCTCAGGGCCTTTTTTCACCAATATCTGAAAATCTCCAGAGACTGCACAACTTTTCTGGGTAATCTTATCAAGAGTTTGGACATATGCATCGTGAAAACAGATTTCCTTCTATTTAGTTGGAGTTTTTCTTGGTGCACTTTGTGATTGCTGTTTTCCACCCTTCCACTATGCACCAAGGAGAGTGTGGGAAGGGGTTTATCCAGAAAATATGGATCCACTCAGGTAGCTGAAACCATCAATTGTACCTGCACTTAGCATTCTCTTCCCCAGGCCCACAGAAAGCCAGTGCCTTCAGCTTTTCCATGTAGGTCCCAAGCTCCAGATCCCTAATCAGCACTCTGCTGCAGTTGCTCATTTGTCAGCATTTTTTTTTTTTGCACAGGAGGGTGAGTGTAAAACTGGAAAAAAATTGGAAACGATTCCAGAGGAAGCCCTCAGTGCTGAACATAGAGGAGCAATCACTTCCCCTATCTGCCAGCTATGTTCTGCCAAATCTTGTAAATCTTACTCTGCTCTGCAGCAAGCTTTCAGTGGCACCAGGACACACTGCTGACTCACGTTCCTGCCCCTCAGGACCTGCCAGTCTTTTTCTGCAGAGATGCCACCTGGCCAGCTGCTCCCAGAATGGCAACCCCATGCAATGTGCAAGACTGCCACTGTCTTTGCCATCACACAATCCTTGCTGGCCCATTCTTCCAGAATGCTTAAGTCCCTCTGAGTGGCAGCCCTGTCCTCCCTGCAGTGCCCTGTTTCTCCCAACCTGATGTTACACGTGAACGTGCTGAGGGGACATTCTGCCCCACCACCGAGGTCACCGATGAAGATGTTGGACAGAGCAGCTCCAGCATCAAGCCCTGAGGCACACTGCTTGGCACAGGTTGTTAGCTGGACACTGATACTTCAAGCCTGAAGGTCTAGCCAGCTTTCCACAAACTTTTTAGTCCACCCATTTGGCCCACAATCCCCAGTTGGACTACAATTACGCTACGTGAAATCAATTTCTTTGTGCAGTGGCTGGGAGAACAGTGAGCACACTTCTCAAAGCTGCACCCCTGCTACACACCAAAGTCCAGGCAGAAATGGAAACAATCAAGGCTTGTGTCACCAGCTGAGAATTCCTCCCTTTCCCCTGTATTACTACAACAACTTACTCCTTCTGTCCATCTTTTTCCTATTATATTCACAGAAGGGATACCAGCAAGGCCTTTTAACACCTCGTTCTCCTGTTATTAATTAATCTTCTCTCCTGCAAAGAACAGAAGCAGCTAAGATGTGGTCTGTTTCTTCTATTTAAAGGATGGGCTTTTACACTCAGCCATCCATCCCAGATGAATCAGAAAACAATTCTAGCCTTCAGCCTCTGAGAACCCTTGGAACCATTTTAAGTACAAAAATTAATACAAGCAAATGAAATTAAGATGGCATTTAACTGAGGATTTAGTCAGCAGTTTATGCACACTGGTGACACCCACACACCAATTCTACTAATTTTTATCATGAGCTCCATATTGAGTCCATGACAAATTGAAAGTGAAAAAAACCCCACCCAACAAATAGCTGGCCTTTTAGCAGGCTGTTTATGTGCACTAAAGGGATCAGAAGCTGCACTCAAGGTCAGCTGTGCTGCCAATGCAGGCAGTCCAAAACAAATTCCACCTGGTGTACCTGTCTGCCATCAGCAGTGGGAAAGGCTGAATAACACATTCCTTAAAGACACCTGCAATGGAAACATAAATCCTTTGTTCCACTCTGAGCAAATGAGCTTTTTATGTAGACACCTTTACATGGATCACATATTCTTGGAAGCTCAGTTTCCAGATAACTTTATTACAGTGTCACTAATTTTTCCAGCTCAGAATTATTTTCAGCTTCAGATCAAATGCTATTTTTAAACTTAAACCCTGGCAAGAAAATTGTCCTCGTGGTGTCTGGACTTAATATATGATTAGTATTATTTTTTCATCAATCTAAAATACTAAAATAATAAGGATCTATGGTGTTGTCCATCAATGAAAAAAAAAACAAAACAAAACAAAAAAAAAAAAAAAAAAAAAACACAAAAAAAAAAACCCTGAAGAAACCAAAACCCTTAAATGCTATACAGTCCACATTTAAGAGAGGTCATTTTGTATCAGAGATTCTTCATCTCTAGGCCACCTATAACTTATTCCAAGAGGAACCAGAATATGTTATAGAACTGTCTTTTAATATCTCCCTCTAATCTGGCCATGCCAAGTCCCCCTTGCCCACTCCCCCTTTTAGAGTCATCCATCTCAGCAAACATAGACTGAAACTAACATACTCTTCACTATGATCATAAACTAATTTGAAAAGCAGAAATTCCTGGAATTCTATAATGAAATTCCCATTTTCCAAAAAGTCATATTTAGAAAATTTGAGAGTAAAAGCACCTTCCAAACTAAACAAATAAGCTGGGTCATCACAGAAGTCATTCTTATTGTTCTATTATAGCCATGTAAGAAAACCAAAAATCTAATCCTGGAAATAATCAGCAGTACCTCCAGCCCAAAATGCATTTTACACTGTCAGAAATTAAAAACTCTGCTCTTCTGTGCAAATGATGTTATTTTTGGGTTAAGATACATCAAAATCAGGAGAAAAAATAGCCTGCTTCTGTCCCATTGAAGTTGCTTTAAAAATAAAAAACTTCTAGTATGTAATGCAATTAAAGCAGAAGATAAATCCTGACTCTCTAGAGTCTGCTTCCTACTCAATTCTGCCATACCAGAGCACATGATCCTTTCCAACACAAACACACTCACCCAAATGTGAAGGCATCTTCTCATAAATTTAAATACACATTATGAATAAAACTACCGTAAGGCAAGCTGACAGGACACAAGTTGGGAATACCTTGGAAATATTTTAAATAGCTCCAGTGCCTTGGAGAGGTAATTAACTGTCCTGTCCTAGAACTAAATAATACAGAAGCTGAAATACATATTTCAGAGCTGCCTGCAGTGAAACTCCTATTTGCAGCTCAGAATAAGGAAGTTCTATTTAAGGAAAAATCCACTCGAGGGGAGGATGGCTCCAAATCTTCCCTTAATTGAATTCTCACTTAAACTCCTTGTGTAAGTGCCATTACCCACTGGAGCAGCAAGGTCTCTGCAGACAAATATGCACAGACTGACAAACAAACTCGCACTGTGGCCTGTCCGAGTGACCTCCAGGTTATGTCCCTGGTTGCCCCACCGGGGTTAGAACACAGCGCCGTGCTCCTTGATGGTGGAATCTATTCCAGAGCTGGGGACAAGTGCCTCTGCCTTTCCAACACGTGAGGGAAGGCCTGTGTGTCCTCAGAGCAGTATGAGAGCCACCTCCAGAAGCTGCAGGAGAGCTCTGGGAAGCGAGAGGCGCGAGCCAGGCCGGGCCAGGGTGGCACAGGGCAGCTGCTGCGAGGCGGCCAGCGCAGCCGGGCACCGCGGGCACAGGGACGGCTGCACCGCCCGCCCCCGCCCCAGCTCCTGGACAGCATCCACACAGGGCTCTGCAAGGACCCAGCCTCTAGCCTGGGGTGGCCATGGCTTCACAAGCAAGGCAATAAGGTATCAGAGCACTTGATGGCTTGGTGCTGCCTCTGACAGCAGAGAGCAGCTCTTTAGTTGTGATCCTGATGTGCCATCTCCTTGCAGCAGATCTCAGAGCTCTCAGGTCCATGGCAGTGCTATTGTGGAAATGATTCAATAGCAAGGGACTAAGACTCTTGGGAAGTCAGAGCACTTAGCAACAGACAGGACAGAAAATAAAATAAAATTAAAAAAAAAAATCATCTCTGTGTATTCCTCACAACTACCCCATAAAAGCAGAGGTCTTTTTCCAGGCAGTTCCAAGTATAAATGAGATATCCTGTGATGCTGAATTAGTGCCCATGATCAGCACAAAACTTTAAAAATACCCTTTGACAGGGCTCTGAATTTGAAGAGGTAGTCAAACATCCTTCTTCAACCAGCAGAGAAAGGAGCCTGTCAGAATATTCTCAATTTTTCCACGTGGCAGAGTGGCACAGGCACAACGTAAGAGTGATATTCAAGCTGTAATTTAGAGAGCAAACATAACAAATAGCTCAGAGCAGTTCCCATGTACCCATCCTTTCCTCTTTTTACTGCCTTCTGAATTTAGAAGGGAGCTTTTTTAAAACAATCTTGGCTGAGTCACTAATAAGAACAACAGCAACAACAAAAAATTACACGCCAGGACTAACTGCAAGATGTGGCAGTAGAGGAGGCCCTCAAGGCACAGAGCCAGACAGCTGGAGCTCACTGGCCAGGTGGTGCATTTGTTCCTTGGGGAACCTGGCATTAGTCTCACCCAGCAGCTGAACCACAGAATAATTCTGGCTTAAGTGTTGGGAAAAGTGTTTAAAGACTTGCTCTCTCAGCTGTGGGTGAAGGTGGCAAACATCAGAGTCAGGGTAAAGCAAATGTAAATTACTGCACTGGGAGTAGGAGGTAGGCAAAATGTACCAGATTTAGAATGAGTGCTTAGTCCCTGGTGCAGGCTTGAGGCAATGGTTTCCCACAGAGGAGAAACTTGGACACTGGGGACATGGCCCACTGGGATACTGAAGTGGATCCCCCTTTACAATAATTACCTGCTGTGGCACTGAGGATGTAGATAGGCAGAATTATTTTTGAATGCTGGCAATCTTTGCACACAGACTATAATGGGTTTTCTGCCTGCAGACATTTCAGAAAACTAATTCAAATTAGCATCTGAAATGGATTACAGAAACTACTTCAAAGCCTTTTGTGGACACTCTCATTGATAAGTAAGAGTGACCTTTATCAATTTCAGTTAGCTCATTACAATAATAAATTAAGATCAATCAGAGCCCCTTTAACTCTATATTCACTTCTTTATTTAATTTGGATTAATTGTTTCTATGTCTCTCCATCAGACCATGTCAAACTATGAGGCTGGAGAACAAATGGAAAGAAATAAATATTCCTGCAATATCTTCCTGGTCATTACTCTAAGCCCCCTGTAACACAACATGTTCTCATGTAAGGCTGTCACATTCTTGCTTCTAACACCAAAGTAACTGTGGCTGTAAAACTCACGGGTTTGGAAAAAGGGAAAATATCCTAGTAATATCTGAAGGTGATACAGAGACACTGGATTGCCTGGACCACTGGCATTGTTTCATTCATATATTTTAGCTTCTTCTCCAGGACTGTAACATCCACAAAAGTTCTGAGCATGTTTAACTCACCCACAACATCTCAGACCAATGTCAGGAGTAGTGAACAACTGGTAAATCTGTCATATTTTAAATCCTTCTCTCATCTCACTTCCCTATTCCCTAAATCCCATTAGCAGAGAGCTGGCTCTGTATTGGTGACTATACTGATGCACATGGGACAGCACAGCCAGGCACCATCTGCAATTACAGCATTACAGAAAAGTGTAGTATTTCCCACAAATATCTGGCTGCAAAAGCCTTGTGTACTCCAGAAAAGCAACCCTTGGAACAGCTAGGGGCAGCCTTTCTCCCACTCCCAGTGCCCTGGGAAGGTTAGGTCTGGCTGGAGGTCAGCGAGGGACAAGGAACACAGGGTGTCAGGAATGACAGGGTCCCGTTCCCTCATCACAAAAAGCAGCAGAAGGCAGTGACGCATCTGCCGGGCCTCGCTCCAAAGGCAGCGGCAGCGGAACGCTGCGGGTGCTGCCAGCTGGGATCTGAGCTGCACTCAACAGCCCTCAGCTTCTCCTCAAGTGCAGACTATGTCCACACACTGCTGAAGGAGCTCAAAGCAAGGAACCAAAACACCCTGCATGCTACACAAGTCTTCAGAGCTAAAAACAGGCTCAAGGATCTGGTAGCGATCGCTGAGCACTGAGGGCTTTCCTTATAACCAGGGTTGCCAGCTGCCTCACTCGTGGACAGGAATAACTTGTTTTGACAGATTTACTGCTCTTGCCATTTCCCCCCAAACCTTTAATGAAGTTTTTATGAACCATTTCCTTCAAACACCCTTTCACAAGTTGACAATGCAAGGAAGTTACATTTGCAGAGTGGAACAAAGTCAAACAGACAGATGGGAGGCAACACAAGCTGAGAAGAAACTCACACTGCTTGCCAAGCATCTTCCTAATATTTTCCACAACAAGCTGTAAGCAGTATTCCCCACTTTTGCAAATGTCACGTTTTCCCTAAGATCGTGATTTTTAAGTCACCTTCTACTCTCTTACAGCATTACTAAAAGAATAGAATTAGTCAGACAACCTTTTTGCCTAATTGGAGGAGTAGTTTTGTTATATGTGGCAAGAATCTGTATTTATTGCTCATGTACCTAAAGTGATGAGCAGTGGAGGAACTGAGCAGCATTCCACTGATCCAGCCGGTGTGACATTGACTTCCTAAGGAAAACCAGCCCAATGCCTGTGTGTTAACTGAAGGCTTCTCCAGTTACTTTGAAATTCAGATGAGTGTTAACCTTTGGGACTCCAGACTGAGCTGTACTGTCAGTGAAACCTGGAGCAGCACAAACCGAGGCGAGTTTGTCTCTGTGTTGCTGCCTGTTTCAGTACTATGGGTTTGCACTGTGCATGCACAAGGAGGGTGTGTGACGGGAGGGGCTTACCGTGATTCTCTCTCCTTGTCTTTAGCACTGCTCACTGGGTGTTGCTGTGGAAGTGCCAACACTACCAACACACAGCCATGAGCAGGAAGGCAGCAGCAGAGAAGCAGGGAAGAGCAAGAAGGAGGCGGTAACGAAATGCCTGCAGTGGCATCCAAGATGTCAGAGCTCAAATCCCACCTGTGTCAGAATTCTTGAGGAATCTTGGGCACACCATGATAAAATGTTAAAATGAATGTGCACTGGAAAATAATGGCTGTTTCTACTTGCCTTAGGTCTAACATTAAGACTAACAAAAACCTATAAATACTTAAAGTGCTTTGCCTTCTTTAATTGTAGGTTTCCTGAAAGTTCTTATGAATACTTGTGCAGGAGACAAAAGAGAAACAGACCAGACTGTATGCTGCCTTACAGAAGGTGTGCCAGCCATCTACACTGTCCTCTGAGTTGTACATACAGCACCATTTGAACCAAAGAAGTCAAAGAACTCTACAACTTTTAGTGCACTATGAAGTAGACTGACACAAAGTCCTGATAACACAGAGCTCCCACTTTGGTGACCAGGAGGGGTTTCACATTCAGAGGACCTGCTGGATAGGACTTGACAATGCAGTGTTGCCTGGGGGTAAATTCAGACCTGAGAGCACAGCAGATTGTCTGAAGCCTGTGAACTTCATCCTGTGATTAAAGTAATTATTTTTAACTGTGAACAGCTTTTTCGCCTTGTTTTACTGTCCATCTACATTTTGTAATAAAATGAAAAGAGGTCCAATATTGACTTTCAGAAACATGTGGGTACCCCTATCCTCTTCAAGACAAAAAAAAAGCTGAAGACATCCCAGGGAGGAAAAGCAGAGATGAAGGGATGTGAGAAGAAAGGCAACCTGTCACTTTGCTGAGCGTTCTACTTGCAAGCCCACAGCCAAATGAAGATGGGCTCAAGGAAGGCAGCCTTGTGTGGGATGAGTTCTACCAGTAAAATTGTAACAAAACAACAGAAAACAAACTGGTGAATGCTGTATAAGCAAACTGTAACATTTAAGACTAGAAGCTGTCAATTACATGGGATACAACTTCTTGCAACACTGAGACAAGTGGAAAGTACCATAATTGAGAAACCAGACCCTGTTATCTGTATTAAGTAACATCTAAAAACAGAGCAAGCAGTTGAATGTGGATGAGGAAAACAAACAACTACAACATTAAAATTTGATTGTGGATCTCTGAAATGATTTCAGGAACTTCAATGCAGTCAGAATCTTCATTTCACACGGTATCAACCAGCACCTTCACAAGGAGCTCACTGCTATACTGCAAATTATTGACAAATATCCACTGTCAATATCATTGATAGGCCAAGAATCTGTCATATTCCTTCCTCACAGAAATTCTCTGATGAGAGCTAAAAACAAAAAGTTCAAATTAGTATATTCTGTCTCATGGTGTAATGGAATGAGTGTTCTCTCTTCCTTTCCCTATCACATCTGTTTATTCCTGTACTTAAGTGTGTGTTTCTACATTGTCACGGGGCAGGCAAACACTTGTTACAAGTGCTGCCTCCAGACTGACTGGCTTTGGTACACCAGGACTTGGCAGTAACTTTCTCCTCTTGAAAAGACTAAAGAAGGAAGGAAAGAAGCAAGCCTGGGGAACGTAAAATGCTAATTGTCATGATAGGGCCCCAAGAGAAAACAGTAAGTTTTTTTTTTTCTTCTACTCTGTTGCATCAGTAATTTGCTAGAAGCCTCAATCTCTAAAAGCTCTTCTAAGCACTGCTGCTATTGCCAGTTTCAAAGTCAAACTTGTTTGTACTTATTGCCTTCACTGGAAAAAAAGGGAGGTTGTGGGGTTCATCTGCATTAAGGAAAATACATGTGACAGTGCTCCTCCTTTCACCTTATCAGCAGTCAGCAAGTGTTCAGGAAAAGCTGATAAGGAATGCTGCTCACAGGTTCAGATTCATCTTAGGATATTTCTGAGAGACAGTTCCACTTGAATAGGAATTATTTATTCAGATAAAAAAGGCTGACAGGTCCAGATACATAGTCCATACTTTTTAGAAGTATTTGGTTTAAACTGCTTTTTCTGTAAATGAATCTTTATACAGGAGTGGATGAGAAGTGTGCCTAGGAAGCTCACCAAATAAAACACCATACTCACATTTCTGAGGCTGTTCCTGATACTGCTTAAAACAGACAATGCAGTGTGGTAAAGGAACACGACAGGGATGGCAACACAAATGGGAAACTGAATTACCAATCAAATAACTGAATCTCTTGATTTATCTGATTAAAGATGGTCTGTGTGGAACCTCTCAAAAATCAAATTCTATCTAAAATTTGCGCCCAAAATAACTATAGTACTTGAATTTACTAGGTACCCTAAAAAACTTAGCCAAATATTTCTCAAAGGTTTTTTTAAGGAACATAAAAGACCCACCCTCACCATTCTGTTCCTGTTAAATCAACACTTAAGATAAAATCCTCACATGTGAATGGAAAAATAATTTGAGAGTATTTAAAGATTTTAGTACTCCATCTTTTTCATTTGTAAAATGCCACTCTACTCCCTTACAACTTCATACAGCACTGTCACTGAAGAATCCAATTACCAGAGTACCCAAATTTGTTTAAACCAGTTTTCAGTAGTAAAATCTAAATCCCAAGAAATACCCTAAATCTTTGGAGAAAATAGACACAGGCTTATCCATATTGTCCCAGCCCCATGCTGTATTATTATACACATATCAGAGCCACACACTTGATGGCAGCTACATGCTTCAGTAGCAATGGATTACAGCAAATTCCATTTCTTCTAATCAAAAGACACCATTTTTAAAATGAGAGAGGTCAGAGTCATCAACAATGGCGAGTCAGTGGCTCTGAACTGAAGAAAAGTGATGCTAACATCCATCTAATCCTCCTCCCTGCTACAGGCATCTTGGGAACTCTGTGGGGCAACAGCAAGGGAATTGTAACAGCACAAAGTAAAGCCTTATAAATCTGGCATTAAACTTGTACATCTTCACTCATCAGGTGAAGGCTCCAGACAAGATAAAATAACATTTGGTACTACACACACAAAGCCTCATAAGGAATATCTGCCCCATTTAACCAGACAGCCAAGAGCAGGGGAATACTCCTAAATCCTTCTGGTTTTCAGTTCCTAAGCTGACCCCATCAATTTTCCTGTTTTTCCTATACAAATTATAAGATTTTACCTTGGCTTCTTCTGTCAATTTTTAAAACTTAATTGTATAGCAAAACATAGATTTCTACTCTTTCTGTTTGATTTTTAAATGGCAGTAACACTTTATAGGTTTCAAAACGAAAAGACAATTATTAAACACATCATTTTTGTAACTCTCAGGCTTTTGAACTTTCAAAATGGAAAAAGATTTGCTGAAGTAAATCTTCTTTAAAAAAAATACTGCATGAAGATTATTCTCTTTTAAATAAGCATATGGGTTTTTCAGTTGTATAAGATGTGGAGTCCATGCTGTAAAGAATCCAGAAAAGTCTAGGCCTCTTTCATGTATGACTTTGATGATTACTCAGAAGCGTAAAGAGGACATAAGCAATGCAAGGTTTAAAACAAAAAAAACTTCCAAAGATAAAATATCTTCCTAATGTCAGTCTCATCTACCACCTAACCATGCAGCTTCTGTACAGTCTGCCTTTTGCCAAATCCCTTTTATAACTAGTAAAGGAAATGCTATTCATTTGCATGCAGCTGCAAAAATAAAAAAGGTAAGCTTCTTACACTCATTTGAATATGAAATATAACACAATGGTTTAAGAAAAATGAATCTCTATATTTTTAAAAATAGGAACATATAAGCTATTATTGATTACCTAATGTAGTGCATAGTTTAGAGAACAACTGCAGCTACTTGTAATGGGGTGTGTCTACCATGGTCCCAGGTCTCATGAAGTTTCTACTCTGCTGCAAAGTGAGAAACAGACTGCCATGAGAAGAAACAGATGCAAATGGCAGATGTAATGTTTATACTCTTCCGCCCCAATGAATCCCAGAGAGCATTGCAAACTTCACTAATTATTTGCAAAGTGTCCCAAATCTCACAAATATTTTGCTAGCAGTGAAGTCATCTTTTGGCAAAGATGCTACTGCTACTACAGGCAGTTCTCCCTGGACTAGAACAGTATGGCAAGCTAACTGTACTTACAGCTTATATATAAGTAAATAAACAAACAAAAAAAATCAACCAGAACACTGGACAGTGTTTAGGGAAGAGGACTGAATAGAATATATAAATAATTCTGCACCAGAAATAGTCCAGAAATGAACACTCTTCTCCCTTCTATCAGACAAAGGTCAATAATGGGTTTTGGAGAATGTATGCTCACTTTACATGCCTGTAATTTGATGCCCTTAGATAAATAGTAATAAATGGTATAATAAAAGAAAATTAAATTGCAGTAGTTAAAATTACTTTGAAAATCAAAGGTAAGTCAACATTGTTGACATTTTTGCCTGTTCATTTCACTTCTTGTATTGACAACATCAATTATTTGGCACAGACATCATAAGTACAGACCAGTAACTAAAGCAGGTTTCCATAATTGTTTCACACAAGAGAATTCCATGAAGATTTAACCTCTAGAAAAACATATCAGTAAATGAAATACACTTTGCATTTTCCTCTTCTCTGCTCACAGCTCATCTTCATGACATTTGGAAGCTCAGAAACCCTACATGGAAAACTTTTAGATGCTACTCAAAGAACACAGGCAATACAAGTTAAAGGTCTCACGTAGCCCAGAACACACTTTCTCCAAAGCACCAAAACAGAAATGAGAAACAGGAGGGGACTGGAGAATTCACCAACTGCCAAGACATTTCATTCAGCCCTCCAGCAAGTGCCCTGTGCGTCCCATTTCTGGGCAGTTTCTGGAGCATCCCTCTGCCAGCCCTGCACCCTGGGCAGTGGCAGCTGCCTGTGCAGTGCTGGGCAGTCACAGCACGTTCAGCCCCTCAGGGCCTCATGCCAGGGATGCCACACTCATGTCCACCCACATGTGCACATGTCCAGGACATGTCTGTGCTCTGCAAACACAACTATCTTTTCCACAGGCTAGGGATGAATGTACTTGGAAGGTGGTAATGAAATGAATGCTGCTATTCCTTTGGAATACCCCAAAACCACTGACTGAGCAATGTGTTCTAGAGGTGATTAACGTGCTTGCCATCATCTGCTTTTACAATATACTACAGGGTTTTGGTTTTTTTGTCAAGACTTCCACAAAATATGGTTTCTTTAGTGAATTTAGAGGGTTGGCAAATGAGAGGATTACAGGATGCCTACCAGTGAACTGGATTTGTGTTCAGAATGCACACCTGTGAAAAGTGTAACATATCTTAAAAGATGTGTTTTAAGGCAAAAATTGTGTAAGTGACATTTCCAAACCATATATACCAATTTGGTCTTGGAGGAACAATAAGAGAAGAAAAATACTGTTTTATAAATGTAAGTATTGTTTTCTAATTTCACTAAAACTAGGAATTTGGATGGATTAGTGTCACAGATTCAATTTCTTCATTCATTTCATTAATTTCATCAAAAGTCTGTTGCAAGGATTTTAAAAGTCTAACCAAGCACTCTTACTTTCCCTTCTACAGGTTTCCCATGATTTGTATTTAACTGAGCACCCTGTATTTAACTGATATTTCTAAGAAGAAAAAAATAGATGTTTCTTATCTCATCTATACCGTGTATAATTTTAGCAACTGATATGACACAGAAAGAGGATGAAGAATGGTGCCTCAGACAATAATCCCAGGGGGTTTAATCTTTCATCATGGCTTTCCAGCATAGATCATGTTAGCCTCTCTTTTCTGAACTCTCTGGTTTGAGTCAAAGGAAATGGAACTGCAAAATATTCCAGAAAAACATGTACACTGACCAATAGAAATTAACAGTATTTTTTTATATGCCACATTCCCTATTTCCTTTTGCCTGGCACTTTGGTCCTTCTAAGCAGCCTAAAAAGCAAGGACTTGAAAGATATCAATCTGAACACAAAGTATTCATGATGAATATTTAAGAGAAAAAAAGAATCCTGGTTTTCATATTTTCAGCTTCTACTGAACCGCCTAGGCAATAGTAAACTATTTCTAGTAACAGCTGCTAAGAACTTTGGGGAGTATTTTTAGGATGTAACCAAGCTCAGGGTATTTTTAATCTATGATTATACATTGTCTAAGTCAGATCAGCATCAGTTAGGAGGTTTAGCCAGACTCTGTTCTTGTTGTATACCCTCATATAACCTGAGATTACTTCCAAACCAAATCTTTATGACAGGCCTCTTAAGAAAGTGTATAACAGAGAAAATTAAGCAGTCCTGCAATTTCTTGGGCAGGGAACACCTTCATGAGAATTTAATTTCTTTCACGCTGCAACAGTAACAGTAACTCAACGGTAACTGCAGACAGACAGACTGATGTTTTCCTAACTTCCATAAACCCTAACACTGCTATTTTAGCCATACTGGAAAAATTCATTAGTTTCACAAGGCTATGTCAAATTTTCTCCAGTGCAGCATGAGATGAGAATGTGGCTAGTCTGATGAAAAATGCAGAATTCTGCAGCCTTCAGGAGGGAGCACTGGGTGTTTTCTCACTTGTTTATTTCCTCAATCTTTCCAAACATCAAGCAGCTGAGAGGACAGAATAATGTAGATTCAATCTTTTGCTTGTATTTCCAGATTGTGCTAAAGATAAGAGACAATTTTACAATTATTTTTTTCTTATAGTTGGGATTCTGAGAGAGCCTCTCACGGATATGAAGAGGTAGGAGGTAACTATCTTTGTCAGAAAGGCAATCCAGCTTTGCACAGAGTAGTAAGGGTATCTTTTCCACCTCCACATTAGTTACTTTTCACTTTGCGCAGTATTATGTAACATATTGCTGTGAAACTGTCTTGCAGTTTAAATTTCTCTACCCAAAACAAAAAGGGACCTGCTCCCTTACTGCCACTGAAATTGTGCACTGGCAGGAAAATAGAACAAATCAGTTGGAGGTTTCCAGACTGCACTGCTGCGAGGAATGAAAGAACAATTTACTGTTAAATGGCTGCACGACAGAGCAAAGGGATACCATCCATGCCAGAGTGTTTAACCAAACCAAGAGATCCAAAAAAATACTGCTTGCTTCTCTCCTGCTAACACAGAACTGAGGGCACAGGAAGAAGGATCTCAGCAGGCCACCAACTCACACTGACAACAGGAAAAACAATATAAGTGATTTTAACCAGCCCTCTCACACTGTTCTCCACCACAAGCATAGAAACAGGATGCACTTAGATCCAAAAAACCCTGTAACTGTTATAAATTATTTCTTGAAATTGTAATTTTTTTTCTTTTCTTCTTTTATTACATCAAAGAATAGTAACAGGAAAAAGGAAATATAACAGGAAAAAAAATTCCACTATAGCAACAGAGACACAAGTACTTCGAGACCTTCCCCATCCCATTGCTTCAGTATGACACTATCTGGTATCTCACAACAATTTCAGCTAAGGAAAGCCTAACTCAATGGGCAGAGAATAGGGAAGTCCAGGAAAGTGTGAGTGTTTCTTTTCCATTGCAGCTTCCTTACTCTGTCCCCTGGAATCATGACAGAGGGGAAGGATGAGGGCACCAGCCCAGCCCAGCCAGGCAGACGCTCACCCCTGACACCTCAGTGTTAACTGGAAAGAAACACAGATGCTGTAGAAAATTACTCCTACCCTGGGACACTGACCCTCTCCACCAAGGGAAAGGAAAAGGGATTAAATTAGTTGGGAGAGTCAAAGAAAAGCACAATGCTGAAAAAATAGCTGGGATATGGATTCCCCACTCCAAGACTAAACTGAATTTCTGAAAAACTGTGCAGAAATCGGTAGAGCCTAAAGTTCTTGCTTATATCTAGTACACTGTGAAATAAAATCAGCCTATTGCTAGAAGAACTAACTTGTTTCTTTTACAGGTGAAACCTGTAATTCCAGAGTCATCAGCTGAAAGAACAGAGGTGCTCAAAGGAGCTCACACAGTGCAATTAAAACCCTGTCATGTCTGGAGTCAAAAAAGACCAAAGCTCACCTGATCCAGGGCTAGGCCACTTGTAGATACAGCTCCAAAAGACTTCAGAAACTGAATCACAGACCAAGCTCCTTTGGACACATCAATGTCTGACAGTGGCCATAAGTCACTTCACCTTTCTACCATTCAAACCCATTTTATAGCTAGCAGTGCAAAACTAGCAGGAGTTTGGGGATGGCTACTGCCAATCAAATCAAGTATCTACAAACAAATGAGAAATGACACAAATGAGAAAAACAAATACCAGTGTAACAACCTTCTTAAGTGTCAAAAAATTTTTAGGCTTCAGAGCTGTAATGGTCTCACAAGGCAGAAGCTATTATACTACATTCTTCCTGGATTTTCACAACACTACAGATTAAGGAAAATTTGGAATTTTCAGTCCTCATTGATGCTTTAGTGAATTGGGAGATATTCAGAGCTATGAGTATTCTCCTACTGTGTAACACTCTGAAAACACATTCATTCTTACCAAGGGGTGCACTGATTACACACAAGAACAGCATGAAAGCAGGGTGATTAAACTGGGTGGAAATACAACCATAGGACTGCAACTATTTAGTGACACAACTTCAAATCTGGTCAACTACTACTCAAAGATGTCCAGAATTCCAAAAGCCTTGCAGATTGGCACAGCGGCAACTGAGATTCAGTGCAAAAGCTGCAGTGTGGGCAGACTCCACATTTACCCAGGGAAACACCTGCCCCAAATGACTGTTCAGAGAAACCAGAGAGAACCAGCAAAGAGGACTCAGAGAATTTGGTACAACACTCTGAGAGGTCAGTCTGGGCAGTCTTGTATTCACATGATCCCTTCACCTCAGTTGTCACTGATATCCAGTGCTGAACACACAGGCAACGCAGGAAAAGATTTGAGCAGGATACAGCTACAAAATGGGAAATTCCCACTAAACAAGGGCACATTACATTCACTTCATGCACTCAAACCAGTAGAACCTGATGATTTTAGAACAATGAAGCATAAAAAGTCACGAACTACTTAAGAAAAAAACACATTAATAATCTATTCAGTAAGAGGCATATCATAAGAAAATGCGAGAAAAAAACAACTGTGGTTATTCTTAACAGAAAACAGAGATCCAAGCAATTCTAAACGTGGGTTTTGGACCTAAATGTAGAATCTTTTTGAAAAAAAAATTATCAAAAATAGACTGTAGCCCTGTATCCTTGTCGATAATTAATTTTAGGTGATGAAAATTCAGTACTCGTAGTTTGTTAATAACGTTTTATATGATGCCACAAAGGAAACTATGAGTGTATTTGGAGATTATGGGAAAATTACAGGTGAACAGGGAATTAGAGGGAAATACAAGAGGTCCTGCCGAAGAGGGATGTGCGAGATGAACGGCAATAAAAACCTGCGATCCTTCTGGCAACAGTTTTGGGTTTGGCAGAGAACACGAGCGGTGATATCAGGCTGGAGCGGAGCGGGAGGCTCCGGGGCCGGGGCAGTGCCCGGAGCGCCGGGGAGCGCTGAACCTCCCCTTCTTCCCCTTCCCCTTTCCCGGGCAGGGCGCGGCTCCTGCCCGGTCCCTGTGGGAGCATCCCAGCCCGGGAGGACCGAGCGGGACACCGGGAGCCCAGCAGCGAGCACGGCCCGGCCGAGAAGGACACGGAGGGCCGGAGAGACGGGAACGGGGCTCCGAAAGGGGCCGGAGGCTGAGGAGGAGCGGGGAGGGAGCTGAAGGGGCTGAGCTTGGAGACAACGAGGCTCAGGAGGGACCCGATCGCTCTCACAGCTCCCCGACAGGAGGGTGCAGCCAGACGGGGGTCGGGCTCCTCTACCCAGTAACAATTCACAGCACGGAGAGGGAATGGCCTCAAGAGGCAGCGGTGGAGGTTTAGATTGGATACTAGGCACAATTTCCTTACTGAAAGGGTTGTCAAACACTTGAACAGGCTGCACAGGGCAGTGGTGGAGTCACCATCTCTGGAGGGATTTAAAATCTGTGGCACTTGAGGACACAGCTTAGTGATGGGCTTGGCAGTGCTGGGTTGATGATCTTAGCGGTAACTCCCAGCCTCACATTCCATGGTTCTGTGAATGCCAGCGTGACTTTTGCCCCAAGCCCATCAGCAGTTGTGCCTGAGGACAAGAGGAGCTGGTTTGTGGTACTCTCTGTTCAGAGGTACCTGCCTAGACCCGTTCTGCTGGCGGCCAAGTCGTATTTAAGATTTGACAGACTCAAATAATTAAAATGATTGCCCATTGTGTACCTCAGTGTACTTACACTCAGAATTTACCTAAAATTGTGGCCACCATCTGAGGATGGCAAATGGCCTCCATACATCAGTTCTACTTTCAGTTTTTGAGGAAAATACAGAGAGATCAATAGATTGATATATACTGATGGTCTAAGGGATTCTGGCTGTTTCACTAAAGATCAGCAGGAACATTAGATCTACAATCAGGCAAAGTACAGTTTTATTTCAACCTTGTGATCTGAATAAGCCAAAGAAATTTATTTAAAACACTGCTCATACCTCTCTGATTTAAAGCACTCCCTGAAATATGCACAGCTCCATTTAGCTGCAACCAAGAGCCAACTACTCTGCCATGCAAAGTGAATTTTATTAACTTGATTCGGAGTCTGTCACTCACTTTCCAACATCTTACATGTACCTATAATATATGTCATGGTTAATCCATTTGATGGACTGTGTTTGTGCTTCTCTGATGAACTCTTGGCAATTTGCCTGCCAGTACACATCCTTTACAACAACCTATTGGGGACCAAATTAGCAAAAAGGCTTTATATAGCTTGCTTTATTAATAAGTAAGTAAAGAAATAAAGGCTACAAACTGTTTCTCTGTTTCTGCTGTCTATTTAGGTTAGCAAGGCTGCAGGCACTGATCTTTCAGTGTGTAAATGGTGCTTGGTACAATGGCCATCATTCACCCCAGCCTTCCTGGGCTTCCCAGTGCAAATCCAGTAACAAAGGATTTTTTTAGAGCAAGATTCACCTTATCTATCAGCAGTTGCACAAAAGATAAGTATCTCCTCCACACTAAATCATCAAAGCTTTCTCTCCAATTAACATTAAAAGCTATGCATAGACAATTTATCAGCCTTGTAATATATCTTTTAGGATAAATGGAACTTTTTATCACCTTTTTTTCTTCCTCAAAAATGAAATCCTGCCACATTACCAAAAAGGTATTATTCTTCCCCAATTTTCTGTAATGAGTTCTTAAATTCACATGGCAAACTTTTCATGTTAAGTATATTTCTGGTAATCAAAATCCAGATCTTTAACAAAGCCTGCAATTATCAGTTTCATGACTAAAACTATTTCTCCCTTCAGCAACTGACATTTTCAGACTTTAATGCAGGGAATAAGAACATACCATATAGCAGTCTACAGTAAAAGATTAAAACAAGGAGCAAAGGGAAAAGCATTTTATGTTTAATTCTCACTATCACTCTACAGCAAGTGGAAAAAAATTGCCTATTGTAGGAATCAAGGCAAGGTTGGCAGAACATTTTTGGCCATGGCCAGTGGTCCCACGCTCTGCTCAGACAAAGCACTACCATGGAGCACAGCCAGACAGGCTCTTGAGGTGGTCTGGCTGCAAAGGAAGAATCTGGGCAGCATTTTCACACTGTGTGAACCTTCAGTGTCTTCACCTGCTGGGCAAGTGCTCTCTCACGTATCGCCCGCAAAGTCCCCACAACCTTGTGAGTCAGGGCTCCTTCAGGCATAAAGTACAATTTCACTGCATGGGGCCGAAAGTGGATGCAACCAAACAAGCCAAAAAGGGCAGTACTGAGTACTGAGAGAATCACTGCCTTCATGGATCAGATTAGTGTCAAGGAAGGGACAATGGTTTGGAAATTTGGTTTGGTTTTGTTTTTTTTTTTTTTTTTTTTTTTTAATCTCTCGACCTTGATCATGTTCATAATAATAAAGTGAAATTACTATTTAGAAGGAAAGACATATTTAAAGCAATACAGCTGCAAAGGAAGATAGCTCTGGATTACGAGGGGCTCAGGAAATGTAGCACCAGTTTTCTCCAATATCTTTTAGGAAGTCTGGACTTAATAAGATCTACAAATATTACTGGGTTTGCAACAACAGACACCAGGGCCCTTCTAGCAGATATGACAGAACCCTACAAGGCAGGAGGCGAGGTCACTTTTTATTTTTTACTTCAAATGCAGGCCATCTGTAGCATGATTAAGTACATCTTAGGGAATATTCTAAGCACAGGGCACTGCAAGAGCTTTTCCCAGATCAGACCAGCAAGGTCATTCCAGACTCAGGTGTGCTCCCAGACAATGCAGACAGCTATTTTAGCCACAGGCCTGTCATGAAAAATCACTGGACACAAACCAAATTCTGCTGTGCCCTACTAATAAAACACAGCTCTCCTCTCTCCACAAGAATTCCATGGAAATCAGTTAATTAACAAATGAGAAAGAACATAATTACAAGATTGTAAGGTATCCTTATCCCTACAAATATGTCAGCATATTTACCACTGTTTCCTGTCACAGCATAAAAAGATCATGTCTTTAGTGCAGTTAGTGTAATTTACAAGCTCAAAAATAATAATGTCTCACCTCTATTGACATTTCTAGAAGTTATTTTTGCCTTAAAACGTCACCATGTGGGTCTGTGAGGCACATTACACGTAACAGCTTGAGGCTTTTATCTGCCTAAACAACCAAATAATGGTGTTAGAAAAGTGTCTTTTCTGCTCCCAAGCATGTTCAGAAGCAAATAACACAAAGAAAAAGAGTGACCCAGTTCAGCAGTGTAAATACATGTCACCTCACTGGCTTTCAAAGCATAGCTGAAATAACGTTCAGCTGCTGCAGCTTCAGACAGCAAAGTCCATAAATATTCCCTATGATTAACAGGACCAGATAAAGAGGCAGTGTGCTGGTTTTGGCTGGGGTAGAGTTCTGACAGTCAGATCACTGCAGGGGTGAACTGACAGAGGTCACTCCAAAGGCCAGGTTCTTATAGCTGAGGCTTTGCTAGGGAATCCTATGAGCTGTATTTCAGATGTCTGCATGGCTTCAAGCAGCAGGTCAGCAAGAGGCACTAAGGAAAGACTAATAACCTCCAACGAAATCAGCATCACCAGAGTGTGCAAACTAGTCCCAAAACCAGCCCAGAAATAATCCCCCTACATTTGCCTAAGAAAGCCACTCCAGGTATCTTCAATTTCTTCCTAACAGAATCTGTCTGCTTCACCTGTGCAAGTTATTAAAAAAGGTTATTAAAGCTGTATTAATTTAATTCATAAGGCCTTTTCCTATAACTGTACTGATGAGACAAAGATGACCTGCTTTTGATGTGTTTCATGTTTCTTTTTTGGGAACAAGCACCACAATGCCTTTGAAAACATGGACACATAAGACCTGCACATGAGTCTGAGGATCCAGCAGCCCTCACACTGTGAAACAGCTGGAAAGGACTTTTCAGTCCTCAAAACCTTTCCATTTCTCTACAGCTGTTTATAATGAGAGTAAAGGAACACATCTTTCCAATCCAGCCTGGATGATTAATTAACCGATGCAACAGCAACGCTGCAGCTGCGTTTGCCAAGTTATCATCCTCAGGACCATAATTAACACAGAGGAAGTTCCAGTGGGAATCAGGCTTGAATGACATCAGTGGTAACAATTAAAAAGCTTCTGAAGTTTTTACGGCACTTCAGAGCAGCTTCTTCTTCTCTGAGCCACCCTTCAGTTCTGCCAAATGCCTCTTGGAGGCAGCTAAGGCTCAGTTTGTTTTCACTAGACTCCAGGATCATTCTGGCCAGCAGAAACCTCTGACCTAAGGTTTTGCTTCTGAAGTAACAGTGCCTTGATTATACTTCCCCTTTATCCCCATTTCTTTCATGTAAGCAATGAAAGCACAAGAGGAAAGTGCACAACTGAAACAGCAATTGGGGCAGATTTCTCCCTTCAGCCTGCCTTTTGGATTTTATCCTGGTGAGTTATGCAGTTCAGGAGGCAAGAAGCCATAAAGCTGTCTAACTATGCTTAGCTTTACCCCAGTGCAGTTTTGGCTTTCTTCTGCCCTCTCTAAAACTTCATGGCTCTGAGCTCTGGATATTCACACCTCAGGGCATAAAACCCAAGCACCAGACTGAAGCAGTTTTATTAACATAATGGATTTTAATATTTTTGTCTTATCTAGTGGAGATATTCCCATTTCCACCCCACTGCACTGACCCAGAGTGCAAGATTTCCCAATTCCTCCCAGAGACATAAGTCTACCCACAGACAGCAGCTCCTAATGGGGCAACACAGTTTCTCTCTCTTTTGAAACAAATGCAAAGAGAGGACATCCTTGATCTTTTATTACCTAAGTGTTTCTGGTGCAATGATCTACTTGCAGCTGACATTTGAAATTTGAAGCTGCAGATGGGATTTGAAGGTCATCCAAACACAGCTTTAAACCTGCTCTATTTTGCTCCCTAACGTAGCCTCCATGCAAATCTCTGGTTGTAAATTATCCTTAGTAGGTTCTTTTCCTCCAAGTTGATCATCTGTTATATCAATTTGTGACTGGGTGGATAAAAGCAAAAATACTTTCACAGAGATTTTCCTAATTATGTCTCCATTTAAAGCAGTAAATGTGGAAAACTCAATTTTGTCTTTTGACTTACACTGTTCAAAGAAAAAATAAAATCTCTTTTTCCCTATAACCACATGACATTTTGATATAAATAGACTTACATCGTGAAATGCTGTGGTTAAGTATCTGTTGTATCTTTTCAGGAAAGTGTGTTCAAGATGTTGTGACATTCCCTAGGCTACTAAGTGGACTTAAAAGAATTTGTATTTCTAATTCAGAAGTGTAGGTTTTTATACCTATCTACATTTGAGTAAAAAGGCTACCTATGTGTTTGGATAAAAAACTGACTACGGTCCCATGCAAAGGATCAGCCCACATCTGTATGACACTTCAGTCCTACTTAGGCCTATTCAAAATATCATTAACATTCTTCTTATACAAATAAGACAACACTGCTCTGGATTAGGTCATGGGAGACATGCTTAGTGTGCTGCACTAAAGAACAGAGAAGGAACAACTCAGCATTTCTAGGTTATGCTATCACCTGTGCTTTCTACCTGCCTTGGATACACCAGCCTCTTCTTATATAACCTCTCCCATGTCATAGCCTGCACCTGCCCTCTTAGATCATGCTAACCACTGGAACCTGGAATGCTGAGCCCCAGAGCTGGAGAGAAGCTGTAGCACCAAGGAAAGGCTGAGTTGGCCTGTGCTTAGCAGTGGAGCATCACAGAGCTAGGGTCAGCTCTGACTGGCATCAGAGGCAACACAGACAAAACTTCCCAACTGTGGTGCTCTGAATGCCATTAAACACGCTCTCAATGACTTGCTGTAAAGACTTATTTATTTTAAATTACATACTTGCTTAGTAAAACATAAATTCAGGCTCACTTATCCCAAAAATCAAGTGATTCAAGACTTCACACATTAAGCTCCAGTATGAATTTAAACCATGAGAGAAAATGTTGCCAGACAAGGCCTTGAGCCACCTCATTTGTGCCACATCCTCTGCAGGCAGTTCTGTTCACTGGACAGGCTTGACAATTCACACTCAAAGGAAAAGGCCAACTTACAGGTGACAACAGATGGCCGTGATGGGGAGAGGCCATGTTCAAAACGTGTTCCATGACTGCTGTCTCAAATTATTTTCATTCCCCTACTTACTGATTTCAAGGCATTTGCCATTACCCAGTCTGACAATACCATTTCTGATGGTACATGTAAGCCTCAGGAAATGCCTGCTGACCAGATACTTGACAATGGATTTCTCTAACAGTAGGACAGGTGTCACCATGTTTTCTTACTGATTTTGTATGTGAGCTACCTCTGGAATTCTTCACCTCCCATAATTTGCACTTCTTAACATTTCTCCCACAGCAAATCTGAAAATCTTGGAAATACCAGGGAGGTGACTTTGCAGAGCAGCTTCTGCAATGTCCCTGAACATTTCTCAGAGCAGTTGAAAAGGGAAGTTGTTCCGCAGCTCCTGACCCCACCATATGGCAGTGGTTAAACTCAGCCCTCAGATCATCTGCACAGTAATAGAAGCACCTGTGTCAAGTCAAGAATGGCTCTTTTGGACATCAGGAAAGGCAGAAAACCACAATGGGCAATCATTTTAATTATTAAAGAATCTGGTCACCAAATGAGGGAACATTGATTTAACAAAGTTCCTTTACTGTATTGTGCATTAAAATCATTAATCATCAAAGCTCTGTAAAATGGACCAACACAGCTGTTTGTGAGCAGCTGTCTTCAGCAGGGAAACCAAAAGGCCAAGAGGAAAGAAAGTCACCAGGTGTTAGGTAAACTACATGTTAACAAAATCAAGGTAACACCTGACACTATATACATTTATAATCCTGCTGGTTTTCATTCTGTACAGCTATGCCACACATGGAGAAAATGTTCTGTGACAGGCTGGACAGCACACTGGGCAGCAATTTGCAAGAATGCAACCAAGAAAGATAGAGGAATTCTGAAATTAATCTCAGGGGCTTGTCTAAAACCACATCAAAGGCATAACCACGGCATACCCAAACTCCTATTGAGCCTGGGAAATAACAGCAATTCAGTCATGGTGATTGGGATTTCAGCTTAGCCTGTTCACCAAAACACACAGGTTCTTTGCTGGCAGTTGAGCCACTGTGACTTCCCTTGAACTGTTCCCCAAACTATCCCAATTAAAGATGTTATGTCATGTGGCATATGGCAAGTTACAATCACACCCCTGATGTGTAGACAGCAGCAACAGAAGGCTTTGATTCCTGCATACCTGGACTGCAGCAACAGAAATGCAGTTCACACTCCTGTAATGGCACCATTCCCAGTCTCCTAATCAGACTCTGTCTTCAAGCAACCCCGACGGTCTCTTTCTGGTTCTATCAAAACACTCATGGGCACAACTTAGTAGAGGTAAAGCACTGTTAAAGTAATGTTCTGCATACATGGAGATAGAACTGAGACACAGCATCGAGCTCAAATGGCTCAGCCCAACTCAAAATGGAGAAGAATACAAGATTCTCTGGAGTCAGCAGATTGCAGACACAAGCCCATCGCTGCCTTGCCTCCAGGAGGTACAAAATGCACTTATGGGCTGTTCATGTGACCTAGAGAAAAGCTGGACATCAGAGTCATGGAAGGAGGAAATCTCACCAACAATAATGCTGTGGAATATACACCTTTGTCCAGAAGTGTGTTGACAGCCTCATTTTCAAGGGGAAAAAAAAGTACTGGTGCACAAGGAGACTTGTCCACTGCATCTAATGCCACCCCCTGTACCCAGGACACAAAGTCAACTCACAAGCCAACAGTGAATCAATCAACCACCTAAAACCACTGTATTCACTAACTTCTGATTTTGGAGCCATCCCTTCTAGAAAAGCTGGGGCAGAGAGCTACAGGAACACAGTGCTTGGGGAGATATCTAGGGAGTAACACATACCATAAATGCAGCCTAAAAGTATAGGCTCTGCCGGTACTAGCTCTGGGCCATTTGCAGGTCCCAAGTGCCTTACAGAGCATTACCAAGAGAGAAATACTTATTATTTAGTTTAACCAGGATAGAAACAAAACTGGAAATTATATGACTGGTGTGCAGCGATTTAACCCAGGCTTCCAGGCATCTTCACACCAAGCTCCCTCAGTGCTGAGAAAACACCAAGGCATTTCTCAGCCACCTGACTGACCCAGTGCAACCCTAATGTAACTTTGCTAATTCCACTGTGCTGACTTTAGAGCTGGATCTGTCCCCTAGATGCTGCATTGCTCCACTTCACACAGCTAACGTGTGTGACTAAAGCTCTGCTCAGCTCCAGATGGCCAAACGTCAAAGAAATTGAAAAACAGCAATTGCCAAATCTCTGCTGGAAAAAAAAAAATATATATATATATACATACAGAAGAAATCAAAGAGGGATCATGAATTCAGCATTTGAAAACCTAATGCAAGGTGCTGTCCTCTGTTTTGTAGCTCAAGTTATATACCTTGTAAAAGGTAATGAAAAGATGCAAAGGTCATGAAAACTTGCAATAAATCCCTTCTCCTGGCTACTGAACAGCATCTCAGCTCTCTTCATCCTGCTGACAGTGTTTATGTCCTCCAAGACACAAAGCCACCATGCTCTAGATTAGGGGTAAGACCTCCATGCCCCTGCTGGCACACGAGCAATTCTGAAGAAGTATTAAACCTAAATAACAACTATATTCAGATACTCCATGTTCTTGAAAGAATATAAGGCATGACTACAAAGCAAACTATGCACTACACAAAAAAGGGGTTGCCTGTGGTTTAGTCAACTGGATAAAAGCATCTCTATACAATTTGGGGAGTTCCTCGTGGTTTTAGCAGTTTTCCAGTATGCCAGGATGGCAAGAGAATTCATTGGAGCTACTCAGTTCAGTGCAGGAGAGAGGAAAGGAGAGAGGGCGGAAGGGACAGCAATATTTTGATTAATATACAGAAATGAAACTCATTAAGACTAGGATCAATTTCCAAGTTTTATACAACTTCTCTGCACTAACCTACATCTGACATCAGTCATAACACCCCAGAAACAACTTAAAGTAATTTTCACACCTTCCTTCTAGGACATCATGTCCTAGATCAGATAAAGCAGATTCTATATGCAATACAGATTTTACCTAGACTCCTGTAACTGCCAGGATGAATGACTCCCCAAAGATCACAATGCCCACTGTCGTTCTTTCAAACAGGGGAATGCTTATTCAGCTTCATGTAGCTTATGAATCACTGTATACAATTAATATTAATTTAAACATTCCAAAGTATAACTACCTTCAATATCAGCTGAATTTTTTAATGATTATATATTCCTGAGGTTTTCTGTTCTGCTCACATATATAATGAATGTGCAAACTCCCCTTGTTTTGAAGCCTCCAAAACAGGGGCTCAGACTAAACACACCTGAACAAAACTGTATGTCCCTTAGCACAGAACCCTGTGTAGTAACAGGGCACTGGGTTTGGCTGGGGTAGATTTCATTTCCTCATGGTATCCAGTAGGAGACCATGCTTTGGATTTGGTCTGGAAGCAGTGTTGAAAACAGAGAGATATTTTCACTATTGCTGAGCAGTGCTCACACAAAGTCCAGGCCTTTCTGCTCCTCACCCCACCCCACCAGTGAGCAGCCTGGGGGTGCACAAGGAGCTGGGAGGGAACACAGGACAGCTGACCCCATCACCTTCAGTACAGAAAACTGAGGGAAGAAGAAGGGAGGGGCAGATGCTTGGCAGGGTGGTGGGATGCCTTCCCAAGTCACCACTGTGCATGACTGAGCCCTGCTTCCCTGGGGATGGCTGAACACCTGCCTGCCCAGGGGAAGCACTGAATAATTCCTTGATTTGCTTCACTTGTGTGTGTGGCTTTTGCTTTCCCTATTAAACTGTCTTTATCTCAACCCACGACTTTTCTCGCTCTCCCTCTTCCGACTCTCTCCCCATCCCACTCGGAAGGCAGCGAGGGAGTGGCTGAGTGGGGATGAGCTGGGGTTAAACCACAGCAATTACAAACTGCTAATGGTGAAATGGCCTTAAAAAGGCGGTGTGCCTCGTCCTGCCTCCAGGCAACTGTCCCTACAACCAGTCCTATGCTCAGTATCTTCCTCTGCTTCATACCATACCAAAAATCTGACCAATTCCTCTCTCTGATTGGCACAAATCTGGAATTATTCTGCTGGCCTCCACAGTTACTCCAGATTTACACAACCAAAGAGAATACAGCTTGTCTTCCAAGAGCTCCACCACCAAAAATTAGTTTTTGCCAATATATTCTTTGCCTATAAAATAAGCATTGCAGTTTCTAAACAGTTTTTCAGGCAAGAAACAGATCAGAAATAAAATACATGCTGATTATATTTTGTAACACTCAGGAAAGATCAAATTGCTGTGTCTGCCTCACCCCCAGATACTGCAGAATATGCTCAAATGTAAGCACAGTACTGCTGGACATTTTCAGAATGGGAAAATAACCATTTCAGAAAAGCTTTTAACTTCCAGTTCCTAGTGCAAAATGAATTTGATACCAAACATTTGTGGTTGTCCCAAGACCAACTCTTAAGAATAGAATGTTACAAAACCCATAAATACCAGTGGTAAATAATGTTGGATAGAATGAAAAGATGAATTAAATATTTCCTACTGGATTATTTTGCATTACAGAAATTAAGGAGGGTGGGGCAGAAAATTAAACTTAATAAGAGTCCAAAAACTATTTCAGTCCATAATGAGTATTGTTTCTGGAATTCAATCTGGGAAAGAAACATCAATTTATGTTTTACTAAGGACTCCACACGTTAAAGAAATTCTGAGTGGGCATAGTAACATGAACTATAAATGCAGCAATGCTCTCCCATTGTGGTGCCAAAACATTATTTTTTATCCTAGAATTTGGAAAAATCTCAGACAAACAACATTTGCTGCTGGAAATCAGAAAATGGGAACACACTAAGTAAACTGAGCTTTCCAGCCAGCATGAAGGAAGAGAGATTCTGTCTACAACTGTTAAATTCGGAACTGATAATAACATTACTGGTGTTTAGGCAGCAGCAGTGATTCTTGTGGACTTTATTTTCTCTTCCTGCTATTTCTTCTGTCTCCTCAATTTCATTTACATGAAGTATATTTCGTAAACAGAAAAACTACTGTTACTCTCATGGAAACACTTTTGATCAGTTTTGACTGCAGGTGTGGGTGCCTTTAGACAAGTCAGAAATCCGAAGTACATATAATTAACCCATTCCCAGTGAGTTAACACAGGACATCTGTTGGTGTATTTTCTAATTTCTTTACAGGCCTCAGCTCATGGGTTCTCCTCATTGCTCTAGGAAAACTCTTCATACTTCTGTCTGAAACAGCAACTTGCAGTGCAATGAAAGCATTAGTAGAAAAAAATTAAGTATGTATTCAAATTCAAGATCTTACTTTTAAGTAGACTGTGTAATTCAGGAGGATAGAAACACACCAGGTCTGGAGCTGTTGAGTCTCACTTAAGATTAGCCCTTTGCTAGGAAACATGGAAACATGACACCTAACTTAATTTTATCTTTTTCCCCCAAAAGTCATATGCTTGCACACGTGCTCCCCACTCCCTTTCCAGGCCCTATGCTTGTGTGGTACTGCTAGAAAAGCGTAACTTCATAAACCTAATTGCTTAAAAATAGGATCTGGCAGAGCACCAGCTCCTAGATCAGTCTGTGAAGCGTTCAGAGGTTTTAGGCAGCAGAGAATTTTACCTCGGGCTATTACATTCCAATACTTCCCTTCACTCCCTTCAGAAAATCACTAAAATATTTGCAGCAATTCCAAGGACAGTTGCTCCAGCACACACTCCCCTTGACAGACCGCTAGGCCACTTGGGGGGCCCAAAAATAAATAAAAACAAAAAGCTTTTTGACACCAGAGCACTTACAACTCCTTTCTGTAACTCTCTAAATGTTCTCTATTTCCATTTCTTTTAATCTTTTTTAGATACAGAGCCATTCTGTCTGTGTCAGTTCTGCTTCTGTACCAGTTCAAAGATGGATTTCCACACACACTCTCTTGCCTCTCTTACTTTAAATATGTTTATTTTGCTCACCATTCTCAGGTGAGCTCTTCCACTCTCCACAGCTCATGAGATCTCCGTCATCCACTGCTCTCATGGCTTCTCAGCCTCCAGAGGAAAGGGCAGGAAGCAAATTTAGTAGGGGTAGAAGGCTCAATCTTGACCTTCTTCCTTGGAAAACTGAGTCATAATCTAATAGCAACATACAGATCTCGCTGGATCTGTAAATTTGGAGGAAAGGTTCAGCTGTGGAAGCTGAGTATCACAGAAAAAACATTTCATGTAACTCCACTAATCTTTCAGGAAGAAAAATTGTGTGCAACAGAGCATGAACTAATCTCCTCCCTTCCTTCAAACGGCTGCACAGGTGGGTCCAGTTTCTTTAGCTGTTCTCCACACAGACTCCCACTGGGGCTGTGTGTGCACTGTCCCTGCACATGCACACAGCCACCAACGGGGACTCTGCTGGGGTCACCCCTTCCCTGCACTGCCAGCCACTGGACCCGTTAGTTCTGCCTGGCTGCTCCTGACCTACCCTCTCCTCTCCCAGCCATTCCCTTGGGCTGCAGCACCAACAACCTTTACTAAAAATACCTCCTGAGCATCATAAATAGCAAGATGGTAGGATTCTTAATCCCCCTTCAGGCACTTGGTCTTTTTGCTTTTGATAAATATGGAGTGGCAACAATGGACAGAGAATAAAATGCATCTTACAGTACTGGTCTGCTTGGTCTGCTCTGCCTTGCAGAAAGGAAAAATGAGGACTCCCAGTATCCACAAATGCTGTCAGCAGAGGACAAGAGAAAAAGGGGAAGATTGCTATTGCAAGAAGTCACAAAGTCTCCCAAACCTAAATTTTGAATGTTTTTAACTTAACAGGATTTATTGACCAAACCACAAGACCAGTGTTCCTAAAGAAAACCTCAGATCTGCAGAGTACCTGCGTCAAGCAGCGAGCCAGTCAGCAGGAAAACTCAAAGGAAGGGAAAGGTTGGCTCTTGCCCTGCTGAACTTTTGTACCACCACAAGCTGTACAGAACAAGCCAAATGCACAGTGCCAGGCCAGCCTGGCAGAAGGAAGGGCAAGATACAGCCCTTTCATGCCACTTGACTCCTGAAACACTTAGGCAAATGCTACAGGAACCTCTCTACACCCCTGCCACACAGATCTGAAAAACCCCTGCACTTCCTAAGGACTGAGGTCATGCTGTATCTGGTAATAAAAAACATGTTAAATAACCTAAAATAAACTGTCATTTGAGTTTAAGTTTTTAGCCATTTTCCTTATTGAATCTATTGGGGTAGAAATTCAAAAGTTCCAAAGAAAGTCTGCAAGCTTTGCTGTCACCTCTAATTCTAAATATTCAAAAATTCAAAAATCCCGACATACAATAAAATATGCTAGATGGCTTTTTTGGTTTTTTTTACATTCTCCTACAAGTTTTATAATAATAAAGCTAGACAATTTTGCCCTTTCCAGCTGCAGCTCTAAAGCAAGGGCATCGCAAGTGCTGTTTCCTGCATAAACATGTAGGAAAATATTTACTATGTTGCAAGCATGAAAACAAACATGGTATCACTGTGGCCACTATAATACAGTCATAGACACTGGCAAGTTAAAAAATTTCAATGGCATTTTCAGAAAGATAGAAATAAAGACACTGGTACTGGAATTTTGTTGCAAATTAATAAAATAATACATGAACATAATTGGTTAACCAGAACCTTTTTCTTTGAAACGTAAGACTCCAAATATGCACTGCACATCTAAGTACACAAAACAGTTTTGTCATTCATCCCAAATATCAAAACATCTGGCAACAGAAAATAGAAAAAAGTATTTATAGACATTTTTGGACAGAGATTACTTCAGGTCAAGTCCGAAAGCATCTTAAGCTGCAATCACCAAAATCTTTTATCAGTGATTTTGGATTTAGCTAGTGTTACTAGGAGAGAAATATAACATAGGCTTTTTATAGCAGCTGCCAATTCAACAATGATCAAAGTTTTATTATTCTTCCTTAGATCAAAGTCTGGACTGAATAATTTTGGGATTATCTCCGGCTCATAAAGTAGAATAAACAGTTTATTATATAACAATACAGTCTTCTTGCAATAACTTTTGCTCTTATTTACACATGCCACAAGTTTTTAATGGATTGGATTATCATTTAATTATTTTATTGGCTTATGAGGATAATAAAAGAGAAATTTATACACCAGCAGCAGCAGAAGGCCATAGAAACATTCAAATGGTGTCTTGTGCATCTACATTCATATGCAGAAGACATTCATCAGAAGAGGTGAAACCAAGATTAGGAAAGTAAGACTGGGCATACTTCCAGTGAGAGGTAATAGGTTTTACATCTCTGCTCATTATAAACCACTCAAGACATCGGGAGATCTCCTCTTGTGGGACAGTGGTATTCACACACACCTTGGCACAGCCTGTCCACACCCTTCCAGCTGGGATAAGGAACGTCCTAGGTAGAGAAAATCAGGATATTCACATTGTGTTGGCTTTCATTAGCAGGCATAAAATATTGCTACATGCTCAGCACAATCAGTTTTGCAACTAAACTTAATTGTGAAGGTGCTTAGATTTGAGTTTCACTTGAGTGTGCTTACAGTCAAGAAAAATAATGGTTTTCATGCTGAGAAAACCATTGATTTCCACACTATCTGTTGACCACAGTCTCAGTTGTGCTCCTGTTCCACTTATCAAGGTTTTTACTGTTATCTTCAGTGACACAGCCAGTCTTAAATTCACCTCTTCTTTTACACCCTAATTCTATGAAATTCATTAATCTTTCACAGTCTTTCTGGCAGTCAGCTCTCCCACAGGTGTTGATTAAGAGAAGCAGCATCCCAGGACACCAGAGAAAGGCATTACTTTGCCATAAACTGTTTTACAGGTTCTGTAAGCAGGGCCAAGAGTTAGAGCTGGAACATCTTTTTCAGACTTGTTTTATTACAGGCTCTTAGCTATGTTTCTTTATCATTAACTAGGTTTCAGCTCTTATATAACCTGGTTGTCTCCCAGACTTTCTAATGCCAAAAATAAACTGAAAGCTTTCATCACAAGTTAAAAGGAAACTGTAATTTGAACAGCAGTTTTGCTGACTTCTCTGTTGATCAAAGATGCCTCATACGAGCCTGATGTAATAGAAACAAAATCAGATTTATAATAACAGTAATTAAAGCAGAATCCTTTCATTGAGTGAAATCTCACAGTCCTTACTTGTATAAGACTTACACTGGAGGAATAGATGAAATGAGAGCCCATTTATTAAGTTGAGATACCAGTTACAGCAAAGGGAATGACAACTACTAAAAAAACGTTACAAAAATTGCTTCAGCTTCACACTTTTTATTAAAATGTGTCCATCTCTGCAACAATACATATGACCTGTTTTGCCATTCCAGAAACAGAATAAAATATATTTATTAGTGAGGAAGCAGTAAATCAGAACATGATTTCCTGGGGCATAAATCATGCCCTCCCTGTAGCCCTCTGTGCTGTGACCACCCCTCTGACTGACCTCCAAAAGGAACATTTCTTAGTGCCATGGCAATAGATTATCAGGAAAAAAGTCTGTAAGAAATAGAAAAAAACCACTGTTGGCTTCATCAATGAACAGTAGCACGTACTGCAGTCATCAGCATGCTCCAAAGAGAGCTAAGCACAGGTCTAAAGGCTTCAGAGAGTCTGAACCTCACAATTTGCTGGCTGGCTTGGACTGGTTTTCTTGTATCAGCCTCTCAGATGAAACTGCAATTACACCACAGGGGATAAAAGCACCTTTTGCCTCACCTTTGAGAACATCATCTTCTCGACGTTTCTATTTCACACTGCTGTTCAGAGTGCTCTCAGTCACAGATGCACAGAGCAGGCATCTCTCCATGGACTTCTCCCTGCAATCCTACCAGCACAGCAGGAAAATGCCAGCAGCCTCCTCTCTGGAGGCAGAGAGCATACTGGTGCCCCAGAACACTCTGGCTCATCACACTTTTTCATACCCCAATCTTTTTTTACAATTATGAGACCAGATCCTCCTTCCACTTCAAAATGTGGCATTCAGAGGAGCAGAGTAATAGTTTTCAACATGAAGTGCATATGAACTTTTCTATCCATGAAGAAATAACTCCAAGGATATGTAAGCTGGCCACAACAAACTTTGCAGCAGCACAGAAACCATCACAGGCTGCAGAACCCACACAAGAACTTGGGCAGGTAGTCAGAGGTAGCTCCTATTCAGCTCTCACTAAAGCTCTGCATTTAAACTCAAATATGTGCATGTGAACAGCAGGCACTGCACTGTGGCTGCAATTCATCAGTTACGTAGAGCAAAATGATTTGCCAAAGCCCTAATTCTGGATTAAATTCTGGATTGAAAATAATAAAAGAAGGATGTAAAACAACCCCATCACACTGGTGTACTTTTTTGGAGCCTGTCTGGCCCAACCTTGTTTACAAACTAAGTATTTCTCTCCACAACATATGGGACTCTTATTTCAGTGTGAGTTTCTTTTTCAGAAACTTTACTTATTTCTGAAAACATGACATAATAAAGGCTGAGCATTTTAAAAAAATGCATGTCTAACAGTTTTTCTCTGCTATTGCTGTATCATGTTTAGGAGTTTTCTTTAGGTTTTAATGAAGAACAACACCTAATTATAAAGATACTTTTGCCTAAACAGTATGTGGTAAAAAAAAATTAAGGCTACTTGCTGGTATCAGATCTCACAGGCAAAAGTCTGCTTTCCACAGTGTGACTCTGCCTTAGCACTGCAAAACTAAGAAATACCACCCCAGTCATATGAACTAACATATGTGGCTTTCATCTTCAATTACTAACAGATTAGATTAAAAAATAATCTGAAGTATTAAATTCAAACCTATTAAAAGAAAAAACAGAAATCCCCTTCTTGTTTTCAGAGACTGAAATGCATGAGGTTCTGGTGTTCTTCACTAAGAACAATTTTGCTGCTTTTAAACTTCCATAACCTGATGCTTATTTTCCTTCTTTGCAATTCCTTTCAAAACCATGCATCTAAAATAGACTCTACCTCATTGTCCCAGTTTCCTCTTGTTGTTGCCATTAGTCTATGCAACTTTTTCCATGCATTCAGGACTAATTTTCATTAATCTCAAAGCACAGACTAAGCTTTGTTGAGGGGGAAAAAAATTGGAAAAGGCATCAAACCTTAAAAAGAGCTTAAAAGAGATACTGCTGTTTAAATCAGATACCTCTGTAAAATATTCTTCTTTCCCACTGAAACAAAAGCTCTACCAAGGCCTAAAGATTCGGGTGCAGCTACTGGTTCTCATGTACAGACACACACTGCTTTCAGTGATTTGACAATCCAGGTGCTGATTCTGAGCTACTCAAGCCATTAAATTGAGGCTCAGACCCTAAAATGAGTAGTGAAAAAAGCATAAATCATCACATGTATTTAGAAGAAATAAACAGAAAGTACAGACAGGATTAAATAACAGAACAAAATCAGCACGAAAGAAATCTGAGGCAAAAGCTGAGAAGAGAAAAGCTCTCAGAGCCAGCTCCATATTCTGCCCTGCACAGGTATTCCGAGTGGGAAACAGCTGTGTTGGCAGGACTGCACACACAGCCTGCCTCAGGTAGGGCTGCAGAGCTCCAGAGCCTGCCAAGAACACGTTCCTTCAGGCTATGGAGCCTGAAAACAAGGAAAATGGGGAAAATCACTAGGACTGGAAGCATTGAAACTACAATACTTAACTACCATAAGCATGCTAAAATTCTCAGCTTCTAAAATGAAGGAAATGTCCAGCCAGCTCACACTGCCCCACTCTCCAAGTCACTCAGCCTGAGAGTGTTTGGTAACAGCCATGAAACAGTCACATCACAAATTAGGGACATCATGACATGCTTGAAGGAAATACCTCTGACAACAAATAGAAAAACACAGCACTGGATTTCAGAAAAGGATACAGCAGCCACCTCTTCAGTGGCTAGTTCCTTTAGATAAGAGCAATATTAACCTGAAAATCACAGACCATAATAAAACATTGACCAGAAGCTCCCAGCAGCAAGTTTTTAAATCACTCAGCATAGACTTCAATCAAAACCATTGCTGCCAGCAACAGCAGCCATGTCTACAGCCATCTGAGGAGAATGAGAAGATTTGGAAAAGAAGAATAAACACTGTTAATGGTAAGAACTCCAAGATTTAGTATGCAAATTTCTCATTGAAAATTTGATTATTTCTTCACACAGAAGTTCCCAACTGTGAGATAGATCAACCAAAAAAAGTGTAGTGTCCAGGAAGAAAGAATTACTACCAGAGCACAACATAATGAGTTGAAATTTCTCATCTGCTGTTAGAACTCTATTATCAACTTGTGTACGAACAAATGAGGAGCCTAAGAAGAGGCCCAGAAGGCAGAAATTCCCCTGTTCTGACCTGACCCTCAGACTCAGAGAAAAGAAAAAAAAAAAAAAAAAAAAAGAAAAAAAAAAAAAAAAAAAAAAGCCCAGGATTTGTCTCACCTGTAAAATGAGGACTCTCTCTCACTACTGTCATGGTGATTTATTTGTGTGAAATGAGGAGTCTTTGATCTACATTTGTTTAAAAATCATATCCGAAAAGACAAGGATTGTAGTATAAAATAAATTCCTAAAATAAAAAAACTCTACTACTTTGACTGTTGAGCAGGCTAAAAACTGCACCTGCCTTCTCTACAATACCCACATTAGCAGCATCAGGGTAGCATACTCCAACTTACTAAAACTGGACAGCAATAATATTTCTTCAACACTAGCTTCTGTCAAAATTCATTTTACTTACAAAAAACCCACACCAGTCTTCATAAACCTATTTCACAAGTCTTTGTTTTCTTGAAGTAGTTGCTACTGGATTAAGTACATCTCATGCTAATTCTTTCAACATTTGGGGAAAAAAATTAGCAAAGATCTTTGTATTTGATCACACCAAACATTCTCATTTGTGCCTGTTTGCTCTAGCATAACTGAAGATTATAATACTTAAAAATAGCCATTTTTCCATTAACTTAGACCTTCCTGATAACAAGTAGTTTTGACAGTTTTTAAGCAGTGTGAGATAACATGCACAAGTAGGTCACAGTTATACTTGGCTTTAGAAAAATGTCTTTCATCCAGGGAATTTACAGCTCTTTGCAAACAAGCCCTTAGGTAAGCAACAATCTATAAGGCTTACTCCAACACCCAAATTCACTCATGTATGAGTCCTAACAGCAACTACTTAACAACAGCTGAAAGTAGAATATTAAGCCTTTTGCAAACTGCAAAACTAAAAAGCCTGACTGACGTCAATGGCAGCTCTCCACTGATCCCAACAGGCTGTGGAGCAGGACATGAAAGTGCCCTGGGAAGGAGTCCAACTTGACAGGGAAGAGAAAAGTGATTTTTCAAAGTTTGTTTCAGCTCCTAGTTCAGTCACAAGATCTCCAAAATGATTATTTGTTCAAGCTTCTGGGAATACTTGTCTGTGCTGCTTCATCTGGCATTTGGTCAACACATCTGCTAAAGCCATACTACCAGGAAAGTGGTGGAAGAGTGCTAGAGACCTTCCATTTACATAACAGGAGGTGAGAGACAGGTGTGAAGGACTGCAACAACAAGGTCTGTGAAGAGTGGAAGAAAAAAAGGAAGGTTTCACAAAATTCACCTTAAGGCACAGGTAAGACATTGGTCTTCAAAGCAGCCCCTCTGAAAAACTCAGCTACTATTATTTCCTTTGTACAAGTAGGGAAGCATAAAACTATTTAATCCAGAGTTCTATTTAAGGCAAAAATACATGAATTTCTATTATTAGTTATAATTTATGTATTGATTTATAATGTGTCGGAATTTCAGTGACTATAAGGGTAGTTTTGGTTAAATAACAACACGGAACTAGAGCAGGAAAGTTAAAAGGAATGGTCCAAAAGTCATGAGGTACTGGTGGATTTCAGGAGTTTCTTCTGTCATCTGTTGCAGTCAGTTCACTACACCATGCTGCCTCCTGGAGCAAAATAGATGAATGGAGAGCTGCACAGATTGAACACTGATAATACAGTGAGGTTTTTTACTATCCTTTGAATATCCTCTGCAGTTTAGTTAGAAAAATGACACAGGTGAAAGTTTAACCCTTTTGCTATGCTAGTTATGCTTGGTATATAATCAACAAGGAGACAGCTCCAACTGCTTGAAGCATTCAGAATAATAATGATCACCTTTGGACATGTAACACCACATAAAATATTAGCAATCAATATTCGCTGAGCTTGCAGACCATAATGATACCGTGGTTTTAATGTGACTGCATATGCATGAGGTAATCTGCCTTCATGAAGCACAGGGTCCCTATCTGGCATTTAAAAAAAGCCCTAACCCCATAAACACTCACTTCTTACTTGTGCTACATTCTCCTGAGTAACCTCATGAAGACCTGTCATATCACTTAAATGTGTAAAGTAAGTTTCTATGTTGACTTTTAACGGCAGTAGTGTTTACAATTATTAATAATGACAATGGTCTATAATGTTTCACACACAAACAGCCTTTAGTCAGCACTGAATAAATCTATTTCTTTACCCAGACTCACGTATTTTCCACATAAATCTACTTGTTTAACTTTAAAGAGATATATTGATAGAAATTAATATCTTCATCTGTTTCATGAATCTTATTCACTACTTCCCTAAAGACCTATGGACTGTCTTACTCCCTCTCTCCCTCTCCAATTAATTCCTTTGAAAAAACTAGATGGCACGAGAGGGACTGAGAAAAAATTCACTTTTCTTCTCCAGGCAGCTCTCCAGTAGAATTAAGCAGGCATCAAACATCATGTGCTGTGCAGATGAATGTGAAAGAGGGACAGTGGGGGAGAGAAAAGGGAAATATGGCCAGTGGAAATGTTCCCTGGCTTCCCATTCTGTATGGTTCCGTTTTTGTGAGTCCTCTGCACAGCTGAAATTGCAAAGTTTTTATGTCACTTTTTCAAATCCAGGCACCCCTTCAATAACAAATCTGCTCCAGGTTATAAAGCTTTGCTGGGTGTTCCCCACAAGTTCTAATGCAGCCTTAGCACAGCACTGATGCTCATAGACTTAGTGTTCTTCCAGAAATGGATTCTTTGGAGACCAATATAGTACATTTCTCCCTAAAGCAAGAAATCTTCTGTTCCATGAAGAATTATGCCACTCTAACACCATTTATTATTTATATCTAAAATGGGTGTGATGCTTTAGGAGTATGGTCATAGCCACAAAATGCCGACAACCTTTTAGGAGTCACACAATGCCTTCAATGTGCATGAAGCTCCTTTGGATGTCAACAGCAATCCAAGCAGATGGAAGAACTGGTCCATGCTGAGCAGTATTCATGAAGATGCAGATATATCAAAGTATGAACAAATAAGATGCATCCTTACATTCAGGGGTTTGTCAATTTGTAATATATCATTTTTATAAAGCATTTGTTTCAAGTTAGAGGTAGCCAGGGAGTGGTTTCACCTGTCATTATTGTGCAGATAATTGTCTGTCTTCAGGAGATGCTTACAAGTATTTCTGCTTTGTTATGATAACATTCAGAAAATGCTTAACTTTATGTCTCCAGTCCTTTAATTTGTAATTATAATAAAAGTAATAATAAAAACCCTAAAGCATCAGTCTTTGTGCCACACCTGTGCCAGTTTCTCATATTGGAAGCATAACTTTGGGACAAGATGAGATCTGCAATCAATGAGGCTGATCAGTTCATCTCCAGCCCAGAATAGGCAAACACACAGCCAGAGTTTACACACAAATGCACGCAAAAGACAAAGGCTATTCAAGTTTAAGCCATAATGTTACAAAATGCAAATCTGAAGTAAAACTCAAAACGTTAATATCAAGCCAGATGCAAATGTCCATCAGAGGTACAAACCGACGACTGGATTTACCACCACACCCTACCAGGAGCACTTGCGTTACCAATGACAGGACAAGCCGGATGCCTCACTGCGCTCACCAGACACCCAGCTCCAATCCGTTACCATTCCCTGAGCAGCAACACCGGCCGACGTCTGACCCTACGCCCACCCTCACCACCACGCTCCTTTCTCTGCATACACCTATACATTCCCACCGTCACTTAACGCGTACCGAGCCACCGCACTTCCCCGCGCCCCTACAGCCGCCCCCCGGGCGCCGGGGAAGGCGGAACGGGATCCCCCGCGCCCCCGGCAGGTGCGGCGGATGCCCGGCCCCGGAGGATGCTCTGCGGCGTCCAGCCCCGCACGGCCCAGCTGCAGAACGGTACCGGCAGGCGACGGCCGGCGGGGGATCATCCCCTGGCCGCCCCCTGCCCCGACATCGCCGGCACAGCCTCGGGGTGCGGGGCACCGCGGCGCGGCCGGGCGGCAAGGTCAGCGCGGCTCCGCCGCCCGCGCCCCGGCCGCCCGCGGGGACGCGAGCCCGGCGCTGCCCCGGCGCGGCAGAGAACCCACCTCTGGCAGACATGGCTCAGGCTCGGGCTCGGCAGCCGCGGAACTGCTGCTGCTGCTGCTGCGGCGGCGGCAGCGCACGGCCCGCACCGCCCTGCGCCCTCCGCGCCGCGGCGGCCGATGCGGGGGGCGGCGGCCGATGCTGGGCCGGGCCGGGGCGGGCGGGTCCGCACCGCCGCCGCGCTCCCCGCCTGCCCTGCCCTGCTCTGCCCTGCCCGCCGCGGTGCGGGGCGGCGCCGGGGGCGGCTCTGCGGGGCGGGAGCGCGGCTGTCTGCGCGGTGTGTGCGGGCTCTGTGTGTGTGTGTGTGTGTGTGTGTGCGCGGGTCTGCCTGTGCGTGTGCCAGCGCGGAGCGGCTGCGGGGCGGGGCAGCGCCGATGGAGCCACCGCGGCCGCGGCCGCTCCCGGGCGCGGTGACTGCGCGGGGAGCGGCGCCCGGCGGCGCTCGGGTGCGGCGGGGCCAGGTGCGGGGCGCGGTGCCGCAGCGGGCGACAGTCGGGGACAGCCGCGCCGCCGGCAAAAGCCACAAGCGCCAATGCGAGCAGCGCGGCAGAGCTCCAGCTCCTCGGAGTGCTGGATAGGCGTGTCTGCTCCCGGAGACACTGACAGCGCCGTGCGACAGCTGCTCTGCTCGTTCGGGACCTGGCGCTGAAGTCTGTGGCACAACTTAAAATTCACGCACCGAACAGCAAAGATATACCTGCGTAACTGTATGTAAATTGAATTTCTGCACAGCAATCATGGCGTTAACACACAGAAAAGAGCACTTAGCTTCCTCCTGGCACCTTAATAAAAGTAGCAAGCGACCAAATGCAACGCACCAGAAAAACAAGATCATTATCTGGTGGACACCTTTACCCAGCCTCCAGCCTAGTGAAGCCAAATATTCCCATGCCACGCTAAAAAGAAAACCCCTACGCCACCAGATTATTAGATGGTGGCAAGAGTTAAGCAAATCAACAATCTAGTTTGTCAAGAATGACAGGTTAGAAGACCACATCAGAATAGTGCAGTTAAAACATTAGAGCAGACTTTTATCAATTTCAGAATGGGCAACTATGAAGTCAAAAACAGAAAGCTCAATCTGTGATGTTCTGCAAAGAGCCAACACGCAAACTGAATGACAGGAAAGACTGAATCACACTCCTCCACTCTGATCTACCATGCACTACACATCTTCATACTAGCAAGAAGCCCACACAGTTTTTCTATCAAAAAAACCCCACAATTACCAGAATCATATTTAAGAGAGGTGGTAAAGATTGCATGATCACGTGGCCACAGGTCAGGCAGGGAAGCTGTTAGGAGCTGTATCATGGGTTCTCACTGCTGTCTGCAAGTGCAGCCCAGCCAGTGCCTCTGCTGTGTCAGATCCAGCCTCTGGCACTGCTCACCTTCCCCCTCATGCCAGCCGAGTAGGGAAGGCATTTGTGTAGGAAAGCATGGAAGCAGCAGCAGGATGGGCAGCACTCACGTGCCCCCTGATCAGGGGATACAGGCACAAAAGATGAATTGGCACATGCATTTGCCTGAATTTGTGCTCATGCTCACACGCTGCAAAGACTTTTAGCCACATCCAGCTCTGCCATGGATTACCCCGGTGTTCAATACACTTCAATTCAATCATATTCCTTATATCATTCTGTTTTCTTCCCCCTTGCAAATGTTTCTGAATCTGGCAGCAGGAATAAAATAAATCTAAAGTTTTTCTTCTCTCTCTAAACTCTTATGGTATTATTCTTAGCTGGTGATCTGACATCCTTGAAAAACAGTTATTTTCCCTGCTCCTTTTCTGAAATTAGAAGAATTTTCCACTTACAAATAACTCAATTTTTCTTTCTTGTCCAAAAGAGCCAAGGTTTTGCTCAGTCAATGTAGTATGACAGCATTTTGTATTTTTGATTAAGTCATTTCCTATTCACTTCCTCAGTGAGTTTCTGACTAGCACCATCACAGGTTCTCCCGTGTGGTACTTAATAGATGGCTTTAAAAAGAAGGTTCAGGAACATGCACAAATTAGCTTTTTAATTAAGAACTTCCTTTCTTTATACTGCTAGGAAGTAGGAAGGGAAAGGCTTGTACCTTGGGATTCTATAGAACACAAAGAGTTCATTCCATTCATTGTGTAAACTCTCTGTGGCAGAGAAGTTGAACAGACATGTTGACCAGAGAATACTAAAATGGGTCAGATACAGCACTCATTTATTAAAGTGAGCTTTTTAGCTGGTTTTCTTGAGGACCTGAGGCTGATGGAGTTCTATTTTCCTGTCTGTCCCCTCCACCAAGTCGTCTCCAAGAATTTTCAGATTTGGATATGGAGAATTTCAATTCAGGTTGACTGAAAGGTATAATTCAGAACAAGTTCTACATCCCTATGAGTTTTGTAGTAATTAACACTTAAGAAGAAAAATTAAAATAAAGGAGAAAAGCTGCAGTGGAGACAGTTACCAGTTCTGGAGGCCACATCTTCATTAGCCACAAGTGCCAGTTGGGCAATCTGTATGTGGGCAGCTAAATCAGCTCCTGAGGCTGCTGTCTGAGATCCTGTCAGTATCTAGGGAATGTGGAAGGAAGCTCAAGATGGTAGAAAAGGAAGGTACAGAGAAGTGAGACACCATTATCATTATTTTACAGGTGAAGTTGAGTCAGATAAGATGGACAAGGCAATCCAAGTCTTGCTCACTCTCCTATGCACTCCCTCTTCTCTCAGTCCAACCCGTGTGCTCCTGCTTCCCTCACTGCAGCGCTGGCTTGAGCCTCACAGAACTACTTTAGCTCATTAATTAACAAAGAGTTGCTCACTTTCTGTATCCAAATTCCCTACATTTGCTGTCTGAACCAAAGGCTCAGATAAACACTGGAACATGACTGAAGGCGAGTGCAGAACTGCACAGCCAGGAAGGGTGAGGAACCATTAGAGGCAACAGAGAAGATCCTTTTTAGCAGCAGCAGCTGTTGAACTGTTTGATTGAGCCATTTCCTGACTACTTTAGAAGTCCATTAAGGAGCAGTGATTGACATTGTTTTATTTCAGGCATCTACCTGAGGCTTCTGAATTAGTCAGCTGGGAAGTAGGATCCTATCTCCTGCATTTTGCCATTGACTGTGCAGACTAAGCTTCTAACTCATAGTGTAAAACGATCCATTAAGGTAATTTTTTAAGGTATTCAGGCTTCAAGAGATCCAAACAGGCACATCATGATGTTTTAGACATGGCCAAATATTAATATATTTTACCAAACAATAGGCGTTTCCAAGTCCTGTCTCAATGCCCTTGAGGAGCTAAGTGTGTTGTCCAAGGTCACAGGGAAAATCAATGTCAGAGCAAAGCATAGGACTTGCATCTTCAAAGAAAAATATCCCAAATACTGGACTGTGTTCTCTGTGCAGCATACCTTGCTGTCACTTAGCCTTTGTGTGAATATAAACCAGAAAGTTCTCCTTTAATCACTTTTGAACCAGTTTGTCTCTATAAAGTAGAATAGTAGTTTTAAAAGTAATTAAGACCCATCAGTGGTATGTAAATCTATTTTTTCCATGAAAATCAGCACAGAATGACAGAGGGAATAAAAAAAAAAACAGGTAAAAGTCAGCATTGCATCTTTGTCTGATGCAGATAACTCATCAGTCAGAGTATACCTATTTTTGCACAATGCAGGATCTTTCCTCTTGAAAATCATTGTGAGAAAAAAATCAGAATTTTTTTGGAACAAGAGACAAATTCTTACAGAAGTAGGTTTCCAAGAACAATTTCTGTGGGCAAGGCAAATGGTTAGGATGGCCAAGATTGGTCTGAATAATGATGGGAACTATTGGATTTTTCTAAAAATTTTTCCTATATCTTCCACCATAATTCCACTGCCTTGTTTCTTAGGGAAATCAGACCTAACAAAATCTAGAGCATTACTAAGCCTGATAATTTAATCAGAATTTTAATAAGCTCAGAATAAATAGTTTCCTGTGACATGAATGACAAGAAAGCAAGACAGTTCTCTTACTTTCAATATAAGACTCTTACTAGAATTTGCAATTAGTCAGTAACGGACGAGATATTAAAATAAATACATGGCCTTTCACTCATTACACTGAGCTTCCAGGGCAGTTCCTACTAATCTTTTTGGAGAAAAGTTCCTTTTTATACATTTCAAAGGAGAACTGAGCTCCAAATTACCAAATATTAATAGAAATCTTTGCTTAAGTTTTTCCTTTTTTTCCCAAATATCCCACACACATATATATAAAAAAAGACTTAACCATGAAAAAAAAATTCAAAAAGATAGGAAGTTCTCCTGAGTGAGATAAATCCCAGAGTCATCTTCCTGGTTTCTTCTTTTTCTGGTTTTCTTAAAAAACTCCTTTTTTTCTACATGTTATTCAACCCTCCATATTGTTCTGTGGAATATGCACTTTCATGGCAAAAGTTACAATATTGAACTTACATTATCCTGAGTCAGTCTTGACTACCAGATTGAATAACCCAAGAAGTTTTACACAGATTATGTAAGATGGTGCTATCACATAAATACTATAGGTTTTATATAAGCCAGAAATATTGGCAATTCTGAAAAACTATGGAAAAGCCCTCAGATAAGCCTGTGAATACCTACTCTATATTGCTCTTCCATCAAAATGACTGCTGTACCTGTGGGAACTTAGGACACAAAGGCCAAAATGACAAATTATTTTCTATGTCATCTAAATGTTGGGCAGCATTTACTGCTGAGGAACTTGTGCATCACCCCTGTGTGTGAACCTTACCAGGAAGATGCCAACAAAGAGCTCCGAGTCAGGAACTTTACCAGGCTTTGCAGCAGGTTCTCTCAAGGTCATGTATGAAGTATGTACTGTGAGTAAGAGCTGTGAGCACAAGTCTGTGGGAGATGATGAGATGCATCCCAGAATCCTGAGGGAATTGGCTGATGTAGTTGCCAGGCCACTCTCCACGATATTGGAAAAGTCATGGAAGTGAAGTCCCTGGTGACTGGAAAAAGGCAAACATTGCTCCTATTTTTAAAAAGGCTAGAAATGAGGAGCCTGGGAACCACTGAGCCATCAGCCTCACCTCTGTGCCTGGGAACAGATCCTCCCAGCAGCTCTGCTAAGGCCCAGGGAGAACGGGGAGGTGATTTCAGAAAGACAACGTGGCTTCACCAAGGGCAGGTCCTGCCTGACCAACCAAGAGCCCTTCTGTGATGGAGCACCTGCACCAGTGGTTGCATTCAGGACAGACAGAGACAATCCCACAAACTGCCTTTGTTGCTGTGTTTATACTTTTCAGAGCTGCATCAAGTAAGGGCATTATCTCACTATGTGCCCTCATTTGCCCTTTACCCTAAAGAATTTGCTGTGGCCAAACTGAATTAAATTATGCAGTTAGAATTTGTTAAATTTGTGTTTTTCCATAGAGTAGTTTTTACATCATGTAAAACATGGCAAGCATTTCCATGGTCAGAGTTCACTTTAGCAAAGATAGTTATGAATAACATGGCAAGAATAACAAAGAATATTCTGAATAAGTTAGAGTCAAAATCTTTCAGCACTGCTATACACAGGAAAGTTTGGTGAATCAGAGAGAAATTTCACCTATGGTTGCAATTACAATGAGCCAAACTCTGAGAATGTACATTACATTCTGCTGTGAACAGCCAGATTTGTGTGGGGTAGAAAGTCCGGGGCCAAAAAAAATTAATTATCTAAATCATCATGAAAGTACCTCAGTTGTGTAATTTGATGTCTGATCATAAGAGATACTTAGGTTTCTCCCTGTACTCCTGACTTCACACATCACTGTCTTAATCTCTCACATGCTATTTTCTTTATATGTATTTTCTATCCTGAGCTCTGTATTGCAGGGCCCTCTGGCTGAGAAGTATAGAATTGGACAGGCCTCCCTTCAGAGCATATCAAGATCATTCCTTAATTAGGTGGTGGATGCAATTTGATTTGAGAGCACAAAGTACTGGCTCTTTTTCAGGAACTGAATGCCTTGTTCCTTGTCATACTAAGTCAAGATATCAGCCCCTGGTACCCGACCTGGCACTGATCAGTTTTATAGCCAAGGCAAATGCCTGCATGTAGACACACCCTCCTAGACAAAAATCTCCTGGAAATTGTGATGGCTGCATCGCAAGGACTCAGGACACACTTGAGAAAGAACCAGCCAAAAGCACAGTCCTAGAGTCATGGCAACAATAAACTCAAATTCTGAAAGATTCCTGAAAATATTTTGAAAAAAATCCCCAACACTTTTCCTGGTAGTCTTGCCCAATATGTTCATGTACAGAGGTTCTAGGTACTTTATTTCTCTTGCCTATTGACATATACCAATAAATCTATCTGTTATTCATGTAATGTATTTAAAGCTCAGCTCTAGATGAGTTTTCACATGCAATATTTTTCTTTCAATGTGTTAAAAAAAATACCAAACCAGAAGGTTTAATTCAGTCATGCTTTTTTTTTTTATATACTTTTGAATCCATTTGAGCTTAAAGCTGATGCCAATTCTCCACCACATTCAGTTGTTTATTCCACAGCAAGTCACGCCGACAGAGATGCCAGCAGATGACTGAATTCCCTAGTTAAGCACATCACTGGAGTAAACACGGGGTCGGGCTGCCCTCTGCGGGCTGGGATCTGGATCTGGGACAAATTGTTTTGCAACACCACACAGAAACTGATTATTGTGAGTACAGGATTTCGACATCTGAACACAGAATTTTGATTTATGATGTACACGTAATGCCAATATAGCAACTGGCTCTCTGCTGCCTGGTTGCTGCTGCTGCAGAGGAAGAAGGAAATGCAGACTGCAGGTGTCTGAAGCAGTAGTCAAGCACTCCAGGTACAAATAACAGCTCAATCTACACCACCTGGGACTTCCTGGCAGACCCAGAGGATAACAGCTTCTGAACATAAAACCAGAGAAACTAAATGCCTGGAAATACTTCACTTGGCACATGAGCTGCCAGGCAGGAATCAAGTACAGTGTATTACAGCACCACTCCGAGATCTAATCAGGAACAGGTTCCTTTATAGTAGCTATATTGCAGACACAGGTCTGCTTACTTCAGCATTTCACAACATGAGGCCTGAATGTCAAACTAGTCCAAAGCAGCCTGAGGCAAGAGAACAGGGATGAGCAACAGAAATATTCCTACACGATGCTGGGTCTACTACAGGCTTCATTTTCTTTGCTCATTGTCAGTAGTGCCTCCAGCTCAGTTCCTTAAAGGCTTCATCTAACTACAGACACTCGTTCCTACAGGACTGATGACTCAGAAAGAAATTACAAAGGATTGAGCAGTACAGACTTTTTCTGGAAATGGAGTTCGGCTCAGAGTATCACTTCTGAACATTAAATTCTACCAGGAAGTGCTCAGGTTCTCCCTCTACCCCCACCAACAGGTAAAATAATGCAATGTTGATATTTACGCTCACTCTCCCCTCTGTGGGTACCACAGGAGAATTCAGTTAGTTGTCAAGAAGGGCCAGTCTTTAAATAGAGGACCCTTCTTAAATTCGTTGAGCTTTAGTTGTAATGAAGATGACACAAGTATCAAGTGGGATGTGAGAGCCACAGGGGCTAGTCAATGTCTTTGTAAACTCAAACCAGTCCTGTGGCTTCAAATAACACCATCCGGGAGCCAAGCAGGACAAGTGAACTGCTAAGACAACGGGCTGTCAGGTGTAGCTACCAAAGCTTTTACAGTCCAAGTAATACACAGCAGTTAAGCCCAGAGGTGACATTACTAGCTGACAAACCAATTCCTTCTATCCGGGATGCACAGGGATATTTTTTTCCCGAAAAAAATAGTGCGAGAGATCCGCTCTGAAGCCTTCGTTGGTCCCAGAGGTGAAGCCCGGTCAGCTGCGCCCTCTGCTGTCGAGAGCTGGGACTGGCGGGAGGCAGTGGCCTCTTCCCGGTGCAGCCCTGGGAACGCCGCTGGAATTTCTCATCGAACTCCATGGGCAGTGAACGCTGGAGCGCGTTGTGGCACTAGAGTTTGGGCCTGCCTAGGTAATTGTGCTATCAATAATTTAAAATTAATCGCGAAGCCACTACCGAGTGGGTCATAAATATTTCAGACACTCGCTTCAAAATTAAAATGTTTTACAGCGCCAACATTTAATGTCAGGCTCCATGAGAGATTTCAATTATACCTCAGGATAAAGATATGCGAATTTAAAGTATGACAAAAACCTACTTTTAATTGTGGACTAATGAGAAGGAGAGCTCTTCTGAAAGCTTCTATACCAGCACGGTAGTAATGTGCCTGATTTAATTTGCATAACTCATATGGACTATCAAGATCAGCTTTTGCTTATGATTAAACAGATTATCTGATGAAATTTTAGGGATCAACAGATTATAGTCCTTAATCCAAAGATATAAGTAACAATGAAATCTTATTATGCTTTAGAAAACAAACAATGCAGTCAGAGCTGATCTGAAAATGACTCAGAAATCTCTTAGTAGGGTCGAGGCTAAGCACCTAAATTCTCCCCAGAAACACACACAGATTCTGACTTCCAGATTTCCCTCTCTGCAAGTACTCAGACAAAAGACTGAGGGAACCAATTTATATCAGGTAGACCTCTCAATTTTTTTCCCCAGTATTTTAGGGCAAAATCCAGTTTTATGTTTATTTATACCACATTCAGACCCTTGCATTCATTACAGTTGCAATATAGCACAAACTGAGTAGTTTATATTTAATCTCCTTGCTTTGGCTTCCACTACCACAAAAAAAAAAGTATCCTTGTGCTCCTGCCAGCCTGCGGTGAAATTGGCTAAACTCTAACTGAGGGTATTTTATCTGCATTCAGTAATTTATGATATGCTAGCACTTGCAGATACTGTATGGCAGAACATCCATATATTTACTTATAGAGGAAAGCCTGGGTTTTAATGCTTCCAGTGAAACAGAAATACTAGAGGAAAACATGATGTGATTAGAAATGTCTCATTTTACTGACATGTTCTGACCTCCTAGTGGTCTCCTTTACAAGCCATTACATAAGGTAAAGCAGGGTGGTGCACAGTGTAACTGAAGCACAAACAAGGAATAGCTGCTGGGCAGGCAATATTTGCCCAGTGTTGTGTCCTGCATGGCAGCAATGAGTGCTGGTGTCAGGAGACTCTTGCAGATGTGACAGGTAAGCATTCAGACAATAGATGAACGACTGGGAAGTGTGTAGCCCAGCAGAAGACAATGTCTCCAGAGAAAGAGCAGATGTGCAGATGTGGAACAGAATGCACAGGCCAGGAAATGCCTGAAAATGGGATTTATGAAATACTGCATGAGCTGATTACATGGAGCTGCAGGCGAATCAGCAAGGAGGGAGGTGATGTATGCAGCTGAGAGCACGGAACCAGAAAATTCATGACAGAAAATGACTTCACTTCCACTGCATGCTCTTCAGTGTGCATGTGCAGCATGCTTGTGTTCTGTAGTAAAGCCCAGCATCAGAAAGGTCAGAAAATGATGTTAAATATCTCCTTAGCCCTACTCAAAAGCAGAGATCATGCTGAACCACTAAAACTTCATTCTTTATTTCATCCAAGTAGTCACTGAAAACATAGCTATCAATCTGATTATTAAAAACACAATAAAATCTTGCACAGAATATCAGCAGATATTTGGCATAGCACTAACAGGAAAATTTTCATCTAGGGTAAAAAAATTCACCAAATCTTCAGGCTCTCTGAAGCAAAAGTCCAGACTGCAGGAACTTCTGTAATGTAGACAAATGCATCCATTAGACATTGGCCTGGTGCCATCAATCCAAATAGCAGAGAGATTTTCAGATAAAAAGGCCAGCACATTATCTCACTGTCACACACCATCTAAATTGATTTAATCTAGACAATTTCATTAATTTGTAAGAAAGGAGAAAGTTCCCAAAAGCTCTATCAATTAGAACAGCCTCACTTTCACACTTTCACTTCTCACATTCAAGCAAAACACTAACTCACTGCATGTACTTTTCCAAAAAAAGAACTGCTTTGCCAAAATAAAAAACCAACCCCAAGCCAGCTGAACTGTGCTCTCAAGGGTACTAAAATAGGTAGTAACACTTGTGTTTATTTCAGTGGAAGCAACATCAAGCATGAGCAGGTGAAGATGTATTGAAGATGTATTGTTGGACATGACATCCATAACTGCAGCATCTCCAATTGAATCATCCCAAATGAGAACAAGAAGAATCCAAACAAAATGTAACCTCACCTGAATTCTTCTGCACTGACACTGGTGAAATCATTCTTTTCCATTAGTTTCCAGTCATTTCATTACTATTGGTTTGCCAGTATTTATCCAATATTCCCAGCAGTGAGAAATACGTTTGAGAAATATGGTTGAGAAATTAGAGACTACTTTAAAAGATCATTAAAAAAAAAAATCTACAATTTGCGAGACATATAAGCACCAAAAACTGGATTGTGCACTATGGCTACAAATTCAAGCCCAATCTATTGGTTGGTAAATGCAGGGTTATATGCAGAGATTCAATTTGTTTAATAGGCTTAGGAAAAATAATTTACATGTAATATTTTCTTTCTTCTTTTCCTTTACTGCAAGGCATTTCACATTGAGAAATCTTAATAAGAAGTCACTTTTACAACTAAAATCTTAATTTCAACCACAATGAACTGTTCTGTTTAAATAATAATGCGTTTATACACATTAGTCACTCTTAGAATAATAAGAGGCCCTCAAGCATTGCAAAGTTTTACCTCACCATCTGTGATTCTGTGATTTATGATTTCATAAATTGTTAAGTACGATTAGGAATACTCTCACAGTGATAAAACTGTCTCCTTTTATATCTTTATGATATCTTACTGTTTCTTTATTCATTCTGCTGCTTGGAGATGGGAAAGGCCAAGCACATTTAAAAGACATTTTTGCAGGAAAAAACAGATTGCAAAAGCATCTTAAATGACAACATTCTCTTAGACACAGATATGCAGGCACCTTCCAAATGCAGCACCTGTCCGGTTAATAATCACCTAAACACAGAGATGTTTCATCATATGGCTACCCACATAGAAAATTTACATTTCCTATGAACATCTACAGAATATAAGTTGACAAATAGAGAAAAAGCAGATTTTAAAAACCCAACATAATTACCTTTTAAATTGATATTGACATATTGGGACTTCTGGATTTTTGAGAAGGAAATACCTCTGCTCTTTAACAACTGCCACAAAGGTATCCACATACAACTAGTATTTACTCCCATAGAGTATTTTGGCTGTAGCTCTCCATGCCTGCAAAGCACAGGGGTAGAAACAGCAATCAGTACAGCAGAATCATTAGCAAGACTTCATCACAACATCGTTATAGACTTCCCAGATGACACAATTTCAAGAACAGTAGTTTTGTCTTGTCTTTTGATTCATCTCTCTCTGCATGCTCCTAGCATATGAGGAAGCTGGTGTTGATTCCTCTCCAAAAATTAACATGGAAGCTTCCCTTCATTTGGTACTACAGGGTCCCTCCCTTTCTCATACTGGTCTGTCACCTTCCCAGCATTTCACTCTGCTACCCAGTGCCAAAGCCATCCTGTTCTCCTATGTCAACTTGCCCAGTGTCCAAACATTTTCCCAAACCATCATATTGCTTGCCAGCTACATCTATAACTTCTGCTCACCCCACTTTACCTCTGCTTTTCCTGTGGCACTGCAAAATGGGAGGGATGGTCTTTTTCTCTGAAGTATTTGATTCAGACGTGAAATAAAGCTCTCTTTGTCTCCTTTTCTCTGTGTAGGAAAAAACCCAACAAACAAACAGTGAAATGAGCAATGTGCACATTGCCACAAGCCCTCTCATCTGTGGTACTCTGCAAGGACCATGCCACCCACACCATCAGCCTCTCATCCAGCAGCAACAAGACAGGATCATTTACTTTTAGAAAAGACCTCCCAGACTGTCAAGTCCAAGCTTTGAACTAATGGCACCATTCCCACTGAACCATATTGCTAAGTGCCACGTCCACTCATTTTTTTGCACACTTTCAGGGATGGTGATTCCACAACCTGTCACTGACTTTCTGAGCTTATCACCCTTACACTGCTTTGTGAACAGTAATTTCCTTGAGGATCTCATCGCCCCTGTGGATGATGGCAGACCCAAAATGTCTCAGCAGACAGCAAGCTGGGCCTTTTGCCATACTTGCCAGGATTGTTCCGTATCCATGCCATGCCAGGAGGAGGGTGGAGGCAGCCCAGCTCCCCACCCTCACTGAGGGACCCCGGAAACCTTGGTGGAAGTCTGATGGCAGCCTCGGGCACAGGAACTGTGGAGGTGGGCACCCCTTCCCTCACCCGAGACAGTGTGTGCCCAGGTGGGCAAGAAGGCCAATGGCATCCTGGCCTATCTCGGGAATAGTGTGGCCAGCAGGACCAGGGACGTTCATGTCCTTCTGCACTGAGTACTACTGAGGCCACACCTCAAGTGCTGTGTCCAGTTCTGGGTCCCTCAATTCAGGAAGGACATTGAGGCGCTGGAATTAGTCCAGGGAAGGGCAAAGAAACTGGGGAAGGGTCTGGAGCATGTGTCCTGTGAGGAGTGGCTGAGGGCATGGGGGCTGCTTAGCCTGGAGAAAAGGAGGTTCCTGGAGGAGCTTATGATTCTCTCTAGTTCTCTGGCAGAAGGTTGTAACCAGGTGGGGATCAGACTCTGCTCCCAGGCGACCAGCGGCAGAAGAGGACACAGTTTTGAGCTGTGATAGGGGAGGTTTGGGTTAGCCGTTAGGAAGAATTTCTTCACACAGAGGGTGATTAGACATTGGAACGGACTGCCAGAGAGGGGTGGAGTCAGCATCCTGGAGGTGTTTAAGGAAAAACTGGACATGGCACTCAGTGCCATGGTCTGGTTGACATGGTGGTGTAAGGTCGAACGTTGGACTCAATGATCTCAGAAGTTTCCAAGCCAAGTGGTTCTGTGAGTGTGATTAATTTCTCAGCCCGGAGTTGCCCGCAGAAGCGGGGGCTGGCTCGGGGCACGGCAGTGGCCCGCCCACAGCCCGGCAGTGTCGCGCACTGCCCACGTCGCGCCCCGCCCGCCCCCCGGGGCCGGCACAAGCGGCGCGGCCCGGCCGGGCCGGAACGGAACGCGGCGCTCCCGGCTGGCAGCGCCCGGGACCGGGCGGAGCGGAGCGGGGCGGGCAGAGCCGGGCCGAGCGGCGTGCGGGGGTGGCGGCCCCTGCAGGACACCCGGAGCCTCGGCAGCCGCCGCCGCGCAGCCGGCGGTGTCAGTGCCACGGTGTCCGCCGGGGAGCGAGAGGCAGCGCCGGCGCCCGCCCGCCCGATCCCCGCGGCCAGGCCCCCGCATGCAGCCCTCACCCTGGAGCGGCGGCGGCGGCGGATCGAGGAGCTCTCGAGGTCCTCCCGGCAGCGGCTGCTGCAGTCGCGGGACAGGATGTTCTCCAAGTTCACCTCCATCCTGCAGCACGCCGTGGAGGCGGTAAGGCCGCCGGCGGGCCCGGCCGCGCCGCGCCGGGGATGCGATCCGGGCCTAGCGCCGAGCGCGGGCCGGGGGCTCGGACCGGGCCCGGCGCCCCTTCCCCGCTGCCCCCCGGCGCTGCTGCCGGCGGGGCCCCGCAGGGCGAGCATCCGCTCCCGGCTCGACTCTCCCGCGGGCCGGAGAGGCGGAGGCCGAGCTGGCCGGGCGGGCCCCGGAGGGAGCACGGGAAGGGAACGAATCGCTCCAGCGCGGCCCTGGGGAGTCGGGGGGTGCCGGGGGAGGAGGGAGCGGCTGCAGCCCGGGCGGCCCCGGCGCAGCCTCCGGCTGTCACCGCCGGGCACTGCCGGTCGCGGTGCCCCGCGCCGGGCCTGAGGGCAGCCCTGGCCCGGCCCTCAGCCGGCCCTTGCCCGGCTGTTTCAGCGAGACAAACAATAAAGGAGAGGAATCAGGAAACTCCCCAGCATTTCCATCTCGTCGTGACCAGCAGACAACAGTCGCCGTCACCAGTGCTTTTGCGGGATGTTGTCAGTTTCAAAGCGACCCTTTCCATCCCTGGTTTATTCTGTAGTTGTGCATGGGGGTCAGGTTTGCCGGGGGACGCGGGGCTGTGGGTGCAGCGAGGTTTCCTGACGGGGACTGGGCAGGGGAAACGGGGCCTGTTCGCGAGCTGCCATTGCTAAAGGCCGCGTTCGGCACTGCCTGGCCACACCATTTATTTTTTGCTTTTCAATGAGGCGGGATCTTGGTAGTAATTCCGTGCCTTTCAGAGCCTCTCCCAGTAAACCAGAACACCCAGGGGACTTGAGTGTGAAGAGGTGATAAAAATCGGCAGGGAAATACTGAAGTGAAGGTGGAAAGTGTTGAAGAAAAAAATGTTCAAATGGTTGAAGAAAGAGCTTACAGGCCAAGTCCAAATAATTGAAATAAGAGCCTGCATGCCAAATCCTGCCTCATCTGAGGGGCAGCCTTTGTACATTAATGTATGCTTCGGTGCTGCACTTGAGCATATGCCTGTCTTTATATGAGCCTGTAGTTCTGCAGGAGTATTCAGGTTTAAAAGTTAAGCATGTATTCATTAATTGCAGGTTCCTAGTTTGCTTTTTTTAATGGTGTAGTGGCATTTGGAAGAAAACATTTTAAATAATGATAAAATGTTTTACTTGAAAACATTCAGACCACATGTGAATGCCTTCAATAGACAGTGCTTTCATTACAGAGGAAACAGAAATTAGCATCTGCCTGACTAAAAGAAAGTTTGTTGTGGTGAGCTGTGCCACATTTTGAATAACAGAAATAAGAGTGGATGACAGAGGGATGCAGGAGTGGAGGAAAAGGTATTCTTTCAGGTCTACCAATTCAAGAGATGTAATAGAAGTTATTATTAGGAGAGTGTTTACATTATTGATGTGTGCAAAAAATAAACTAAAAGAACTTCATTTAGTTGAGATCCAGTAAAAAATAGGAAAAACAAATGAGCTGAATGGAACAGGAGAAGAGTAGAGATAGTAGGGACTAGGCGCTCTTTTTTGATTAAAAAAACCCAAACGAAAGTACAGAAATATATTGATACCATCATTTTGCGAGTGAGCGCTATCCAAAAACATGCTGTTTGTCCTTGCTCAACTCTGGTGTCCCTTTTAGAATTGCCTCATACTGCTACCACCACTGTGGTAGATCTCCTGATAAATACTACACTATTGCATTTACAGGATTGTGACAAATACTAGGAATGAAACATGGGATTGCAAAAGCAAGAAGATACTAAGAATGTTTCTTTATAAGTTTGACCCACTAATACAAAGACAGAACTGTGAAATACAAAATTTTAACCAGTTTGGTGGCTGTATGTGGCTTTGTTTCATTCTCACTGTAGTAATAAGATGTGGTCTGCTTGGCTTTGCTATGGGGAAGTGACAACTGTTATAAATACTAAATATTAGCTCAGTCCACTTTGATGCCACCTGTTTTCAGAACCAAGAGAATTTGGAACATCATTTTTGCTTACTGTTTTTGCTAGGGAGCGAGTGTAACGTGGGCAGCCTCAATTGGATTCTTAACCCTGAATATCAGCAGCAGAACTAGTAAATAAGTATCAGTTCTCAAAAGTTTTGTGTGCCTACCCCAGAGCAGGTAGAGTTGCAGTTATACAGTTTTCAGCTGAGCTGGACACTTAAATGCACTTGAAGAGCCTGGGTTTAGCTCTCACGGGTGGGACTTCCTTAAATCAGAAAGGTTTGGGCAGCCCTTCTGCCCTGTCCTTTCTCCTGCACATCACTTACATAATGCTGCTGCCCTGCCTCGGGGCCCACAGGTCTGCAGACTTCAGAGAGTGCATTTAAACAGTAAGGGTTCCCATGCTCTTAGATAATCCTTGTTATCTTACTCTCAATGTGCCATCCCTCTGAACTCTGACAGGAGTTCCAAAGGTTGACAGTCTGATAGACATGGCAGTATTTGCCTTTTACTTGTTGTCAGTGTATCACTCTTGGACTGACTGCCCTTGTAACAGGACTGTCCTTGAGGCAAGCATAAGGGATCAGTTGCTTTTTACTAAGGTGTTTTCTTACCAAGTTTTTTTCCCCAGAGAGGTTGTGGTGGTGTTCAAGACTAGCCTGGATCGGGCTTAAAACAGTGTGGCCTAGCAGAAAATGTCCTGCCCATGGCAATGGGGTTGGAACTAGGTAGTCTTTGAAGGTATCTTCCAACCCAAGCCTGTCTATGATCCTGTGATTCTCCTTGAATAGCTCAAAACTTTCAGTCTCTTCTGACTAAATTGCCCAAGTGTTTGAAACCATATTCCTAATTTTCATTACCATTGGATTCTAGTTTTTTTGCAACCTCTTATCTTATGTCAATCCTGCCAATATCTTAGATACTTTTTGCTTTTTGGATTTCTCTGCAGCATCCAGATGAGCAAGCACCACTGTGTTACCCTGCCAACAGAGCATCCTTAAATTGAGTTGGATGTGTTAGTAATAATGGTGGATAGGACTGCTGTCTTTGTTCTGTTACTTCAGGGCAGAATAGAAATGCTGTTGCTTCATGGGGTTCATACTATTAAATCAGTGACAATTTATATATGGCTTGTCCTCAAGATGTTTTCTTTCTGCTATGCATTTCTGATACACTTTCATCCCAAAGGGCTATCCATGAGCACTACATTGTCAGCAACAAAAAAAAATGTAGTGTACAATAACAAAGCAGCAAGTTAGACTTATTTTGCTCTTATCTTGTGTTTTTCACTCATGTTTCCCTAGACAAAATAGCTTGTCTGTGAGGTGGCTACTCAGTGTTCAAAGGACTTTCGTTTGTGTTTGATTTGGGCTTTTGGATGTTTCACCTTAATAGTCAGTTCAAAGGGATATTTTTGAGCCGTGTACCTTGCAGGAAATACATCATTTTGGTTGGCTTGAATTTTGCAGTTTGCTGTCAAACAGGAATGTTTGTACCATGCAATTGAATGAATGAAGATTTGGTGCCTGGTGCAGATTCTCAAGACCCCCTCTCAACCAGCCTGTTATTCCACTTTGTCTCTGACACTGGTACATTACCATATTTTCAAGTAGCTTCTGTTTATATTTTGAAGCAAAACTCAGCTTTGAAAGAAACCAAGTTACTTGGTACAGGCAGTGCTCCAAAATCATGAACTGCATAACTGATTAGAACAGAATTTATTCCTCTTGAACCCACTTTGTTTGATGTAATGACCTTACCTTACTTGTTGTTTTAATGTTGTGCTGGTATTAACAAATTAGATGACAAAATGTAATGCATGACTTGCAAGCAGTCTTAATTTTATATGTGAGAGCAGTGGCCATTATAAACTCTGTGCATTCATCAACTGAGGATCAAGTAAACCTTCAAGTATTACTCCTTTTTCACATGGTCTCTCAGACCATTCACACTGGTACAGTAGAAAGACTGAAGAAAAACATCAAGTGACTGTGTCAGTCAGGGCAGTGTGCATGCACTTCCCCTTCCTTTCTCTTTGACCCAGTTTCTGCTCTCTGTTTTTTTACTCTGGCATCTGACCAGACAGTACCTGTTATTTTTTTATACAGTGTTCTCTTTCCTTTGTGAATTTGCCCTAAAGATATTGAGGCATAATCCCCAGCTTCTGATGTTTCCATCCTTTCCAGTGTTGAATTGCACTTCTGAAAAGCATACATGAAAAATATGACTGATTTTTACATGCACAAAAGATTTGCTGTTAAATGCTGCATATATATAAGTTTTTTTGCTCTTTATGTTATTTTTTCCTGCCTAAACACGAATTCTGTATGCTTTGGAAAACAACATGGAATTGTATTTTGGACAGGTTTTGTCATGAGCAGGCTGTACATCTGGTCAAAGATCTGTAGCTCTCCTGAGAACAGCACTTTTCCTGAAAGGAGTGGGCTTTGATTGTTTGTTACATATTGTCACCAGAAGGATAAGGCAGCATGTGTTAAGTTCAGCTCACTCCCAGGAAGCCCAACTGCTGGAGCTGGGCACCAGATGGAAGATCTTGCTAATCAGTGGCTGCTCCAGTGGGCTGCAGTTCAGTGGTGTTCAGTGAATTTTAGCTATTTCATATACCAACACCACACTGCAGGCATGAAGATCATGGGTTTTTTTTTCCCCCAGAGGAGGAGAGCTTCACTTTGAGATTGGGAATAACTAAGAACATATTTAATTACATCAGGATTAATTACAGAGTCACAGAATATTCTGTGTTGGAAGGGAACCCACAGGGACCATCAAGTCCAATTCTTAAGTGAATGGCCCATACAGGGATCAAACCCACAACCTTGGTGTTATTAGCACCATGCCCTAGCCAGCTGATGTAATGGGGAGAAATAAATGCATTTTTAAGGTATAGCCTTCAAATCAGACAGGTAGCAGGAATTAATGGCCTTCACAAGGAATTCTGCTTTGCTTCAGAATCTCCATAGGAGTACTTACACAGTAGAGTGGTTATTCAGGCTGGCAGTTGTAACATGTATTCCATCTTGGCTGATAGCTAATAATTCATCCTAAAATAGATACTATAACCTCATACTAGTGCCACTGGTCCTAGTAGGGGTAAAGGATGTCAGCCAAGTGTTATCATTTCCTAATGCTTTCCAATGCTTGGCTTTGTACACATATAAGCTGGTGTCTTGGTCTTGCTTTTGTGTCTGAACAACTAAGTTAAG